>NW_006408575.1:14365462-14433240 GCF_000296735.1 Chrysochloris asiatica
GGCCTGTGCTCTTGAATAAGGCAGGCTCTAATCACACACACACACACACACACACACACACACACACACACACAGAAGGGGGGAGGGGCAGAAGAAAGAGAGGAAAAAGCGTGGCTTAATGTAAGTAAGTCTTTAGTACCCTAACTCTTTTTCAGCCCCTCTGAGCTCTTTTCCTTGTTGGTAAGCTGTAGAGTTAATCGTGACCCACAGAGACCCAGTACAGGGTTTTCAAGGGGCAGCTAGTAAGCTGTAATCACACTCCTTGCAATTGGAAAGGCTTTGCAGTCTGCCACATTAACCCTCAGAATCACAGCAGGACTGCTTTGTTATTGGCATCTCAGCTTTGGCTGGCCTGCATCTTGATGGGCGGCCCTGAGGCTCAGAGGCTGGGCATAGGCTGGCCTAGGCCAAAAAAGCTGAGGGCGGGGACAAGCAAATAGCCTTCTCTGATGATTTCTGCAATGCCTCTCTCTGTCTCCCTATACCATGAGCACCTCAATTTGCCCTATATCCATGCTGACAATGCCCAACTTGTCAATGAGGGCCCCCTGGGATGGATCACGCTAGTTCCTGTGGCCCTGCTAGCTATCTGGGAGCGTCAGCCCTCTGAATGGCTTCACTCAAGCCCTGAGCTCCACACTCTGAAATGGGCGGGGCAGTCCCCGAGGTGGGAACTAAGCTCAGGCAGGTTGTTGTTGTTGTTGTTATTAAGTGCCATCGAAAAATGCTTGTAACTCCTCAGCAGTTTGATTTTTTTAAAAAGCAAGCTCATAATGTTAAGGCCTAATGTTATATGTTTGCCCCAAGGGTGTCTGTCTACCAGGCCAGGGCTTCTCTGTGTGAAACCACCCCCGTATTCTCTGGAGCCCGCGTACCTGTGTTGCCCGGTCAGGGAAGCGCCGGAAGTGCCCCCCTCTGTAGTTCCCTTTTTACTCTTCCGGTGAAGTCTTTTGGTGCACATAAGTTTTTAATTTTTAGTATATCCCACTCTTCTATTGTGTCTGCTTTTGTTTATGTGGTTTACAAAATGTTTGGTAGTCTGTGTATTCCCTGAATTAGTGCCCTCACATTTGTCCTGATTTTTTCATTGATGGCCTTCATAATTCTGGGATTCACATTTAGTTCTTTAATCCATGTTGAGTTGGTTTTTGTATAAGGTGTGAGGTAAAGGTCTTCTTTCAGTCGTTTACATATAACTTTCCAGTTCTGCCAGCCCCACCTGTTAGACTATCACCTCCCCATGTGATATATTTAGGTATTTTGTCAAAAATCAGTTGGCTGTATGTTGTTGTTGTTGTTGTTGTTAGGTGCCATCGAGTCAGCACTGACTCATAGCAACCCTATGCACAGCAGAATGAAACAATGTCTGATCTTGGGCCAACCTCACTATTGTTGCCGCACTTGAGTCCATCAAAGCTGCCACCTGTCCAATCCATCTCATTGGGGGTCTTCCTCTTTTTCTCAGACCCTCCATCTTACTAAGCATGATATCCTTCTCCAGTGACTGTTCCCTCCTGACTATATGTCCAAAGTATGAGAGACGAAGGTTGGCCATCTTGGCTGTATGTAGATGGGTTAATTTCTGGATTTTCCATTCTGTTCCATTGATATATGTATTTTTTATTGTACCAGTAACAAGCTGTTTTTACCACTGTAGCTGTATGGTAAAGTTTGAAGTTGGGGAGTGAGAGGTTTCCAACCTTATTCTTCTTCTTAAGCAGTGCTTTGCTTCTCCTGGGTCTCTTTCCATTCCATATAAAGTTTGTAATTGTTTTTTCCATCTCTGTGAAGAATGTCATTGGAATCTGGATTGGGATTGCATTATATGTGTAAATTACTTTGGGCAGTATTGACATTTTCACAATGTTAAATCTTCCTATCTAGGAGCATGGTACTTTCTTCCTTTTTTTGTAGGACTCTTTTAGTTTCTTGTAGTAGTGTTTTATAGTTTTCTTTCTATAAGCCCTTTGTTTTTCTGGTTATGTTTATTCCTAGATCTGGTAGCATAGTGGTTACGAATTGGGCTGTGAACTGCAAGGTTAGCATTTCGAAACTACCAGCTGTTCCGTGGGAGAAAGAGGAGGCTCTCTGCTCCCATAAAGATTTACAGCCTCGGAAACCCTGTACAGGGTTGCTATGAGTCAGAACCGACTCCACGGCACATGACAACAACATTTCATCCTTTTAGTGGCCATTGTAAATGGTATTGCTTTCCTAATGTCCTTTTCAGTGCTGTCATTTTTGGTACAGAGGACTCCAATTGATTTTTGTATGTTGATCTTATATCTTGCCACTTTGCTGAATCGTCTAATGAGGTCTAGTAGCTTTTTTACTGAGTCTTTGTGGTTTTCTACACATAGGATCATATTGTCTGCAAATAGAGAGTTTTGCTTCCTTTTTGCCAATTTGGATGCCTTTAGTTTCTCTTGCTTTATAGGATTGTTGACAAAGGGCAACCTTGTCTGGTTCCTGTTTGCAGAGGGAAGGCTTTCAATTTCTCTCTATTGAGAGTAATGTAGGCTGTTGGTTTTGTATATATATATGCTCTTAATTATGTTGAGTTTCCCTTCAATTCCTATTTTGTTGAATGTTTTTATCAGGAATGGATGTTGGATTTTGTCAAATGCCTTTTCTGCATCAATCAATATGATCATGTGGTTCTTTTCTTTTTTCTTATTTATATGGTGGATAATGTTGATCGTTTTTCTAATGTTGAACCATCCTTGTATCCCTGATATGAATCCCACTTGATCATGATGTATTATCTTTTTGATGTGTTGCTGGATTCTGTTGGCTAGTATTTTGTTGATAATTTTTGCATCTATGTTCATAAGGGATATTGGTTTATAATTTTTCTCTTAGTGACGTCCTTCCCTTGTTTTGGTATGAGGGTTATTCTTGCTTTATAAAATATATTAGAAAGTTTTCCATTCTCCTCTGTCTTCTGGAATAATCAGAATAGAATTGGTGACAGCTCTTCCCTGAATGTGTGGTAGAACTCACCAGTGAAGCCATCTGGGCCTGTATATTTTTGGTTGGGAGCTTTTTTATGACCTGATCAATTTCTCCTTTTGTAATGGGTCTGTTCAGGTTTTTTACTTAACTCTGTGTAAGTTTAGGTAGGTCATGTTTATCTAAAAATGTATCCATCTCTTCTAGGTTTTCAAATTTGTTGGAGTACAACTCTTCATAGTATTCTGTTATTATCCTTTTGATTTCCTTTGGTTCCATTGTGGAATTGCCCATGTGGTTTCTAATGCATGTTATTTGTGTCTTCTCCATCTTTTTCTTTTGTTAGATTTGCCAGTGGTCTTTCAATTTTGTTAATCATTTCAAAGAACCATCTTCTTGTCCTGTTGATTCATTCTATAGTTTTTCTGTTTTCTGTCTCATTTATTTCTTCTCTAATCTTCATTATTTATTTTATTTTGGTGGCTGTGGGTTCCCTCTGTTGGTCTGTTTCTAATTGTTGTAGATGCTGTGTTAATATGTTAATTTTGGTTCTTTCTTCTTTGTGGATGTGTGCGTTTATTGCAATAAATTGTCTTCTCAGCACTGCTTTCGTTGTGTCCCAGAGATTATGGTATGTTGTGTTTTTGTTACAATTTGTGTCTAGGAACTTTGTGAATTCACATTTTATTTCTTCTACTACCCAATCACTTTTCAGTAGGGTGTTATTCAGTTTCCATGTATTTCACTTGATTTCCTTGGTCTTCCTATTGTTGATTTCTAATTTGATAGTCTGAGAAGATGCTTTGTAGTATTTTGATATTTGTAAATTTATGGAGATTTGTTTTGTGGCTTAAGACATGGTCTATTCAGTAGAAGGTTCCATGTGCACTGGAAACTAATGTGTTTTGTGCTATTGTTGGACTGTATATTCTGTACACGTCTGTGAGGTCCAGTTGGCTGATTGTGTTGTTTAGTTCTCCTGTGTCTTTGTCACGTTTCTTTCTGGTTGTTCTATCCAATTTTGAAAGCAGTGTACTAAAATCACTCACTATTATTGTAGATTCATCTATTTCCTTCTTCAATTTATATATTTTGGAGCTCTTTCACTAGGAGCATAGATATTTATTAGGGTTATGCCATCTTGTTTAATTGTCCCTTTAATCATGAGATAATGTATATCTTTATCTATTATGCTGGTTTTTACCTTAAGGTTTATTTTATCAGAGATTAGTACTGCCACTCCTGTTTGTTTTTTATTGCAATTAGCTTGGTATATATTTTCCATCCTTTGACTTTTAATCTGTTTTGATCTCTGTGTGTGAGATTTGTCTCTTGCAGACAGTATATTGAAGGATCTTGTTATCTTATCCCTTCTGCCTCTCTCCATCTCTCAACAGGTGCATTTAATCCATTTATATTCAGTGTAATTATCAATAGTTATGGATTAATTGCTGCCATTATGTTTGTTTTTTTGTGTGTGTGGTGTTTCTGCTTCTTTGTTCTGTGTGTCTTCCTTTGTTGAGTTCCTGCTTTTTGTGTTCTTTCTTGTGAGTTCTCTTATAGTTTTAATGTTTCCATGTTCTTCTTGGATTTTCATTTACTTGGTATGTTGTGAAGTGTTAATTTTCTTTGAGGGTGACCTATAGTCCATTGACTTTTTTCTCCATTTAGTGCAGTCTATTTTATCCTGTAATCTACCTGACCTTGTCACCATCTGTATCTCTGTTTCTATGTGTTTACCTTCTTTTATAATGTAATTGTTTTGATCATAGAGTGACCTGCCAGATTCTCTGAGTTTTTTCTAATAGTTTTGTTCTTTTCTTGACTCTTCCATATGTTGATTTAGTATTGGGAGGTGCTGCCACATATGTCAACCTCTGGTTGTTGTCTGTTCTTGTTGGTTCTCAGACCACAGAACTTCCTTTAGGATGTTTTGTGGTGCAGGGTTGGCTTTGGCAAAATCCCTTAGCTTCTGTTTAACCTGGAATGTTTTGATTGCACCCTCATATTTGATTGATAGTGTTTCTGGATAAAGGATTCTCGGTTGGCCGTTTTTTTTTTTGTTTGTTTTTTTTTTTCTTTCAGCATTTTATATATGTCTCCCCATTTCCTTCTTGCTTGCATGGTTTCTGCTGAGAGATCCAAATTTAATCTGACTTGCTTGCCTTTATATGTAACACTTCTCTTTTCCCTAGCTGCTTTCAGGATTGTGTCATCTTTGATTTTAGAGAGCTTGATTATGATATGTCTCGGTGATTATCTTTTGGGGTCTATCCTTCCTGGGGTTTATTGAGCTTCTTGACTGTTTATCTTTTCACTTTTCAGGATGTTAGAAAAATTTTCTTCCAGCAGTTCTTCAACTATTTTCTCTGTGTACTTGTGTGTTTCTTCTTGTTCTGGATCACTGATAATTCTTAAGTTATTCCTCTTCATGCTATCCAACATGAATCTTAGACCTTCTTCATATTTTTTTATGCTCTTTTCTGTTTGCTCTTCTATGTTAGTGATATTGAGAGATTTGTCTTCCAGATCACTTGTTCTGCCTTCCATCTCTTCTATTCTACTCCTTTGCCCTTTCAGAGTATTGTCTATTTCTGATACTCTATTATTGATAATTTGGACCTCTTTCTGTAGGTTTTGCGTTGTTCCCAATACTATATCTATCTTATTTAATTGTTCCTGTAGGGCTATCCTGACTTATTCCTTATTTTTCTCAACTCCTTTGTTTTGAAACATTTTATAATAGTTTTTCTGAATTCCTTCTCAGTCATTTCCAAGGCCTGCCTTCCTTCCAGAATGTAGTCTACATCTACCTATAGGTCATTTGTCTCAGGCATTTTATCTTGTTTCTGGACATGTGCTGATATGGTCATCTGGTTTGCTTCTTAGACATTTTTAGTGATTATCTATGGCCTTAATACGTAATTGTATATGTGTTTTGGTATTTGCTTTCTGATTGCTTTCATGTACATGTGATCAGGATGTGGACTTCCCTTTTAATTCTTCTTATTGCTTATCTCAGAGTAACTTTCTCATGTGTTGTCTGCCACCCTGGTATATGGCAGTTGGTATTGACTCTTGCCAGGATTTTGGTGTTTTATAGAGTGTGATTGTAGCTTGACTAAATGGCAGCAGTTGCTGTCTTTTCTTGGGTAATATAGGGAGAGAAAGAGTCCCTCAAAGGTAGAAGGGGGAGCATAAAACAGCAAAACAGCATCAGCAAATAAAACAAGAAAAAACAACAGCAACAAAACAAAACTAGACTGAATACTGTAGTCTATAATGTCAGAAAAGGGAGATGAGGGAGAGAAGGAAAAAAAAAATCTGTAGCCTCATATGAGTATGCTTTCAATGTCCTCCCTTCAGCTTCTTGCTTTCAATGCTGCCTGAGAGATTTCAAGATACCATTGTTGGTTGTTATACCGTGTCTCAGGATTTAATTTAATTTTTGGCTTGTTTTGTTTTTAAACTTTCTTTCCCTCTCTACACCCCTGTCGTGGCCCTTCCTGTATTTAATAAAAACAACAAAAAACAGTTCAGGGTCAGCTCTTGGGCTGAGAGTATCTGTGCACATGCATGGCAGAAGAACCCACCAGTGGTGAGTGTAGGGGTGTCCACTTGCTCAGGCTCCCCCTCTAGTCACCAGAATGGAGGTGCACAAACAGTGGTGGAGGTGGGGGCTAATGAACAGATAAAAAAAAAAAAAAAAAAAAACCAGATCAAAGCAAAACTGACAAAGTATATTGTCCACCTTTGCTCCGAGGTTCCAATGGCATTTTTCCGTGTTGTGTGTGCTCGCCCGCTTGGTCTTGCCATTTGATCTCTCTCAAGTTGTCGGATCCAGGCCATCAAACCTGGCAGATTCAAAAGTACGAGATTTCTTCTTCAAGTTCCAATAGCTTCAATTTCCAATAGCTTCAAGTTCCGATAGCTATAAGCCTTCATACTTTTTAAATATTCACAGCTATGTGTTACTGAGTTTTGGAGCTCTGCCTTGGATCTGCTTTGCCTGGTATTCTATGGTATTGCTGATCATGAACTTCACTGAACTTCCACTGTAGCCGCCATCAAGCCCCACCTCTCTTTCTATTGGTTTTTGTGGAGTCTCTGAGGTTTTCTATGTATATGACATGTCACACGTGAATAGGATAGTTTTATTTCTTACTTACCAATTTTAGGTGCTCTTTATTTTTCAAGTTTTGGATTTTATTTTTCTTCTCTTAAAGGAAAACAGAAGTTTTTAAAGTATTTTCATTTTAGAAGATCTCATATAATATTTTAATATTATTTCTCCCTCTTTCAATTGACAAACATATTTTTTAAGAAAGCTTAAAAACTACAGTTACAGTTTTATTTATATTTATTTATGCTTTTAAAATATCATAAGTATCTTCTTTTGACCACTTACACCATCTGTATTAGTTGTTTTTCATACAGTGACAATTAACCTACCTCTGGTAGTGTAGTGGTTACGAATCGGGCTGCGAACTCAAAGGTCAGCAGTTCGAAACTACCAGCTGCTCCGCGGGAGAAAGATGAGGCGATCTGCTCCCGTAAAGATGTACAGCCTCGGAAACCCTATTCAGGGTCGCTATGGGTCAAAACCGACTCAACGCCACTTAACAACAACAACAACAAGTTAAATAAAGATAAGTTGAAAAACTAAGTTTTGATAAAATCTGGTGAGTGTTTTGTGGAAAGCAGATATATGAAAACTTTTTCAGGGAAGAGTAGATAAAAAGATTTGGTTCAGAAATATCCATTATGTGATTTAGTGGAGCAGAGATATTTTTCCCTGAGTAATTCTCTTTTAACATCTGCTTTTCACTGATAAACTCCATTTGATTCTATGTTGCAAGTCCCAAGGATCTATCAATACATCCTTGTTTTTCAAATATGCCCTTTCTTACCTGTCACTTAAGTCTGATGCTGGATATAATAATCAAATGTTAAAGTGTGGCATAATGTGTCTGATCCACAGAACCAAAAATAATGCTGAATGAAAACTCCCATCTAAGGTCCAAGCTTGGAAAATGACAAACACTTAAAAGGTTGTTTTGTTATTCATTTAATTAATTAATTAATTAATTTGTTTTTTGGTAAAAAAATCAACTTGGATTCTTATGAAGAGACATATTCTTTAGAGAATAAATTTGGCCAAGAAAGAAGTACCAGTACATGGTCTGTCATTCATAATACTGTTTCAAGCCAATGTCAGCCTGACCTTACCAGTGTAATTTCTTATTGAAAATGCTATGCGGGAGAAGAGCATTCTTGGATCCTGAAAAATCATATATTTATACTCTGAAGTGATCATCAGCCCTTCATTTCTTCAGAAACTCTCATGTGATCTGAAACATAGGCATCTAGCTGAATTCTGCCCTCCAGCATTTTGATAGCAATGTAATGAGCTGGAAGAATAAGCTGTGGGAAGCAGAGGAAGTCCATCTCATCACAGTAAACCAACTTTTCTCAAACTTTCATCTTTGGACCACTTCATCAGAGGACACTGTCTGAAAATGTAGGTTTCCAGACCCCACGACAGCCTGTTTAAACATATTATTTGGGGGACACGTACAGGAGTCTGCTTTTGAAACTTGTTTCCTCACTAAGTTTACAGCCACATAAAACTAGGTAACCGTAACCAGGACATGGTATTACAATGTTTTTAGTTGGCTAGCTATGCTGGGAACAGACTTGACACCACCACAGTTGTGATTTATGAAAGAAAGTCAGGCTTTAAGAGAGAGATCTGTCATGTTTGTTTGGGAGTGTTGGTTCCTGTGTCTTCAGTTTGCAGCTCATTCTGGTTTTTTTAGGGTTTTTTTTTTTGTTGTTGTTGTTGTAAAGCCAATTGTCTGATGAAAAACAAAGAAAGGAAAGGAAGGAAAAAGGGAACACATGAAAGTGATTGCCATTACCTTTGCTTTTACTCAGTAAAGCAATGACTTGAACACAGTGAATTTGGAGAGGGGGTAGATGAGAAAGCTATGTTAGATGGTCATGAGGGGCAGGGAAGAGGGAAGGGGTATTATATGTTAAGCTTTAAAAGTTTTTGTTTTATTCTCTAGGTGATGGTAAGCCACTGAAGTGGGGGCCAGGGAAGTGAAATGATCAAAACGTGTCTTTAAAAAAGAGGCAGACTATCAAGTGGTCTACAGTTGAAAGGGCAGTATGTTTGAAACTTTAGGAGACTTTTGTTTGCAAGCTCCAAAGGAAGAGAGTGTGCATACATGAATTCTGTTAAGGGCAAAGGACTAGCTGAAGGGTAAAAACAAAGCACCACTGATCAGAAAAACACCCTGTGAGAAGGTCCTAGTCAAAGCTCTGAATTTCATCTTTCCCCATCATACTTCCAGGGCACTCTAGGAGACAGCACTTTTTTTCTACCTATTTTCTGTGTTTTGTGCTGGCATGCTGCTGGAGATTCTTCTGAAGGCTTACACTGGTTAAGTCTGTAACTTCAAAGCATTTACTGATGATTTAGTACTTGTCTGGTACAAACCACATTTGGATCCTGCCCTGGCTAGACTTTTGCTTTGATAATAGAACAGTTCATTTGTCCAGTAGGAATCCCTGGGTTTCACAAATGGCTATGTGGTTGACTTTTGGATGAACTCATCCAAACATGTCTTAGAAGATAGACCTGGTCATCTGCTTCTGGAAGGTCACAGCCTTGAGGCTTCTATGGAGTTTTTCTATATTACACACTCACGTGTGTTGCCATACTCTACACACTAACATTAACAACTTGACTGGTAGCCTCTTCCTGGGTTCCATTCGTTATAATATTTCCTTTCTAATGACACTATGAAAAGAGGTAGTCAAACAGTAGATTCTTCCCTTATTTACCACTTTGAAAGAGTCCTCAATAAAACAAAATATCTTTGTTCTATTGATAGAGGGAGAATGGATCATTCTTTCTTTCTCTCAGTCATCTAGCAAACTTTGAGTACCCACTGTGGGCCTGATGCAAGCTATTCAAGATGCTGGAACTATAAAATGATAATGTTCACTGTCAAATGTAGAGGGACAGGAGTCTATATTATTGATTTTCAGTGCTGTTAGAATTACAAAGCTGTCATCTGTACTACAGGTCCTCACAGTTCTAAGTCTTGTCTAGGTTCCAGCCATGGCTTACACTACCCTGTGTCTGTTAGACAGTCTTATTTTGCAGAATGCTGTATAGTGCAAAATTCCTTTCATTAGAGTTTTCCCATCTACTCTTTCTGCTTCTGGGAATGTTCTCCTGTCTCCCACTTGTCTGGCCAGCCTCTCCCCTCATCCTTCAGCACTCATCTGACATTGTCACTTCCCCAAGGATACCTTCTTCATCCTCTGAGTCTAAGTTTCTACCTCTTGCTTAGTATTCTCATAGCTCCCTATGTAGCACTTATTAGTAGTGTAATTAATTATATTTAAGTTTGTTACTTAATATCTAGTTTCCATTCTAGATTTAAGTTTTATAGGAGCAAGGAAAGTAGCTGAGTCATTCTGTGCTGTAGCCTTAACACAAGCCCATAAATAGCACTCAGTAAACATTTTTAAAAATAATAAAATGTAAGTGATAAATACATTAATTGAGTATTCATGGAACCATGGTGGGACATAACTAACTCAATTTGGAGGCATCAGGAAATGGTGCAAAAATAAGAAATAGACATTTGATTTTTTTTTTAGGAAGGCAGAAACACATGTACTCTAACAACTGAAAAATGCTTAGAAAATAATGTATCAGCATATCGTAAGAGATTGATAATGGTGCAGGTGGTGAATAAATGGGCCACTTGAGTCTGTGAGAATCACTGGAGGGGACCTTTAGAGATGATATGAGTTTGGAGGTAAATGCTGAAAGTCTCAGATTATGAGGATATGTAAGGACTAGGCAAGACTATGACCTACTGGAACTTATTCTAAATGGAATGAGTAAGCCATAGAGAGGTCCCAATAAGCATATCAACTTCACTAATAAAGACATTGTGGAAAAACAATAAGAATCATGTGGGTTGTTGAACAAATGGCGGAGGTAAAAGTTGCTTGGATAATAAAAATGGTTAATTTCCAAGATGTTCTGAGAATATTACACGTTAAAAAGTAAGTCCGTTGTTAACCTGATGCCTGAATTGAACTGCAGTACATCTGTTTTTATTTGTAATATATTGTTCTCCCATGCTTCACTACATTTTATGTATATATTCATATTATTTCAGTCATAGTATATGTTCCCTTTTACATTTTTTTTTTATCATTTAACTTTACATCATAATCATTTTCTACATTTCCATATACTTACAATAATTTTAACAACAGTGTAAAATTCCATCATGTTGCTCTGTTGTGATTTATTAAATCCTGGCTGTATATTGTTGCATATTTATATTGTGTCTTAGCTCTCTCTTTTCTGTCTCGTAATGCTATAATAAATACTGCTATACATCTACTATTTTTGCTTCTGTTCAATTATTTTTAGAGTACTTATTCACAAAAATAAATTGATTGGATCAAAGGATTAGAACACTGTTGCAGTTCTGGCTGTATTGCCATTTTGATATTAGAAGTTACTGCCAATTTCACTCACCTACCAGCAATGCATATAGGAACTAATTTCCTTATTTCTTTGCCAACAATAGGTTTCATCTTTAGAATTTTTTGTTGTTGTTAATTTTATAGTCTTAGAATGACACTTATGGTTGCTTAAATTAGAATGTCTCTCTGCCTTGTAAGAATGATCTTTTTTTAAAAAAATTGATTGCTTACGGCTTGTATTTCAATTTGTATAAACAATGATTCCTATTATTTGGCTTTTTAGCTAATGAAATCATCCTCTTTCCTAAACAGTAAGAGTTATTTAAAGGACATGAAAGGTTACGTAGAACATGAGATAAATGAAAGAGAGTAAAATAAACAAAGTTTTTGGTTCTTCATATATAAATCCTGATATGAATTTAATGAGTAAATTCATAATGTGCAGTTGCTATGTGCTGTTAAATCTTGGGTAATGGTTCATTTATTTAAGCCCCCACTCTCTGTGGTCCTGAAGTGTCTCAGTAGAAGGAACATTCACATTATTATATAGTAGGAGATACATGTACTTGTAAAAAAATAAAATTGTCTATGGCTGATATTCTAGTAATAAGGTAGATTAAAGCAAAGATATTTTAGAATAGAGACACTTACTATAAGGAAAACAAATCAATGTAGATTGTTTGCAATGGATTGACCATTCCATGGTAAGCATACCTTAACAGTGCTGTTGTTCCCCCTGTGTACCTATTAATTTTTTGGCTGAAAATTGGGACACGAGGGTGGAGTTCCTTTCCAGACCTGAAGAGTAGTCACAGGCAGAATATATAGTTCTTTACTCAATTCAGTAAATACTTTGAAAAGACAAGAAATTGACTGCTAGGAAGGTTACAGAAATGAACCAGAACAAACTTTCACTATAACAGGGTTATAAGATATATTCATAAATAGCAGTTAAATAAAGGGTTATGAGAAAATTATCTAACTAGAGAACAAGCCCATTTTATTTACATATTTTAAAGTAAGGTTATTTTATTGGGGTAGGGGCATGAGTAGAGATTATTTTGGAGTACTGACAGGATTCTAATAGGCCACACTCAGGGTTGTGGGGAGGGGATTTCAAAGAAGAAAAACCAGCAGAAGGCATATCATAGCAGCAGGTGTGAGGAGGAGAGACTGAAGAATGGCACTGGGGGTCAGATTTGGCAGGACATTTCTTGAGTGAGGACACGCTGTAGCAGACATTGGAGACTAGAGAGAGGGTCATCTATCTGGCTTGGTTTAGGAACTTCGTCTCCTTGCATCGGGCATGGGAACTTTTGTGGGGGAGAATGTCAGATTAAAGCTGTCTTTATACCATTTCCAGCATTTGTTTTTAGACATGAATTTAGGGCAATGGTGTTTCCTTTTGCAGCTTCCATCTATACACAATTTTTCAAGAATGTTTTGTAAATTGTTTTTAGGCATTAGAAAGAATGACGTGATACCAGGGGTGGATTAACCAGTAAGCTAGTTAAGCACAGGATTACTTGCGCTTATATACTAATCTGTAGTGAGCAATTTCTTTTTTTTTTTTTTTTTTGCATCAAAGATTCTGCTTCTAGGTATGGCTGGTATCTGTCTCTCTTGCAACCACATAGGACCTTCTTACAGAATCAAAGTCCCTTTTCAAATTTGCAATCCCTGATAGGGACAGAGTACCCAGCAAGCAAAGATAGCACAACCTTACTTGTGCTTGCTTACTGATCTGTAGTGAACAGTTTCACCTGTGTTTTTTTTTTTACCACAAATATGACAAAACTACATGAAAGTGCTCTCTATAGGAGAGTCAGAAGGAGCCCTAATGGTGCAGTGGGGTAAATGTTGGGTTGCTAACTGCAGTGTTGTCAGTTCAAACTAATCAGCTGCTTCATGGGATGAAGCAGTCTGCTTCTATAAAGATTCACAGTCTTGGAAGCTTATGTATGGAGCAGTTCAACTCTGTCCTATAGGATGGCTGTGAGTTGGAACTGACCTTGTTTATTGGGTAATCTGCCCCTGCATGATACTGTGGAAAGAGAACAAGACAGAGCATCAGGAAATTGGATTTTAGTCCCAGTATACTGAGTTTATTTGAGGTAAGTGACTCCATTTTTCTCAGACTCCGCTTCCCACATGTAAAATGCAACAAAGGGAGCAGAACATTTCCAAAGTTCCTTCTAACTAGAACATTCAAAAATCTATTGTAACCCCATTTTCACAGGTGAGGGTATTGAGGCAAAAACATTTAAGTTAACTGCTTCTTAAGGGCAGACAGCTCATTCATGACAAATACAGGAGTTGAACCCAGAAAAACAGATTCCTAGAGCCCATATGTTTAATCATCTTGTGATATTTTCCTCAGGGGTCTGTGGATAGAAACTTGTGTAGCAAAAGATTCTGCCGGTGAAAAGGGCATACAGATTTCAGTCTATTTGGAAAATGTCCAGAGGGTTTTGAAATGGAAGATACAACTGTGCCAGTAACACTGTTGTCATCTCATCATTTTGCTCAGGAATGCCATTGCCAGGAGTCTAATTATAACTTACCAAGACAATGTAAGCATTTTCCTTACCTGGGTTGTATTTTAAAGCATAGAATTAAAGTATACTACTCTGCAGTACATTGGTTTTACATAGAGCTTTGCAGGTGGATACATTTGGTTATTATTTGAATTCTGATTATACTGCAAATCCAGTATGTCCTAGCACTGTGGCTGCAGACTGGACCTCATCGGTTGGGTTTTCTAGCCCCTGGGCCATGTGTTTAGGGACCCATGCTCTTTATACATTTCCTAGTATGACTCTGAGAAAGGAGCTCTGGTAGCATAATGGATTATAAACTGTGCTGCTAACTGCAAGGTCAGCGGTTCTAATCTGCCAGCTGCTCTGTGGGAGAAAGATGAGGCTTTCTGTTTCCATGAACATTTACAACCTTGGAAATCCTATACAGGGTTGCTGTGAGTCGGAACCAACTCCATGACACATAACCACCATCACTACCACCATTCTTTGAAAGGCAACATTTAATTAAAATATTTTGCATGCTCCCTTAGAGAAACACTTTTCCTGTCGGATCATAAAGTCCTTCATAGATGGTAATTTCCTTTGTTGTTAGTTTGACTCTTTGACCTATAGCAGTCAGGCAATACTATAAAATAGAAAGGTCTAGGCCTCACTATATAAAGGTAATTTGGTGATCAATTAAAATAGTTTATGTGGATGTGCTTTGTGACTTATAAACTTCCATATGGATAAAAAGGATATAGTTACATGTTGTTGTTAAATACCACGGTGTCAATTCCAACTCATAGTGACCCTGTACAGGGTGTCCAAAGCTTGAAATCTTTCAGGGAGCAGAAATCCTTATCTTTATCCTGTGGAGCAGCTGGTGAACTTCAACCTCTGACTTGTGGTTTGCAGTGCAGTGCTTGTTGTATGGATCAACCTTGCTCCCCTCTAATTATATTTTATCTGTAAGATAATTATATAGATCTTGGCATTTTACTCCTAAGTGACCATGACCTAAGAGTTTCCCCATTGAAAGGCAGCTGGTAAAGCTCACAGCTTATATCAAACCAGGGTGTCATTTACTAGCTGTATTCTGAAAATTCTATCACAGGCAAAATGGGATGAACATCTATACTGCCCCACAAAACCAAACCCGTTGTTGTGGAGTTGATCATGACTCACGATGATCCAGTAGGACTGAGTAGAACTGTCCCATAGGTTTTCCAACATTGTAAATCTCCCATGGAAAGGCTGGTGGAGTCAAACCACCAAACATTTGGTTACCAGTCGGGTGCTTAACTTCTGTGCCACCAGTGCTCTTCACTGACACAGTAGGGTTGTAAGGTTTTATGGGAAAGTGCACATCAATTGCTGAGCCTAGACCATAGTAAGTGCTTGGTAAAGCTTAGGTTTGAACGGTAATGGTAGTTAGTAGTAAGAAGGAGTCCCGGTGTCGTGTGTAGGATAAAGCACTTGATTGCAAGGTCTGTTTGAACCACAAGATCAGTAGTTCAAACTCACCAGCCACCCCTCAGAAAGCGAACTGAGTAGACAGCACTTAAGTGCAATAACAAGTTGTAATAAGAAGCTCTGGTGGTATAGTGGATTAAGCATTGGGCAGCTAATTCCACAGTCAGCAGTTCAAACCCACCAACAGCTCCACAGGAGAAAGATGAGGCTATCTGTTCCTGTAAATATATACAGCCTCAGAAACCCTAAAGAGAAATTCTACAGTTTTGTAAGGCCTCTGTAAGTTAGAATTGGCTTGTTGACAGTGGATTTGGTATTTGATAGTGAGACTAAAGGGGAAAAAAAAAAACTCTTCCTAAAACAAAATCCAGAAAAAGGAATGAAACAACTTTAAGTAAATGACTTCACTTAAACTCAAAATCTCCTACACCTATCACTTTTAATCAGAAGGGAAAAAAATACAAGATGCGTTTTAATACAAAAGCATAACTAGAGCCTTCAGAAGCACCTTCTCCTTTACCTAGTTATTCCACATCTAGAAATCCATTTTAAATTTCTTATCAGGGATTAATGCAAAGACTCTACAAGAAGAGTCTCAGAAGAGTTAGTTTTAACAGAGAAAATTAGAAATCTCAGATAAGCCATCATAGGGCAGTGCTTTAATATAGCACAAATTTGATACGATAGTTATTTTACAGAATAGAAAAAACCTGCATCAGAAGAATATATACTGACAAAGAACAATATTGATTAATGCTTCAGATAAAAAGCAAGACATACTAAGATATTAATACTATTAATATTAACCATATATAATAAATATACAGTATATTTTTCAGCAAATAATATAATAAGAAATATTACAGATACCATATATAATAGTGATAATACTTACCTTAGTGGGTTTTTATGAGAATTAATTATATATACCTGACTTGTAATAAGAGCTTAACACATGTTCCTTCTGAACATTGACTGTATTCAGTGTATTTTCTTGGACTTCATTATACACTAGCTATCCTTTGCTGAGTATCTATTATGTTCCAGGCACTGAGCAAATTGTTAGGGATATAGAAATGATTAAATAAGGCCTCTGAAGGTATGAAGCTTTCATTTCTTGTGGAGAGTGACAGGAGAGGAATAGTAAACTTATGTTGTTGTTGTAGTTGTTAAGTACCGTTGAGTCCTTTCTGACTCATAGCGATCCTGTATAGGATTTCTGAGGAGTGGCTGGTGATTTTGAACTACCAACCTTGCAGTTCAAAGCAACCTGCAGTCCAATTCTTATCCTACAATGCTACACCAGGCTCCAGTAAACTTGTATGTAATATTTAAATTCTAAAGTCAGATTCAGGGCCATAGCCATTCAATATGTACTTTCCTATGACGTTAAAAAGGTAGCCTCTTTCTAAACAAAAGAATTACAAAAAGGAATGTCTTCTAGCTGAGTCAGCTGCTCAATAGGATACAGACTGCATTTCAGTCTGGTTGACCTCTCTGCTAGCTAAGTTCATGCTGGGTGCAACCTGCTCAACTGTACACAGAAACCCTACAAATACCCTTTAAATGTCCCAAAAGTGGCCAAGAAGGACACAAAATATGATTTAGGATCTATAACCCTAGGTAATAATTATTTTGAACAATGAAGTGTGAGAAAAACGTCACAGCACCCTCCTGCAGAGCAGCTGATGTGTTTGAACCACTGAGCTTCTGGGTCGCATCTGAGCACTTAACCACTGCACCACCAAGGCTCCCATCAGTAGATGCTTGTTGTTATGTGCCATCGAGTCAGTTCTGACCCATAGTGATCCTGTATAGGGTTTCCTAGGAGCACCTGGTGAGGTTGAACCGCTGACCTTGCCACTGAAATGGCTTTTCAGTCTTGTGCATTAACCCACAGCATCACACCAGGACTCCTTAGTAGGTATTAATTGCTTTAAATCACACACATCCTTGATCACATTCACATACATATTGTGTGCAGAATGTGGTGGTTGTGTGCCATGGAGTGGAGCTGGTTCCGACTCATAGCAAATAGTTTAAGGGAAATGCTTGTCTCCTATCTTTCCTCATTGTTCATGTAGTTGTTGTTATTAGTCGACATTAAGTTGTCTCATGGTTTCTCAAATCTAGTCCTGAGTCAATTTCATGATCATTTGAATGTTTGAGTTCATTGTTCTGGCTATTGTGTCAATGCATCCCACTAAGGGTTTCCATCATGTTTACTGACCCTCTGGTGTGGTGCTGTGGTTTAATGTGCCAGACTGCAAAGCCGTTTGAACTGTAAGGTCGGTGGTTCAAGCTCACCAGCTGCTCTTCGGAAACCCTATATGGGGTCACTATGGGTCGGAATCGACTCGACAGCGCTTCACCACAACAACAACTTTATCAAACATGATATCCTTTTCTGGAGATTGGGCTTTCCTAGTTATGTGTCCAAAGTAAGCGAGCTGAAGTCTCACTTTTCTTATTTCTATGGAGCAGGGTTTTTTTTTTTTTTTTTTTTTTTTTTTCCTCTAAGACTCGTTTGTTCTTTCTTATGGCATCCCCTGATTTAGTCAATATTCTTTCCCACTGCCACAATTCAGATGAGTGAATTCTTCTGTCTTCCTTTCACATTGTTCAGACCGTGACTCGGGTCAAGCACATCTTAGTCAACAAAATGACATCTTTACTCTTCAGACGTTAAAGAGGTCTTTTGAAGTAGATTTGTTTAGTGTAATATATCTCATGGTTTCTTGACTAACTGCTGCTAGAAGTATCAGTCGACATTGATTGTTAATACAAGTAGAATGAGGCCTTGCAAAATAGTTCTTTCTCAAGCTTTTGGACATCTACCTTTCCTTTTCCAGGGCTTAGGAATCAGCCCATGATCTAAATGACATATGATATTCTGCACTGGCACAACACATGTCAGCACAGGGTTCCAGATGAAATTTTAAGATATCTGAAGGAAAGGGAGACTAGTCTCACCTGGTTAGATGCATAGGAATAGTTTTGCCATAAATTGACAATGTAAACAGTGGCTATACACATTGGTTTTAGTTTGTTAAGGAAAGCTTCATATGCTTTTTTGTTCCTTGTTGTTTTAAGTGCCATGAATCTTTTCTGATTCATAGTGAGCCTGTATAGGGTTTCCAAGGAGCAACTGGTGGGTTGGAACTGCTGACCTTGTAGTTAGCAGTCCATGTGCCACATTGGAATGTCATTATGCTTGTTTGTCTGTATCTAACCTTCTTTCAGGGAGTTCAGCTGCAAATTCATATTTGATGTTCCTGTTCTAATCCCAGATTACCACATAACGATAGCTGCAACAGACTGAATGAGAGGAACTCTTTGGGGGAAGGAAAGCATTAGGCTGTCATGAGTCACCAAGACCCGATGAAAAGATTAGAAAGGGCTTAAGCTGCTACACAGGCCAGTGAAATGCCCCCGGAGTATTAATCTTGAATATTTCCATTCTGATAACATTGCCTGAAAGTATTTTAACATTCACCAGAGACCAGCTTACTCTCTTCAAGAAACGATACATTTCTGTAAAAAGAATAATGGATTATTTGAGGATTGATTTTTCAGTATGGAATGTAACCCTGCATTGTAATGTAGACTAAGGAATGGAAACAAGGCTGTCTGGAGTTACATCCTAACTTGAACTTGGGAAGCTACTTTACTTCTTGATTCCTCCTCATCTGTATAATGGGAATTTCAACAATACTAACTTCCTAAAGTTTATGAAGAACAAAAAGTTAACACTTAACAGAGTCGAGCACAATTTCAATAATTGTGAAATAATATTATTATTGTCATTATGAAGTCACCAGATGAGCATGTTCTTCCCTTTTGGTTTTCTAACTCCTGGTCTTTGCACATTTTATTATAATATTTTACTTTGATTCCTTGAGCTGTCCTTTGAAATCTTTTCAGTTCATAATTCATCATTTATTTCATTCACTTTAACTAGTCTTTGTTCCAGAGCAAATCTCAGAATCTCTTTAGACATCCACTTGGTACTTTCTTTCTGTCATTAGTGCAAGCCTTTTGTAGTTAAATAACTTAAGAAAACACATACTCTACAGAGGTAAATTGCTGATAAAGCCACAACCAAACATGGTGATTTTAAGTTGATTTTTACTTACAGTGGTCCTGTACAACTGCCCCATTGTTGGTAAGTGCCATGGCATCGGTTCCAACTCACAGTGACCCTGCCTAGGATTTCCAAGGAGCAATTGGTGTGTTTGAACCACTGACTTTTTGGTTAGCAGTCCCATACTTATCCTACAGCACCATGCTAGGAGAGTTTCACAAACTGTAATCTTTATGGAAGCAGACTGCCACATCTTTCTCCAACAAGAGAAGCTGGCGAATTTGAAACACTGGCCCTTCAGTTAGTAGCTGAACACTATATAAGCATCATTCACTTGCATTTTAGTTCATTTCTGTAATTGATCTTGATTTATCATGACATTTACAGTTAATAGACTATTTTTACAATGAACTGTTCTTCCCCAATCCTATAAAATGATGGTGAATCTGAGACTTTTAGAAATTCAGTGATTTAACAGTCTCCCTAAGATGGTGAGTGTCCAAGTTTAGACTTGAACCCATGTCTTCAGACTCTAACTTCATCACTCTGACTGCCACGCTGAGCAGAAGACGAATGTAATGAAATGCATAGGCTTTAGAGTTGTTTGAATATTGATTTTAATTACCATGTTTTCAATACATCGTTTTGGACCAACAACTTGATATCCTTGAACTTTAGTGTTTTTGTCATTACACATTAGAACACAATAGCTTCCCTAGACTTAGTGTGTATATTCATTAAAAAAAAAAAAAATCTGATAACATGAATGAAAGGAACTAGCAGAACTCAAGGTCTGTAGTACTTATTCATTTGAAGACATTCTTCATTATTTCAATATTGATAATATGCCAGGCATAGTGTCAAACTCTTACTTTGTACCAAACCCATGTTTTCCTCAGTGAACGCCTGTGTTAGAGTGGTTCAAGTTATACCCAATCCTTCATTTGATTCCATTTCTAGCCTCTCAGTGACTAAGGCACTTGGAGAAATAAGGTAATAAAGAATAGAGAAGGAAAAGCCAGCTGCTTCTAGTGTTAGAGAACTTGTTGAATTCATTAGCAGCTAAGTAAGGCTTCCAAACAATTACTCCTTTTCTCTGCTCTGGTGAACTAGGTGTTCTAGACATAAAAATAAAGAAGAGGTGAGAACATGTGTTCGGTAGGTAATTGGTGCATTGCATTATACCATCCTGGTGATGTTTCCTAATTTATTCAGAATTAACATTTTGATTGTGAAGCAACTGCTTGATCTAGGGGGTCTTTGCATTAGATTGCACTCCAGTTACTTCATTTCCATATGATGATAGTATTGTAAGGTTGTTGTTGTTAGGTGTTGTCATGTTGGTTCCTTCTAATCCATAGCAACCATGGCTGTAAATACTTGCAGAAGCAAAAATCTACATCTTTCTCTCATAGAGTGGCAGGTGGGCTTGAACTACCAACTGTGGTTCACAGTCCAATGCTTATCCTGTAGAGCCACAACATTCCTGAGGATTATAAGATAGGATGTTAGTAAATGCAGGAAAATGGTAAGTAGCTAGAAACATATCAAAGAGGTGGAAAAATGTGCCTTTTTGTACAGAAGGAATTATTTTGGCACTTAACAGCAACAACAGCATGTTACTTTTATAATCTATACAAGATCAAAAAATGTGAGGTATTCCTCAGACACTTGATTTAAAAGAATACAGTAAGTTTTAAAGGAAGTTTCACTGGAAAGGTAACTCTTATTACCAGGGTGGCCCTGTGGTTTAAGCATTGCATTGCTAACTTCAAGGTCAGTGGTTCTAACCCAGCAGCCACTTTTTGGGAGAAACATGAACCTGCTTGCTCCCAGTAAGATCTCCAGGTCCAGAAAACACTATGTAGGTTTGTTGTAAGTTGAAATTGACTCCATGGCAGTGGGAATGAATGATTCATTCATTCAACTGCCAACAGAAATATTGGAGGTTCAAGTCCATTCAGAGGTTCCTCAGAAGAAAGACCTGGTGATCTTGTTCTATAAAATCAGTCACTGAAAACCTTATGGCAATATAGTTTAACTCTGATATACATCAGTTGGTATTTCCATGGTGGCAGATGTTAAAACACATAACTGATTTAAACTGCAACCCATCAGTAAGTCCAGCGAATCTAGCTCTAAATACATCCCAAGTCTGACTACTTCTCTCCAAGTCCACTGCTTCTACATTATATGAGCCTCCTATGTCTTATACTGGAGTCCTGGTGCGGCACTGTAGGAAAATTCACTGGATCACTAGATCAGTTTGAACCACAAGGTCGGTGGTTCAAACTCTCCAACCACTCCTTGGAAACCCTATACAGGGTTGCTGTGAGTTGGAACCAACTCATGGCACTTAACAACAATGTCTTTTACCTAGATGGCAGCATTGGCCTCCCATAAGTCTCATCATATATTTCTACACAGCAGACAGTGATCTTTTAAAAATAAAAACCACATCTTCTTATTTTTCTGTTTTAAAACATTCCATTCGCTTCCCATTTTATTTGTTGCTCTTATAATCACAACTAAATTTATTATCATGGTCTTTAAAACCTGGCAGAATCTGATCTCTCTTACCATTCCCACCCTGGTTATATATGTTCTACTTTTCCTAGCATTCTTTCTGACCCTAGGTGAAATTATTTTGCTCATTTATTTGCTTATTTTGTATTACTTGTTTCTTTTTCCCTTAAGTATACTGCAAGCTCTATGAGAGCAAGAATTGTGTTTATTTTATTCTGCTCCATGAACTGATATTTATCAAAGGCTTGGTAAAATAGAATGTAAACAAAAAGAGGCAGACCCCCAACAACATGGATTGACACAGTAGCAGCAACAATGGGCTCAAACAAAACAATTGTGAAGATGCACAGCACTGGGCAGTGTTTTGTTCAGTTGTGCAGTGAGTTGCTATGATGCAGAACCAAGTCAACTGCTCATAGCAACAACAATGAACTGGTATTTAGAAGACATTCAAGAATCTATGATGAATGACTTAATTAATACACAGCTTGTGAATGAATGAATGAACACAAGTAGACTGCAGACTCCATAAATAAAACATAAGTAAATAAATACCAATAGAACCAGAATCCATTAATAACTTCAAATGCACTCATGAATACAATTAAACCCCTAAATATAGGAATGGATGGATGAGTGAATGAATAATAATAGGCTATAATACCCATGAATGAATGAATGACTACAACAAAAATATCCAGGAGAGCAGGAACTGGCCAAGCCTTTATTTTTTCTATACTGCCTTTCATGTTGCTGCTCAGTTGGCTGAATTAGATTCAACTATTCAGTTTCTTGTCCAGTGAGAAAAAGTATTCCTCATATAAGATGAAGGAGCCCTGGTGGTATAGTGGCTTAAATACTAGGCTGAGAACCACAAGGTCTGCCGTTTGAACACAGTAGTCAATTTTTGGGAGAAAGATGTGGCAATCTACTTCCATAAAGATTGTTGTTGTTAAGTGCCATTGAGTTGGTTCCAACTCATAGCAAATCTGTGTAGGCTTTCTGAGGAAGAGCTGGTGGGTTTGAACTGCAAATCTTGTAGTCCTTGTAGTTCAGTGCTGATCCTACAGTGCCACAGCCTTGGAAATCCTATGGGTTGTTATGAGTTGGAATCCACTCAATGGCAGTGGGTTTTGGTTTTGGTATATAAGATTGAATTTAAGATTGTTCTTTAATAATACTCTTCTGAGAGGAAGTATATTTGTTGAGTAACTAACCATCCTAGTTTTCCTATGGGACTGAGAGAATTTCAAGGACACGGGAGTAGTAGATCACCCTAACTGCTTTCCTGGGCTTCAGAGTTAGGGAAACCTAATGTATCAGTCTAACTTTCTTTTAGGAATTCTATTGTCAGATTCTGGTTAAAGTTTATTCAGCTGCCAACTACCTGCCACTTCATGAGAGAAAGAGTTGGCAGTCTATTTCCATAAATATTTGTTTTGTGGTAAGTGCTGTTGAGTTGATTCCAACTCATAGTAATACTCTATATGGTTTTTTGAGGATCAGCTGGTGAGTTTGAACCACTGACCTTGCGATTAGCAGTCCAGTGCTTATCCTACAGTGCCATACCAGGACTCCATAAAGATTTATGGACGTTGAAGTCCTATGGCACAGTTCTCTGCTGTCCTATTGGATTTCAGTGAGTCAGAATTGACTCCAAGGAAGTGAGTTGGATACTTTTCCTAAGAAGACTTTCTGTATGTACCATCTAAAGTCTGTTTGTGTTTTACTGGTTCTCTGGACCAAAGAGAGGGGAATGCTGTTGTTAGGTGACATCGAGTCCATTCCTATTCATGGTGACTCCATGTGTGCAGAGTAGAACTGCTTCATAGCATTTTCAAGGCTCTGGCCTTTTGGAAGCAGATCACACCAGGATTATCTTTTGAAGAGCCTCTGGATGAGTTTGAACCTTCAGCCATTTGGTTAGTAGTTGAGTGTGGAAGGATTCCATATAATATGAAACAGTTTTTTAGAGTACACATTGCTGCTTAGAAAATTTCCAGGTCTTGTTACTAAGAGACACTTTAATATTGAGTAGTAAATACAGAATTTTTTGACACATTTGAAATAAACACTTACTGACTTAATAACCTTATGGGAGTTGACTAATTTCTCTATACTTATTTCTATATTGGTATTATGGGTATTTAAAAAATAACAATAATACTAATAGCTAGCTATGCATTGTGGTTGTGTTGTTAAGTGCCATTGAGTCGGTTCTGACTATATAGAGTTCTATGTAGGGTTTCCAAGGAGCTGCTGGTGAGTTTGAACCACTGACTTGTGGTTCCTACAGACCTTAGGCTCAAGTGATTATCCCACCATGCCACACCAGCTATGCACTGGGTTCTGCTATCTGCCAGGCCCACATGCCTGTCAGTCTGTAGTACTGTGATGGCTTGTGTGTTGCTGTGATTATAGAAACTATGCCACTGGTGTTTCAAATACCAACAGGGTAATCTATGGTATATAGATTTCAGTAGAGTTTACAGACTAAGAACAAAGAAGAATGAATAGGTTGTTCACTTGTAAGAGATTCGTTATTGAAAACCTTATGAATAGCAGCAGAAAATTGTCTGACATTGTACAGGAGGACAAGCCCCTCAAGTTGGAAGGCACTTAAAATACAACTGAGGAAGAACTGCCTTCTCAAAGTGGTGTCATCCTTAATGATGTCATAGGAATAAAACTACTGGTATCTCCACTTGCTAATGGGGACTCACTCAAAATGCAAAGAAACACCTGCAAACATCCAGAGATAATTGAAATGTGAAATGTACAAATTATGAATCTTTGAAAATTGGAAGACATAAACAATGAAATCGTATGCATAATGTCTCCTAGACATTACTGAGCTGAAATGGGTAGGTATTGACCACTTTTGAATTGGACATTAACGTGACTTAATATATTGGGAATGATAAATTCAAGAGGAATGGTGTCCCATTCATTGGCAAAGAGAAATGTCAAGATCTGTCTTGAAGTACAATGCTGTGATAGGTTAATATCTGTGCACCTGGTGCAGCGCTCTGGGTTAATGTGCTGGACTGCAAAGTCAGTTTGATCCATGAGATCGTCAGTTCAAGCTCATCAGCTGCTCCTCAGAATCCTTATCCAGGTTCACTATGAGTTGGAACCAACTCAACAGCACTTAACAACAACAACAGCAAGGAAGAAAAGTCAATACAAGTATTGTTAAAATTTATGCAGCAACTACCAAAGCTAATTATAAAGAAATGGAAGAATTTTAACTTGCTCAGTCTGAAATTGATCAAACATGGAATCAATATGCATTGATAACTTTTGGTGATTGAAATGAAAGTTAGAAACAAAGAAGGGACTGATTATTAGAAAATATGGACTTGTTGTAACTGATACTGGAGATCACATGGTACGATTTGTAAGACCAACATATTATTCCTTGCAAATACTCATTTTTCAGCAACATAAACAGTGACCATACATGTGGACCTTGTCAGATGTAATAAACAGGAATCAGTCTACATCTGTGAGAAGTGACAGTAGAGAAGCTCATCATCATCAGCCAAAACAATGCCAGGGGCCAACTATAGAACAGACTATCAATTGTTCATATGCAAATTTAGGCTGAAACTTAATATAAGTCCACAAGAGCCAAAATATGGCTTTGAATATATCTCACTGTTTATCGCACAGATTTGAAATATTGAGCACTAATTACTAAAGACCAGAGAAGTTGTGGGATGGTATCAGGAACATCATACATGAAGAAAACAAAAGGTCATTAAATAGACAAGAAAGAAAGAAAGTACCAAGTGGATGTCTAAAGAGATTCTGAGATTTGCTCTGGAACAAAGACTAGTTAAAGTGAATGAAAAAAAAATGATGAATTGTGAACTGAAAAGATTTCAAAGTACAGCTCAAGGAATCAAAGTAAAATATTATAATGAAGTGTGCAAAGACCAGGAGTTAGAAAACCAAAAGGGAAGAACATGCTCAACATTATTCAAGCTCAAAGAACTGAAGGAAAATATCAGTCTCAAATTGCAATATTGACAGATTCTGTGGGCAAACTATTGAGTGATGCAGACAGCATCAAAAGAAGATACAAGAAATGAACATAGTCATTGTACAAAAAAGAATTGCTTGATAATCAAAACTCATTTTATAAGTTACCATATGATCAAGAACTGATGGTATTTAAGGATGAAGTATTGAAGGAAAGAATTTCAACATAAAGAAAAAAAATCCTCAAAACTTGACCAATAAACAACAACATAATAAATGAAAAAAAGTTTGAAATTGTCAAGAGTTTCATTTTACATGGATCCAAAATCAATACTCATGAAAACAGCAATCAAAAAAGAATACTACATAGTATACAAGTTTGGCTGTTCAAACCCACCAGCCCCTCTTTGGAAACCTCATACAGGGTCACTGAGTCGAAACATTCATATGTATATTCAAGCCTTGAGTTTCCTTATTGAAGGATTCTCTGGGCAAATTACTGAATGATGCTAAAAGCATCAAAAGAAGATGGAAGGAATACACAGAGTAACTGTACCAAAAAGGAAATGGTTGATGTTCAGCCATTTCAAGAGGTAGCATATAAGCATGAAGGAAGAAGTCCAAAGTGCATTGAAAAAAATGGCAAAGAACATGGCACTGGGAATTGATCAAATACAAATTGAATCTGTTAAGCAAGTGAGGTGCACTGGAGGCACTCATTCATCTATGCTAAGAAATTTGGAAGACAACTATATAGCCAACTGATTGGAAGAGATCTGTATTTGTGCCCATTCCAAAGAGAGGTGACCCAAGGAAATGTGGAAATCATCAGAAATATCTTTGATATCCCATGCGAGTAAAGTTTTTCTAAAGGTAATACAGAAATGACTGCAACTATACATTGACAGAAACCTTCCAGAGGTTCAAGCTGGATTCAGAAGATGATGTACAATGAGGGATATCATTGCTAACATCAAATGGATCTTGGCTGAAAGCAGAGAATACCAGAAAGATGTTTATCTGTGCTTTATTGACTATGCAGAAACCTTCAATTGTGTGGATCATGGCAAACTATGGACAACATTGCGAAGTATGAGTATTATAGAACACTTAATTGTGCTCACGAGGAATCTGTACATAGACCAAGAAGAAGTTGTTTGAACAGAACATGGGAACATTGAATGGTTTAAAATTAGTAAAGGTGTGTGATAGGGTTATATTCTTTCACCAAACTAATTCAACCTGTATGCTGAGCAAATAATCCAAGAAGCTGGGTTATATAAAGAAAAATGTGGCATCATTTTTGGAGGAAAACTCATCAACAGCCTGAGGTATGCAGATGATACAACCTTGCTTGCTGAAAATGAAGAGGACTTAAAATACTTACTCATGAAGATCAAAGACCTTAGCCTTCTGTATAGATTGTATCTCAATGTAAAGAAAACACAAATCCTCACCATTGGACCAATAAACAACATTCTTATCAAAGAAGAAATATTGAAGTTGTCAAAGACTTCATTTTTCTTGGCTCAACTATCAACACACATGGAAGTAGCATTCAGGAAATCAAACAACATGTTGCATTAGGCAAATCTGCTGCACAAGACCTTTTTAAAGTGTGGAAGAGTAAAGATGTCAGTTTGAGAACTAAGGTATGCCTGACCCAAGCCATGGTATTTTCAATAACCTCACATATGCATGTGAAAGCTGGACAGTGAATAAGGAAGACTGTAGAAGAATTGATGCATTTGAGTTATGGTGTTGGGGGAGAATATTGAAAGTGCCATGGGCTGCCAAAAGAATAAACAGATCTGTGTTGGAAGAAGTACAGCCAGAGTGCTACTTGGAGGCCAGGATGGCCAAACTTTGTCTCTCATACTTCAGATATATTGTCAGGAGGGACCAGTCGCTGGAGAAGGATATCATGTTTGGTAAGGTGGAGGGTCAGAGAAAAAGAGGAAGACCTCTAGCGAGATGGATTGGCAAAGTGGCAGCATCAATGGGCAACAATTGTGAGGTTAGCCCAGGACTGGGTAGTGTTTCATTCTGTTGTGCATAGGGTCACTATGAGTTGGTACTGACTCTATGGAACCTAACAACAACAACATATATATATATATATATATATGAAAGTTTGACAGTGAATATGGATGACCAGAGAAGAATAGATACGTTTTAATTGTGATGTTGGAGAATAATAAAAGTGCCATGGAATGCCAAAAGAAAATCAAATATGTGCTATTTCTGTCTTTTTTATGAGCCTGTAGTCCAGCAAACAGGCTTCATTGCTCTATGTTGAAAGGAGTTAGTATTTTGACAATATATGACAAATATATTTTAAAAGTCTTCTGTATTGGAACCTCCTATGGGCTTAATTCTTCAAAATAATGTTTTGTAAGTTGTTGGTTTCTCACTTGTTTAAGTTGCTCTTTTTTTGTCCCAAAGTCTTTACATATTTTCCTCTAGACATGTTGCACTCCTTTTTAGACAATGAGGACAGCATACATTTTCAGGGAAGAACAAACATAAAGAAATAGGGGGAATACTCACATCCTTAGTTCTCCAAGGAGGCTCTGAGGAGCCAAGTTTGAGAAACTTGGTTTCTGTAGTTCATCATTTGTTTGGAAATCCAGTATCAGGAAACTGAAAAGAAGCTCAAAAACCCAAAGTAACAAATCCTTTCTGTTGTTAGAAGACATATATACGGCACATAATCTTTGAGCCTAAATTCTTCTGTTAGAGAATTGCAGGATTAAGTGTAAAAAACCTGGGATGAAAAGTCTTGGACTGCATTGCTAATTCATAATCATAAAAGTCATAATTAATATTAACACGTATCAAGGATTTACTGTGTGCCTGACATTGTGCTAAGATCTTTGAATGTATTCTCTCATTTAATTCTTCAAATAACCAAGATTATGATCTGAAGTCGATAGTATTATCATTTCTTTTTAATAGATAAGGGAAAGGAGGCCAAAGTGGTTCAGTATTTTGCTCCAAGTCACTCCGTCAGCAAATGCTCATGTGGGGACTTGGACCCACCTCTGTGTGCCTCAAGAGACCATGGCCTTAAACAGTACACTCAGTCTTGATGTGTGAAAAATATGTATATACATCAGTTATCCTTGAGTTGATTCCAGTTGTGTGTCAAAATAAAACTATGCTACATAATAGAGTTTTCAATGACTTTTCTTTCAAGTCACTTCTGAATGACTTGAAGATAGCAGCTAAGTATGACAGCCATTTGTGTCACCCAAGGACTCTACTCTAACAATAGAAATTTAGTTACAATCATTAAAAATACTCTGACCCTCAGTATCTCATGGACGAATAACAAGTTTATGTTACCTTAAAACTGCTCTAAAAAATTATGATCATGAGATAAACTCTGTGTAATTCATTAACAAATTCAGGCATTGTTGGTATTAAATTAAAGTAGGTTCATTCTAGTGCAGCCTCTTAAAGTGGAGAGGTACAATCTTTCTCCAAAGTCCATATCAATACTTCACCTTATAATTACCAGTTTCCCATGGCATTATTGACTACTCTTTTTATCAAACATTATAGAATCCAATTTTTCTTCTCTCTTCTTTACCTCTCTTGTTGTTTGTTGTTGTTGTTAAGTGCCGTCGAGTCGGTTCCGACCCATAGCGACCCTGTACAGGGTTTCCGAGGGTGTAAATCTTTACGGGAGTAGAAAGCCTCATCTTTCTCCCGCGGAGCGGCTGGTAGTTTCGAACCGCTGACCTTAAGGTTCGCAGCCCGATTCGTAACCACTACGCTACCAGAGCTCCTTTATCCAGCAATTATTACCAGTTTGATGTTTATCATGCTTTTTTTTTTTTTCAGGCTTAAATGTATTGAATGCATACATCAGATACTCTCTGAGGCCAGACATTTACTACATTTCTTTTAATCTCTCGGTAAGTCTATAAAGTTGTGCGGATGGGGAAATTGAATCTTTCTGTGGTTAAAAAAACTGGCCTGAGGTCAATCAGTAAGAAGAGGTGGAGCTGGTATTTGATTTCAGATCTGTCTGATCCTAAAGCCTGGGTTCTTAGTCCTTAAATCTGAAATTAACTGTTATTTGTGCTCTTGAAACATTCTGGTGCCTTCACATGTTCTTGTGATTTTTATTTTGTTCCTATCGGCTACCTCTCCTTAAGGTCTATGACTCTTCCTTTTTCCTCACTTCCCTCTTACAGTTCATTTCATCTTGTGTGATCCACACATTATGAGAAGGAGATCTTCCTTAAGTTTTACTCTCAAGTTTAATTGCATTGCCTCTCTTAACCTCTTGCTGATTAAATAGTGGTGAATGCAGAAATAATTGTCAGATTTGTAGCAAAAAACAGGCTGAGAGGCACACTTGCCCATTCGAGCTTGCTTTCCATGTTCAGTGGTATTACTTGGACCTTTGTATGCATGGGCTTTGTGCCTTCCATTATTTTTAATTTCAGCTTACAATTAGAGCTTGCAAATTGAATTGCTTACTCTGAAGAGCTTCGATTTCTCTATTTGGCAAGTGTGATGTTCCTTCCCACTCCCTTTGCTCAACTGAAATTAACATGGTTGATTTTATTTCCTTGTACTGCAAGCCCTTCTGATCAGTAGAGTCATGATCACACTTAGTAATTGCTTCCACAAAGTCCATAGGGAAAGTGGATGAGGTAGAAACTTGAGATCTCCAGGGAAGTAGACAGGACCTTTAGACAATGGTAATAGGGATTAAGAAGAGCTGTCCCTCTTCACTTGCACTCAGAATTCTTGGTGTTTATAGAAACCATTAAGTGTTCTGCTGTTGAAAGTGTCCCATATGGAGTCAGGATAAATCCAGAGATTTGGTTGTTTGTTATCATAGAAACTTTGCAAAGGAACACATATTAACACTGAATATTATTGCTCAGGAGTGATGGTGTGGCATCATACGATAAGCACTCTACCTCAAGATCGGTTTGAACCACAGGGTTGGCAGTTCAGACTCACTCCTCAGAAACTCTACACAGGGTTGCTATGAGTTGAAACCAACTCGAAGGTATGTAACAACAACAATTATCACTCAATACCAACCCAATTCTGACAGTCTTAATTAGTAAAAAAAAAAAAAAAAAAAATCTTAATATCTACTCAAGTTCTTAAATTCTATGTTTCATCTCAGAAAGTGTCATTGATTTTAGTGCCACAGGTAAAAGGAGGATTTATCTTCTGTTGAGAGACTCTGAAGTGCAAAAGGATTCCCAGGGTAGCCATAACAGTGGTGAGTGTAGGTCACTGGAAATTTTCTGTACTCTAGACCTTAGTAGGAATCAGCCATGCAAAAGGTAGACAGCATCGTTAAGATGTCTAAAATACTTTTGATTACTGAGACTTATGATGTATCTCCCCTGCTGAGACAAATCTTTCACTATCCCTGTGTATACTGTTGTTATTGTTAGGTACCACTGAGTCAGTTCCAACTCATAGCAACCCTGAGTACAACTGAATGAAACACTGCCTGATCCCGTACCATCCTCACAATTGTTGTTACATTTGAACCCATTGTTGCAGCTAATTTGTCATCTATCTCCTTGGGATCCACCTCCTTTTTGTTGGTGCTCCACTTTACCAAGCATGATGTCTGTCTCTAGGGATTTCTCCCTCCTGAGAACATGCCCAAAATACAAGAGATGAAGTTTTACCATCTTAGCTTCTAAGGAGCATTCTGCCTGCCCTTCTTCCAAGATAGATTTATTTGCTCTTCTGGCAGTCCTTGATACTTACAATATTCTTCTCCAACCATGGTTCAAACACAGTGATTCTTGTACAGTCTTCCTTATACATTATATTCCTTATACTTTAACATGTATATGAGACAATTGAAAATACCATGGCTTGGGTCAGGCACACCTTAATCCTCAAACTTACACCTTTGCTCTTTAATACTTTAAAGAGGTCTTTTTCAGCAGATTTGCCTAATGCAGTATGTCATTTGATTTCTTGACTGCTTTTTTCATGAATGGTGATTGTAGATCCAAGCAAAATGAAATCTTTGACAACTTCAGCCTTTTATCCAGTTATTATGATGTTATTTATTGGTCCAGTGGTGAGGATTTTTGTTTTCTTTACGTTGAGGTGTAACCCATACCGAAGGATGTGGTCTTTGATCTTGATCATTAAATATTTTAAGTTCCCTTTGCTCCATCTGCGTATCTCAGATTGTTAATGAGTCTTTCTCCAATCTGTTTTTGAAGTGGTCTGTAAATTCAGGTGTGATATATTCAAGTCCTATTTAGGCTCTGAGAAGCTAATGTTTTCAGCTTCAGTCTGACTTGAATATGAGTGATTGATAATCTGTTCTGTAGTTAGCCCTGGCCTTGTTTTGGTTGATGATATTGTACTTCATTGTCTTATAACATGGTGGTGGTACATGCTGTGGAGTCAGTTCAAACTCATAATGACCCTGTATAGGGTTTCCGAGGCTGTAAATCTTTATAGGAGAAGACAGACTCATCTTTCCTCCTAGGCAGGTAGTTTCAAACTGCTGACCTTGAGGTTATCAGCCTGACTCATAACCACTATGGTACCAGAGTTCCTTGTAGATGTAGCCAATTTAATTCTTGTATATTCCATCTTGTAAGATTCATGTATATGTTGTTGGAAAAAGGTATTTTGCAGTGAATAAATCATTGGTCTTGCAAAAATGTATCATGACTTGCAAAATTGTATCATGGCAAAACATTGTTTTGTCACCAAAGCCATATTTTCTAACTACAAATCCTTACTCTTTGTTGCCAACTTTCACATTCCAATCATCAATAATGATGAATGCAGCTTGATTGCATGTTTGATCAATTTCACACTGAAGAAATAGGTAAAATTCTTCAATCTCATCAACTCTGGTTGAATAACAGTGGTATTACCTCTCTTCTTTGTTGTTGATGTTAAATGCCATCCACCCAGGTTTTCTGAGAAGCAGTTAATATATTTGAACCATCAACCTTGTGGTTAACAGTCCAGTGCTTATCCTACAATGCCATGCCAGGAGTCTCACTCAAATAGCTAGCATCTAGAAAACTTCACTGTACAGTTGTGAGAAAGTAAGAATGAAAATACAAATTACCCCTTTCTATTTGTATTAAAAGGAGCTCTGGTAGTGTAGTGGTTACGAATCGGGCTGCGAACCTCAAGGTCAGCAGTTCGAAACTGCCAGCTGTTCCGTGGGAAAAAGATGAGGCTTTCTGCTCCCGTAAAGATTTACAGCCTCAGAAACCCTGTACAGGTTGCTATGAGTCTAACTGACTCCATGGTACTTAACAACAACAACATTAGTATTAAGGAGTCCTGGTGTGGTGTTGTGGGTTAATGCGCCAGACTGCAAAGCTGTTTGAACTGCAAGGTCCGCGGTTCAAGCTCACCAGCTGCTCCTTGGAAACCCTATACAGGGTCGCTATGGGTCAGAATAGACTCGATAGCACTTAAAAACAACTTATTGAAATAGCTACAAAATAATAATATAATATCCACGACTTAAAAATAATGCATTGGGAGGAGGGAAGGAAAGTGGGTAGAGGTTGAGTCTAGGTGATAGGATCACAGAAGTTAATTGCAGTATTTGATGAACTTGACCTATACTTATGGATGTAGTAGCTCAAAATACCAACTGAGATTGAAGGAAGGATCAAACCTATCCCTCCTGTACACAGGGGTGATAGGGATAGGCAACTTAGATATTGGCTACCTAAAATGAGGGAGTTATATAGGCATGAAGTGACTAGATTACAAGGTTTCAAGAGGCACTTTAGTTTAAGAGTGTGTGGGGAAAGAAAGAGTCCCCACTAAATAGTTTTCATCTTGTCTAGATGGGTCTGATAAAAGGAAATGGGGATAAGATTTGAATGATTTAATAGTGAGTAATTGTTACCAAGGAGCTCTGGTAGCGTAGTAGTTATGAATCGGGCTGCAAACCTTAAGGTCAGCAGTTCGAAACTACCAGCTGTTCTGTGGGAGAAAGATGAGACTTTCTGCTCCCATAAAGATTTACAGTCTCAGAAACCCTGTACAGGGTTGCTATGAGTTGGAACTGACTCCACGGCACATAACAACAACTACAACAATTGTTATCATGACTAATTGCAGTTGTCACAACTGTAAAGGTAGAAGTTTTGTGATATAAAGTGGGGAGTAGTTAATCTTACACTCCAGAAACAGAGGACCCTAGTAGGACCATCAGGGGAGAAGAACAAGAGTGAATATGCGACCCTATTCAGAGAAGAAGCTACACCAGAGATGGAGATAGAGATGGTGACATGGAGAGAGGGAGCAGCTGAGGATTCTAGAGTCATGGAAAGAGAAAGGCTGTATGCTGGTGGACAGGAGGCATGTTTTCAGAATGTGCTCTTTGGTTGTTTAAATGATTATATATCCATAAGTATTTTTGTGTACATCAATTAAAAAAAAAACAAGAAAAACAACAAATAACAACAGGGGGAATAGAAACAAATATTGTTGAATTATGATTCATGGAGGGGATTGTAATCATTGCATTGAAATGAAGTATAAAAGGAGCTCTTGTAGCATAGTGCTTACGAATTGGGCTACTAACCTCAAGGTCGGCAGTTCGAAACTACCAGTGGTTCCATGGGAGAAAGATGAGGTGGTCTGCTCCCGTAAAGATTTACAGTCTTGGAAACCCTATGTAGGGTCACTGTGAGTCAGCGCCGACTCCATGGTACTTAACAACAACAACAACAATGAAAGGATGAGTGCAAAACTGATGTTCTCCCATGTAAACTATCACTCAATTCACATTAAAAGCTTAAAAAAAAAATCACTGTAGTATATTCTCTAATATTGTGCATGTTCCAATTCATTTATAACAACAACAACAACAAAAAAACACATTGTGAAGGAGCCACATACATCTACTTGATGGTCAGCAGGGCCAAACAATTTCCTAGTCCCCAAATGAATTTCAAATGAGAGCATAGAAGAAAGCAGTTTCAACACCTCACAAAATAACCAAGGCTTTTCATAAAAGGTTTTTTTTTTTTGCTTATTTCTGCATAAGGAAAGTAAACAGAATTGTGTTAATTGAGCTTTTATTCTAATTGTCCTTATGACAGTGGACCCTCTAAGCATTTCTGTTTTGTGCTGCAACACAGTAATTGAGACCTAAAAGGGACTGGTCATGAGTAAGGCATGTGGAAAGAAGCAGGCTAATGGAATGGCCTTTCTCACTCTTTGTATAAAGTTTGGGAGGTACTGGTTAGAAAAACTCTTTTTAGTACCCTGTCCCATCAGAAGCTGGATAGATGATGGATGGAAGTTGTTTCTGTTGTTAAGGGCTGTCCAGTCAGTTCAGAATCATAGTGACCCTGTATAGGGTTTCTGAAGCAATGAATCTTGACAGGAACAAAAAGCCTTCTCTTTCTCCTGCAGAGTGACTGGTAGATTTGAATTGCTGACCTTGTAGTTAGCAGCTTAATGAATAGTCCACCACTATGTTACCAGGGCTCCTGTCTTCCAAGGAGCATAGATAGACATAAAAAAAAAATTATATATGATCATTAAAATCTGTGGTATTTCACATTATATACTGTGAGTGGGTATACATACTATATGATGAAAAATACCATAAAGAATTTTTTTAATCAAGAGATTAGGAAAAAAAACACTACTTATAACCAGGTGCTGGACTGCTAACCACAAGATTAATGGTTCAAACCCACCAGCCACTTCTAAGAAACTCTGTTACAGGGTCACTGTGAGTTGGAATCAACTTGAAGGCACTTAACAACAACAACAACAACATCTATAGTAAAATACTCATGTTCATAATCGTAGATGATATCTAATCATATACCCTATTACAGAACACTATGCTGTGATGAAAATATGGTCACTGAATATTGCTAGGGAAAAAATAGTATGCCATAAGCAATATCCTATTTATATATAGAGCAAGCCAACAACAAAATAGAATAATTAAAATATAGTATGTGGTGTATGTATGCATTTTTGAACATTGATATGGATCATTCTGTGAATAGCAAATGAGTGTGGTTTCCCAAACCTACCATTTTCCACTTGACACTAACCCCGGTCCTCCAATACCCTCAGAGCAAAGATATCACAGCAAAACTGGAGATTAAAAAAATACATTGGTTCTAGGCATTTTAATGTGTAAAAGCAGAGATCCACGTTTAAATAAAACACTCCACTCACTACACCACTTTATGTTTGTTTAGGAGATAGAGGAAAACAACCTTTCTCTAGGTAAGAAAACAAGAAGGAAAGGAAGCAAGATTATTAATACAAGCTTCATACTTGCCCTGATTTTCAAGAGGTCTTTTGACATGCTTCAAGAGGATGGAAGAATAGAGCACTCTGATAAGTGTAGGTTTGGAATGCAGAGATGCCCTGGTGCATGCTTTCCTTCTTGAAGAGATAGCACTTCTAGAAGAATTTCTTATTCTGCCATGGTAGGAAGATGAGAAGTTATGACTGGATTGGGAAAAATGGTCAGCAGTTCCATGGTAACCCCAAGTTCCCCATACTTGAAGAATGTGTCCTCATTAGCAGAGGGAAGAAAGGAAATCTGCACAGTGGAAGGGCTCTTGGCTAGACCAACAGATGGTGGCATAAACAGTATGGCCAAGGACCAACTAGGGCTGCCAACACCTAAATGGATGACTAGGAGAGGAAGGATGTACCTGAAACCTAGCAGGATGATGCATGCCTTAGCAAATTCTATCATGAGCACACCACATGAAGGTTCAGCTGTCTCCTCACCCTCAAAGCCAACACACTCCTTAAACTCCTAGCATTAAGGTATGTCTCAGATAAGAGAAGCAGGCAAGGGGAAACTGAATTTTCAGGATTTGAAATTGAAAGAAGAGTTTTGCTATGATAGATTATTATTGTGTTTTCTTTCACTAGCTGAAGTTAAGGATCAAAACAGTGTTTATATTTTAAAACTGGTGTGCATGTATGTGACATATTTTTGAATGCATATACATGGTGGCTGGCTCTCTGGGTTGCAGATTAGGATTTGGTGAACAGGAAAAAAAAAGAATCTCATTGTACATGCCATGAATATTTCCACAGCTTATTTCCAATTTTCACATTGAGTATGTATTACTTTTGTGATAAAAGATTTTGGATTTTGAAAATCCATGATTATAGCTGAAATTTCTTAGAAACTATTCCCCCAGATCACTGATGGGGTTGGATTCTTTCCTGTAGTGCATTTATGATATGACACTACATCTTCATCTTAGACATGATGCCGCAGAGGAACTGGGAGGGTAGACCTGGGTATATCCATTATTTTCACAAAGGGAAAAAGAAGATGTAACTCTGAAAAACATTAAACAATTGTCAGACCTACCTGATATGATCTATACAGAGTGCAAAATGTGTCACAGTGCCATGTCTTCAGCAGTACTGTAAACACTCATATTTTCATGAAGATGAAAAAAATATTAAATAAAACTCCTGAGTGCTCTCACTCAGCAAGTCCACAAACGACAACCTCTCACTTTAGAGCCATCTTCACACCCACCACAAAATTAGCTATTTTTGCTGATCATCTACCTTTTTTTTTTTCTTTTTCCTTTTGATTCTTATCAATACATATAGACAACTGCATTTCAAAAGAGTCCTTGGAGCATGATTATTTAATAGCTCCAGGTTCAATATTTATGTGTAATACAGTTCTCAGAAACACTTATTTCAAATTAATCAATGCTTATTGTACAGTCTATTGGTACTAGAGAAGTTCAGAGATGAAGAAGATATAGTTCCTGCCTTGGGCATTCTTCTTGTTGTTAAGTGCCATCAAATCAGTTAGTTCCAACTCACAGGGACTCTGTTTAAGGTTTTCAAGGAGCAGATGGCAGGTTTGAGCCGCCAACTTGATAGTTAGATGTCCAGTGCTTATCCTATAGCACCATACCAGGACTTTATTTACAGTTTTAGGTAAGGGAAAAGCAGGTAAACAACTGAAAAATTATATTAGACAGGGTAAAGTGGGTGCTATTAATAATGACAAGAAATGAGATGGGGGAGTATATGGAAAACAAGGATTTAGTTGTACATAGGCATTGGTGCTATAGGATAAGTATTGGACTGCTGGTCGCAAGGTCAGGTGTTCAAACTCACCAGCTGCTCCTCAGAACCCCTCTGAGTCGGAACTAACTCAAAAGCATTTAATAATAACAACAGATGTTAAACGCTGGCCTGTAAAGGAAGATGGAGATTTAATAGAGAAACAGCAAGGGCTATTAAGGTTAAAGAGACACCATGACCAAAAGCAAAGAGGCATGAAAGGATGGATGACATTTTTCCATAAAACAGCATCAGGTTTCTAAGAAAACCCATTCATGTAACCACTTACTGACACTATTAATCTTCTTACTTTCTGAATTAACTTTTCTCATGTAGCTAGAGGCCAAGCAGGTAGATCTAGACAAAAATTAATATAAAGAAAAAGTAAAATAGAGATGCAATTGACAAATGCTAGTTCCTTGAAAGGCGGAGGTACTCATATATCATTGCAGGGGTAACTTGGAGCATTCTATAAAAACTGCTCTGTAAGACAAACCACGGTGCCAGCGATTAAACTGTGAGAAGTCCAGAAACGCAGCATGTAGTGAGACTGATGGTTGCCTAATGAACAGATAGGCTTTCCTCCATGTCTTAAAAGTCTTCAGATTGGGATCTGACTGAATATAAATAATAATTCCAAGCAGCCAGCGATATATTTAGAAGAATTCTTTTGATGTTTCCGTCTGTTGGTCTGCTTCACAGCTTGTACAGTAGCAGTACCTTCTATTGGAAAGGAGGTCCTGGGATGCTTTTTATTAACAGAAACCTTGCCAATTTCCAAATAAAAGGGATAGTTGCTCTCATGATTCATCGTGAGTCACAAAATGGAAAAGAGATTTTTCCTATCCATTGTACAAAGGAGCTTCAGAAAGTTCATAGAAAAACTGAATTAAAAGATAATGCAAAGTTTCCCACAAATATTTGAAAGCTCCTCTCATATATGCTATTAAAAATACAAAGCCTACCTTATTTATAGAAATGACTTAAGCATTATATATCAGGTACTTGTTTAAAGTTAGCATTAGAGTTTAGTTCAATACCTTCTGTCTTTCTAAAACATGGACATGCATGTTCAGTCACAAATTCCCTGAGAAAATATGCAGAGCTCTGAAAAGAGCAAAACTGAACAGGGAAATATAAAAGAAAACAATAACTCTTCAGGATTTGTTTTATTGAAATTTAAAATTCTAATAATAATATATATTTTAATCTATCTCTATAAGCATAAAAAAGGAGCTCTGGTAGTGTAGCGGTTACGAATTGGGCTGCGAACCTTAAGATCAGCGGTTCAAAACTACCAACTGCTCCTGGGAGAAAGATGAGGCTTTCTACTCCTGTAAAGATTTACACCCTCGGAAACCCTGTACAGGGTCGCTATGAGTCAGAACCGACTCGACGGCACTTAACAACAACAACAATAAGCATAAAAGCAATGATGTGACTCTCAAAGTAAATAATAACTTTATTTCATTAATCCACTGCTTAATAATATTCTTACATACATTCTTCTACACTGAACATGGGATTTAAAAAACAAACATGACATTGTCACTGGTCTTACATAAAGGAATAAGGACAAGCAAGCCAAAATTATGATAATTGGTAAAAAAAAAAACATTTTCCTTAGTGTGGATTGTAAGTCATGACAACCCCAGGACAGTCAGAATAGACCTGTGCTCCAGGGAGTTTTTCAGGGTCAGACCTTTGGAAGTGCATGCTTCCAAGGAGCAGCTAGCTGGACTCAAACCTCCAACATTTAGCAGCCAAGCATGTTAATCATTTTCATCACCCTGGGACTAACAATTATGATAGATAAATAGAATATGGCAGGTAATTAGAACTAATGGTTAAGTATTGGACTACTAGCTAAAAGGTTGGCAGATCAAACACATTGAGAGATGCCTAGGGAGACAGGCCTGGAGATGTTACTTCCAAAAGGTAATAACATTGAAAACCCTATGGAGCGGTTCTAATCAGCACACAAGGGCTCACCATGATTCAGAATTTAAGCCACAGTGTTAGATTAAGAAAAAAAAAAAAAAGTTAGATAATAGACTTCCCACATACCCTGTACCCCATTCTCTCTATTACTAACATTTACTCATCATGTCTACTTAGATTCCTCTTAGCCACAACAATTTCTTTGAATTTCCTTGCTTTTAATTTCCCAGAAAGTTTTGAGGAGCATCGATTAGGTATTTTATAGAATCCCCCTCAGGTAAAATTTGTTTGATGTTTTTTCTCTTGGTTACACTGGGGTTATGTGGTTTTAGGAGAAAGACCACAGAGATGAAGAGCCATTTTCATCAATTCATATAAAGGCTGGTGGTGGTGGTGTGCCATGGAGTTGGTTCCGACTCATAATGACCATGCATAGGTTTTCCAAGGCTGTAAATCTTTATAGGAGTAGAAAGCCTCATCTTTCTCCAGCAGAGTGACTGGTAGTTTCAAACTGCTGACCTTGAGTTTAGCAGCCCGACTCGTAACCACTGCGCTACCAGAGGTCCTTCATATGAAGGGTATGCACTATTGACATGATATCGCGGTTGTTGTTCACCATGATCACCTGACTGAGGAAGGGTTTGTCAGGTTTTTCTCCACTGTCAAATTACTAATTTTCCTCCTTTCCATATATGCTCTTTAAAAGTCACTATGTGCATCTTGCATTTAAGGAGTAGGAAATTATACTCCAACTTTGAGCTTGGAGTACCTGCATACATTATTAGAAATTTCTCTGCAAAGAAGATTTTAATTTTCTCCCGTTATTTATTTATTTTTATTAAGTTATGTCTGTTAGTGTAGATTTGTGGAGTATAATTTAGTACTATCATGTATGCTTTGTTGCTCAATTTTTTCTAGTTTTGATTATTAGGAGCTCTGAGTCTATTTGACACACCATTAATGTTGATTTTTACGCTGTTTTTCTGAGCACTTCCTTGCTTTCTACACTGCAAGATTCTACATGCTCCAGTTCTATACCCAGCCATTTCTTTAAAGTGTCCATGTTGTCCTCACTGAAGAATGACATTAGATTCCCAGTTCTGGATGTTAGGCATGGTCATTGCTATTTAGGTGTTATTGCTTCTAGATGCTCTTGGCTGACAGTGTAAAGGAATATACTTATATATGTCTATACACACATATCTATAAATATGTATTTATATTTGTCAACTGCATTTCTATTAGGCAAATATGAATTCATATTGATGCCTACAACAGTGATATACCAGGGTGAGTAAAAAAAAGTCTTTCTATAAAATCACTGACACTTTTAATTAAACAAAAATATGAAAATGTGATGCTACTGTTTTTTGACATATCCTTCCTATTTCTTAAGGTGGTATTTCCATCTCTCTAACTCTTCTGTGATACATTCTGCACTCTTCAATTTATATCACATCAAAATGGAAGTTTTGGCATCCTTGAAGGATTAAATTTGTGTTCATTTAAAATGTCCTTTGAGTTTCTGGAGCAAAGAGAAATTTGAAGGGGCTAGATCAGGTATATTGGGTGGATGGGGTAAGGTTCTTAATGAAATTCTTATAGGAAAGCTCTTGCTACCCTTGGAGAATGAGCAAGTACATTGTTGTAATAGAAAATAATTCCTCAGTACAATTTTTCTGGCCTTTTTCTCATAAGTTTTCCATTTTCTTAAAACTTCTTAATGAGCCTGTGATTATCTTGTGTCCTTTGAGAGAATCTATCAATTGTTGTTATTGATAAGTGCTGGTGAGTTGGTTCCAAGTCATAGCAACCCTGTATAAGGTTTCCGAGGCTGTAATCTTTGTAGGAGCAGAAAGCCTCATCTTTCACCCATGGAGCAGCTGATGAGCTGGAATCACTGACCTTAGTGTTCCAAATCAAGTGTTTATCCTCAAGACCCAACTTTGGAATTCCAAAATTCAATCATCAAAACCTTGGGGAGCTTTAGCTGATCCAGCAGATCCCCTCAGAAGCCACGGTTTTGATTGGACTTTTTCTCTGAAATCTCCATAAGAAGAAGAAGACAAGTGTATTAGTGAGAAAACACATCTGCAGCCATGCACTTATCAGAAAGACATGCTTAAACATACTTTGTTTGGAATGAACCCATGCGCATAGATTCTGAAACCTAGTAGCTATACTTGAGGACTTAATATGAGGACTTACCCTCATATTACCACATCCATCAATCAATCTAGCCTCTTTCATTGCTTACATGAAAACTCATACTCCAGTGGTAAGGAAATTGGTCCCCTACAATGACCATCCATTTTCTTACTTGTTCCCTTTCAGCATACATGCGTAGCCCTTTCAGAATGGTTAATCTGTACCCTTGTTGTGAAACAACTTTTCCAACTACTGTACAATGTTTACTTGCGCTTCTTCTTTCCCTAAGTTTTTAAATCTCCATTCATTTCCAAAATTACTTAGGACAGCCCCTTTTCCCTCCACCCTTTCAATGAGGCTGTTCTATACATTTGTAATATAGTTCGATTCTCTTGTTAGAGTGTGCATTCCCTCCCAGTATCTTCTAGTGTCCTAAATGGTTGTAAATTTGCATACATTATGGTTCACTTTTTGTTTTGTAAAATTCAGTTGGTTTTGACAAGTACATAAAGCCATATATCTGCCATTACAGCACCATACAGCATAGTTTTATCAGTTTCAAAGTCTCTTGTGTTTCACTTATTCAGTCCTCTCCACCTTACCCTGATCTCCTAGAAGCCACCGATCCTTTTTCTGTCTCTATAGTTTTGTCTTTTCCAGAATGCCATATGGTTGAAATACTATAGTATGTAGCCTTTTCAAACTGAATTTTTCAATTTTCAATATACTTAAGATTCCTTAATATCATTTTGAGGCATGATACGTCATTTAGTTTGATTGCTGCTAACATCCTAATTTGAACTGCAAGCTCAGCAGTTCAAATTTACTAGATGCTCCTCCAAAACCCTATACTTGGTTGCTATAAGTCAAAACCAAAACTACAGCACTTAACAACAACAACATCCTATTATATAGATGGACCATATGTTTTGTTTTAATTAATTTACATATTTAAAGACATCTTGGTTGCTTCTAGTTTGGGACAGCTATGAATAAAGCCGCCATATCTACTTGTGGGCTGGTTTTATATGGCCATAAGGTCTCAAATCATTGGGGAATATATACTTAAAAGTGCAATTGCTAGGTTGTGTGGTATGACTTCGGTCTTTAGTGTTTAATGTGTTGAATCTGTTCTTCAGATGATCTCTAAATTCAGGTAGAATATATTCAAGATCATATTTTGACTTTCATGGACTTGTTTTCGTTTTCTTCAGCTTCAGTTTGAATTTGCATGTGAGTAGTTGATGGTCTGTTCCACAATCTGCTCTGGTCTTGTTTTGACTGATGATATGGAGGTTTTCTATCATCCCTTTCCACAGATGTAATCAATTTTATTTCTATATACTCTGGTAGCGTAGTGGTTACAAATCGGGCTGCAAACCTTAAGGTCAGCGGTTCGAAACTACAAGCTGCTCCGCGGGAGAAAGATGAGGCTTTCTACTCCCATAAAGATTTACACCCTCGGAAACCCTGTACAGGGTCGCTATGGGTCGGAACCGACTTGACGGCACTTAACAACAACAACAACGATACTCCATCTGATGAGGTCCATGACAATGAACATGCAATCTAAACAAGGTATTTGAAATGAACAAATCACTGATTTTGCAGAATTCTATCATGTTATCTCCAGCATCTTTTCTATCACTAAGGCCATGTTTTCCAACTACTGATCCTTCCTCTTTGTTTCCAACCTTTGCATTCAAAACACCGGTAATGATCAATACATCTTTTTTTGTTGTTATTTTCAAACTGTATCCAGCTTTATTAAAGATACTTTTCATAAAAAATCATGGTATTCAGGCAGGACATGGACAGCCAATTGTTAACAGTATACAGCAACTTTCAAGCTCCCTTCTTTGATGGACTACCAAAATCAGAAAGCCACTATAAAACCCAATGACGTCTTCATCTGATGGTCTGAACAGGGAAAGTTTAGACTGAGGGTTGACATTTCACATTTAGCCTGTTGTTTAACAACTTTTCACAAGTCGACCCTGACTTTCTGAAAATGGCAGAATTACCACTGCTCTTTTGAAAGGTGTCACTGAGATGGCACCAATAGAAAGGACAGCTTGCCTGACACATGAATAATCAGTTTTTTGAGGGCAGGTCCCAACAGGACTCTGGGTTTATGGGAGTCAAATCTATGCTGAAGGCAGAGAGGGAGAGGAGGATATGAAGATGTAAAAACAAATTGTACTTTTCCCACACCACATGGCATTTGTGCCCCAAGGTGGCTGATGCGTGCTAGTATCAGGGAATCCCTCCTCCTACGAACAAACCGGGAGTCTCTCAAAACTAGATGGGAAAGGTGTTTGCGTCCACATCAATTCAGGTTTGGAGACACTATATTAGTGACATTTGCCCCTTTTCCCAAAAACAATGAAGTGTTTTGTGTGCTAACACCGTAGCTTAAAAAAAAAATTCTGCAGTTTTAGAAAACTTGATAAAAAATAGTATTTCAAACTGTACAGTCACCAGAAGTCCACAGTTACCACAAATGCACACACTTCACTTGGCATCCGCAGCATCTTCAGCTTTCTGTGCCTGGTCGGTCTTGGCATCTGTATTTTCTGCATGGTTATTTCCATCCTTGCCAGCATCAGCTCTCCCCTTTTCCCCTTTGGGTACCTTCTCTACCTTCTTTGCAGGGGCCTTTTTAGGCTTAGGCTTTGGCTTTGGAAGAACAGGTTTAGCAGATAACCTTGCTGATCTCCTCTGAGGTTCATCCTTCACCTTCATTTTATCTCCCTTAGCATCCCCTTCAGCCTTTCTCTTGGACATGGTGGATTCAGCGGCAGGGCGCAGGTGCTGGATGTGGGATGCGGCTATGCATGGGCTTTGGTCGATCCAGGGGTCGTTCTCACCTCTTCTTCATGATAACTACATCTTGATTCCATGTGTGATCAATTTCAGATTGGAGAAGTTGGTAGAATTCTTCTGTTTCATCTTCACTGGTTTTAGTAAGGTTGGTCCATAAATTTGAATAATAGTGGTATTAACTTGTCTTCCCTGTAGATGCATAGATAGTATCCTATCACAGACAGTGTTGTATCTCATGATGGATCTGGATAGGTTCTTTTTAACAATGAATACACAATTCCTCTTCAATTTGTCATTCCAAGCATAGTAAACCATGTGGTTGTCAGATTCAAAATGGTCAAAACCAGTCCATTTCAGCTCACTAATACATAAGATATCAATGTTTATGCATTCTATTTCATTTTTGACAATTTCTAATCTTCCTAGATTTGTACTTTGTACATTCCATGTTCCTATTATTAATGGATGTTTACAGCTGTTTCTTTTCATTTTGAGTTATGCCCCATCAGCAATTGAAGGTTCCGCAGGCCTTATTACCAAGAGCTTTACTCCATTCGCATCACGATGGTCAACTCTACTTTGAGAAGACAGCTCTTCCCCAGTCATAGTTTGAGTGCTTTCAACCTGAGGAGCTCATTTTCTGGCACTATATATGACACTGTTTCTGTGCTCTTCATAAGGTTTTCAGTGACTAAATATTCGGAAGTAGTTTGTCATTACTTCTTCCTACTCTGTCTTCATCTGGAAGCTCATTTGAAACCTGTTCACCATGGTATTTAAAATACCCGTGGCATAGCTTCCAGAATCACAGCAACTCATAAGCCACCACAGTATGACAAACTTGAACTTGTCAAGGACTTCATTCTTCTTTGATCAATTATCAACACTCATGGAAGCAGCAGTCAAGAAATCAAAAAACGTATTGAATTAGGCAAATCTGCTACACAAGACCTTTTTTAAGTATTGAAGAGCAAAGATGTTAGCTTCAGGACTAAGGTGTGCCTGACCTAAGCCATGGTATTTTCAATAACCTCATATGCATGCGAAAGCTGGACAGTGACTAAGGAAGACCGTAGAAGAATTGATGCTTTTGAGTTATGGTGTTGGTGGAGAATATTTAAAGTACCATGGGCTGCCAAAACAACCAACAGATCTATGTTGAAAGAAATATAGCCAGAGTGCTCCTTGGAGCCAGGATGGGCAAACTTCGTCTCTTATACTTCATACATATTGTCAGGAGGAACCAGTCACTGGAAAAGGATAGCATATTTGGTTAGGTGGAGGGTCAGAGAAAAAGAGGGAGACCCCCAGTAAGATGGATTGGCAAAGTGGTGGCAACAATGGGGTCAAGCGTGGCAACAATTGTGAGGTTGGCCTAGGACCATGCAGTGCTTCATTCTGTTGTGCATAGGGTCACTATGAGTTGGTACCAACTCGATGGCACCTAACAACAACGACAACAATGGCCAGACTACATTTGTCTTTGTTAACAACTAGCAAATTGTCTCCTAAAAGGTTGGACCATTTTGAATTCCCACCAATAATGAGTGAAAGTTCCTGTTGCTCTGTAGCTCCACCAGCATTTGGCATTATCATTTTTTTGGAGCTTAGTCATTCTAGTAGATTTGTAGTGGGGTCTCATTGTGACTTAAATTTGCAATTTTCTATTAACAGTAAATAATATCCTTTTGTATACTTATTTGCCACTGCATTTTATTGTTGTTGTTGAAGTTCTCATGTAGAACAAGAGACAGTCATGCAAACAGAATAAGGGGATACTGCATTGTTTAAAATCAGCAAAGGTGTGTGCCAGGATTGTATCTATCACTGTACTTTTTAGTCTGCGTGCTAGCGTTCTCTGATGTGGTGCTATAGGATAATCACAGAACTGCTTACTGTAACACTAATGGTTCAAATCTGTCAGCCACCCTGTACATTATGAATCAGAACCAACTTGACGGCTCATAACAGCAACAACAACGAAACTGAGAACCTGAATGATATGAAGAATATGACATCAGTATTAGAGGAATACTCATTAACAATCCGCAGTGTACAGATGATAAAATCTTGCTAGTTACAAGTGATGTTGACTTGAAGCATATATTGATGAAGATCAAAGACTACAGCCTTCAGTATAAATTACACATCAATGTAAAGAAAACAAAAATCTTTACAACTGAATCAATAAACAGAGAAAAGATTGAAATTGTCAAGGATGTCATTTTACTTGGTATTTTCAGTCACTTCATATGCATGCGAAAATTGGGCGGTGGATAAGGACTGCCAAAGAATAGTTGATAGCTTTAAATTTTGGTGTTATGAAAAATAGTAAGTCTACTATGTACTGCCAGAAAACAAATAGATCTATCTATGAAGTACAGCCAGAATGCATCTTATAGGCACAGATGGCAAGACTTCATTTCATGAATATGTTATTAGGAAGACCAGTTTCTGAAGAATGACATCATACTTGGTAAAGTAGAAAATCTGCAAAAAGAGGAAGACTCTTAAGGAGAGGGATTGACCCGGTGGTTGATGCAGTGGGCTCAAGAGTACTAAGAATTATGAGGATGATACAGCACCAGGCAGTGTTTCCTTCTGTTGTACATGGGGTTGCTGTGAGTTGAAATTGACTTCACTGCACATAACAACATTATTAATATAACCTAAAATTACACTTAAACAATTTATATCTATATTTATCACATTGTTAAGTATTCTCCATGATCTGGTACAGGGGGAGCTTCACTGAGGGGCTGGATGACACCACGTACCACACTGGGTGACACCAATCCTGGTGATGCCACTGCTCTATGTCCTTTTTCACTGATAGATGTCTGTTCTTTCACCAATATCATGGTGTTTTGATTTCTGGAGCACTAACTCTTAAAATTGGGTAGGCCTCCATCTTTGTTGTTCTGGTTCAGTGTTGTTTTGGCTTTTCTGGGTCTTTGGTTTTTCTTTATCAACTTTAGAATTCTGTTATCATGTTGTAAAAGGAGTTTTTTGGCTCATATCACAAGGTGGTCTAGAAGGAGGTATAGCTTTAGTAACAAAAAAGCTGGAAAGTTTGCAATTACTTTTTTATTTATTTATTTTTTTTAGTAAATCTTTTTGTAAGCATTTACATGATTCAAGAGTTAGACTTATAAAATATTGGAAACTAAAGAAGTCTAGCCTCCATCTCTGTCCCCTCTGTTTCTCTCCTTCCCTTTCCTGAGTAGAGACTGTGTGTGCCACGCGCATATGTACACATACACACAGCTGCGTTTTTCCACTGCTTTTCCAAGAACCTTTTCCAACTTTTGGATCTCTTCAAATTTGGTAGGTGAAAAACAACATCTCAAAGCAGCTTTAATTTTCATTTATATTATTAATAGCAAGGCTGAACACCTTTTCAAATGTTTCAAGTCATTTACATTTATATTTTTGTTCGTTTTTCTGCATTGGAAGTCTTTTCTATTTTATCAGTTCTTTCCATATTGCTGATGTCAGTCATCTATCAATTTAATATGTTGGAAATATTTTCTTGCAGGTTGTCATTTTGGAAACTTTATCTTGAAGCTTGTAGCATATAGAAGTTCCTCCACCCCCATTTTATAAGTCTTCAGGAGAATTGAAGTTCTGGTGTGGTGCTATAGAAAAAGTACTGGACTGCTAACCACAAGGTCGGCAGTTCAAATCCACCAGTTGCCCCATGGAAATCATATATAGGGTCACTATGAGTTGGAACTGATCCGATGGCACTAGTAACCACAACAACCACCTCACACTATATGGTTTGAGAGGATGACCCCTCGCTTTCTGCCCAAACAAGTTTAAAGAAAAAAAAACACACAAAAAATTATAAATGGACACGTGAGTTTTGTGTGCCCCTCATTTCTGATCTGGTTAATTAGATGATCATATCCTTCTAAGCACAGTGATTGTTCTGGTGGATAAAAAGGGGATGACCCAGCTGATATCAATACGAGTGTTTCGGAGGAGAACAAAATGTGTGCTAATGGAGAGGATTCGTTGATTTTATTAGTGAACTTGTACTGTTTGGAGAAATCTTTGCTGCCTCTTTGAAAGAGTGCTTCAAAATGAAACAACAAACAGGAAAGAGAAGGGAGGACAAAAAGGAAGACTTGAGTCTCTGGGTCTAGCTCTACCTCTCTTTTGGACTTATTTAGCATTCCTTTACATATAGCCCCTCCACTTTAATTGTGGCAGCTTTCTGGCTTTCTCTAGTTCCCTCCCATGTCTTGAATTTTTACAAGACTAACACTGTGCTATATTTCCCCTCTGCAGTGTAAAGCCTCCATTACCATTAATTAAATTCTTCCTACACTTGGTGTGTAAAAACTAATCCTGAGTGAGTTTGTTAATTGCTGGAGGGGTGTTGCTAAGGCTTAGTGTGTGGTTTTATTTTTGTAAACAAGACTGTTTATAGTATATAGGAAGAAAGTTGTGATTCAGGGATACTAAAGAGGTGTAGTTCATTAATGAAAGCCTTCTTATAATGATGAAAGGAAATGAGAGATCAGATAGCATATGAAAGGTAGATGGAAATGACCTTTTCTGCAAGTATTTGCCAGTCTTTTTAAAATTGCTTTTCATCCAAACTCAACTGAAGGATCCTATTGCTGCCATCCTCATAATATACATGCTGTCAACAAAAAGAATATTGGAAGTGAATACAGTAATTCACTGAAAGTAATATGTTGTTGTTGTTAAGTGTCATCGAATTGGTTCCGACTCATAGCAATCATGTATAGCGTTTCTGAGGAGCTACTGGGAAGCTTGAACCATCGACCTTTTGGTTCAAACCAACCTTGCTGCAAATAATATTAGTTAATTATGGGTCATTCATTCAATACAAGCCACCAGTGATTATTGTAATTGTTGTTTGCCTTTGAGTTGGTTCATTCATAGTGATTCGGTATTAGGTTTCCAAGGCTGTAATTCTTTGAGGAAGCAGAAAGCCTCATCTTTCTTCCATTGGATAACATTAAGCCCACAAAAAGAAAAGCCACTGAGTCTATTCCAATTCATAACGTAGTTAATTTACCTCTTTGCTTCAGTCATCTAATTTTTAAAATAAGATTCATAAGAGTACCTGCATTGACTATAAACAGATAATGCACACGGGCAATCCCTCTAGATACAAACCAACCACTGTGAAGTCTGTTATATTAAAAATTCAAAGTACACAATCAGTGCTACTTTGTGACATGAACCAAAACATTTTTATTATTGTTACAATTTTATTATTATGCTAAACATGATTTTAGTGTGTCTGGAAGATTATATTAATATGTTTTATGCTTAGAAAGGCACATTATGTTGTATATTCAGGCAGACATTTGACTAACAGTGTATGCAAACGGTACCTAACGGTTTCAAGTTGCCATAGGATATTGACTTTACAGATCAATTTAGTAACAGAACTAGTTTATAATGTAGAGACTTTCTATAATTAGTTTACAATATCTGATAATTTACTATTTTTTAGGCTATAAATTCTAGGCTCCACCCACCTTCTACATTATCTTTTGGGTCAGTATTTTATTATACCAAGAAGGTATAGAATGTGTGCCTTCTTCTCAATGCATTTTGCAGAAAAAGTGGTTTTTATTGTTGTTGTTAAGTGTGGTTCCGACTCATAGGGACCCTGTATTTTAGTGGGCCAAATTATAAGGCAGTGCGTGACTCATTTGGGTAAGATGAAATGGAAGGGAAGGGAATTTGTAAAACTAGTCACGCTCTGCCTTATAATTTGACCCACTAAAATACAGGGTCCCTATGAGTTGTGGTTAAGTGCCACTGAGCCAGTTGTAACTTACAGCAACCCTGTATAGGGTTTCTGAGGAGTGGTAGGTAAGTTTCAACCACCAACCTATGGTTCAAACTGACCTTGTGGTACACTGCCTATCCTGGAGTGCCATGCCAGGACTCTAAAGTTGAGCTCACTGTCATTAAAGATACTATAAATTCCTTGACACTCCTTTTATCGAAAGGTGAATCTACTTACCTTTTCCTTCAATCTGGCCTTGTCTGTGACTACTTGGGTAAATGGAATTTGGTGGAAGTGATACTATATCCTGTATCATTTCTGGCATTATCTTTTAAAATAATTAATAGATTGTATATTGGTCTCTTAGAGTCCTAAGCCTGAGTGTAAGAAATTTACAACGCTGAGGTGGTCTTGCTGTGAAGAATTTAATCTACTTACTTGGAAAGGCCATATAAAAAACAAAACAAAAACAAAACCCTTTCCCATTGCTCTTGAGTCAATTCTGACTCACACCAACCCTATAGGACAGAATGGAACTGCTCCATAGGATTTCCAAGGGTATCAATCGCTACAGAGTCAGGCTGCCATCTTTCTCTTAAGGAATAGATGGTGGGATTGACCTGCTGACCTTTTGGTTAGCAGCTGAGTGATTTAATCGGTGTAATACCAGGGTTCCTGGAAAAGTAATAGGGAGAGACAGAATACTGCCTACCCAGCCCCCAGCTGTTCTAGATCCTAGATGTTCAAACCATTTTAGTTCAGGGTCTCAGCATCTTAATACAAAAAATGAGTTATCCCCCACTCTGCTGTTCCCTAATTCTTTAACCATCAGAATCCTGAAACATAGCAATAATAAATTATTGCTTTAGGTCACTAATCATTGAAACAGTTTGTTACAGAGCAATAGATAACCAAAACACCAAACTTAGTGAATGATAAAGTATTTGAAAATAAGAACAGAACCCACAGGGAGGAAGCAGGATAAAGGACATTACATTGTAGGGACTGCAACCAATGACGTGAGACAAAATGGGTAGGAATTCACCCAGTTCACAATGAAAAGTTATTATTAGTTTTAAGAATATTGTCTCATTCATCTCTTTATTTCTACTTCCTAGCAGATTTTTTGCCTAGAATAAGAAGTAAATGAATTTTAGTTGGCTGAATGAGTAAATGAATGAATGAATGAATGGAATGAAACTATTCCATTTAGAAGATAAGTACACTCATCTCATGGAGCTTCTCTTCTAGATGGACTAGAGAGAGACAGAAAATAAGCAAAGAAACACTGTCAGGTGAGTGTGAGCACTATGAGGAGAAACAAGGCAGGGTTACAGGGTATTTGTGTAGACACTGAATGAAATGAGTCACGCTGTACATATCTTGTGCCTGGACTTTGCCTTTTGTGCTTAAAAACAAAGACTATGGCATCTTTGTTCTCTGTTTCCATACAAGACAACAAGATGCTCATATCTCTGAGTCTGAAAAGCAGATGTGACAAGGCAAAAATGTTTGGCCAAACAAACCGTTGGTCCATTCCTTAGGATCTCACTTAACAAAAACCACCCCTGAAAACATACACTCTCTTAGAATTCATTGCCTTTGCAGGAATGTACTTTGCTACGGAACGTCCTCCTCTTTTTCTTGTAAAATTAAATGTTTCATTCTCAGAGCAATGTCTTCCTGTATTGCATTAACAGCACCTTTGTCTAATGCTTGCTCTTCCCCTCTAATATAAATGCTGTTTGTACGTATTTCTCCAGCTAGTTGTAAAATTAGTGAAGGTGAAGCATGTGTGCCTTACCATTATATTTTCTTTGCATAGTGCTTTACAGTTGAAAAGACTTAATACATGCATCTGAAAGCAAGCAACAGAGGAAAGAAATGATGAAAGAATGAAGCATACTTCCTTGACTTTATTTATGTGAGCCCTGGAAAATATTATATACTCAATAAATAATTGAAGAAGGAAAGGATGAGTGTGTGAATAGATTCATTAGTACATGCTTAGCAACATACCATTTTCAGAGTTTTTGTTCATGAATAGTTCATTTTTTATTATAAAATCTCCCCTTTTGAATTACTAAAGGCAAATACTTTTCTGTAAGTTATTAATGTTGTTGTTTGTTGTTAAGTGCCTTTGAGTTGGTTCCAGCTTATAGTGACCCTATATAGGCTTTCTGGTGTTGGAGGAGAATACTGAAAGTGCCATGAACTGCCAAAAGAACCAACAGATCTGTTTTGGAAGAAGTGCAGCCAGAGTGCTCCTTGGAGGCCAGGATGGCTAAGCTTCCTCTCTCATACTTTGGACATATTGTCCGGAGGAAACAGTCGCTGGAGAAGGATGTCATGCTGCGTAAGGTGGAGGGTCAGAGAAAAAGAGGAAGACCCCTAACGAGATGGATTGGCCAGGTGGCATCATCGATGGACTCAAGTGTGGCAGCGTTAGTGAGGTTGGCCCAGGATCGGACATTGTTTCGTTTTGCTGTGCATGGGGTCGCTATGAGTCGGTTCTGACTCGATGGCACCTGACAACACAACATATAGGCTTTCTGAGGAGACCGGTGAGTTTGAAGTTCTGACCTTGTGGTTCAAACTGACCTTATGGTTGAGTGCTTATCATACTGTGTCACATTTAATAATATAGGCATCATCTTTTTCATAGTATACAAAAAGACCAAATACTCATTGTTGTAAAAAATGACAAGAGCATGTTCTCAAGTTCTGTATTGTATTAATGTAACAGAAGCCAGCTTCTGCCAATATGAAAACTACTCCAGAGAAGTATTAATTAAGAAATTTTTAATTTAATTTAATTGTTGTTATTAATGTGCTGTGGAGTCGGTTCTAACCCATAGCGACCCTGTACAGGGTTTCCAAGGTTGTAAATCTTTATGGGAGCAGAAAGCCTTGTTTTTCTCCCACGGAACAGCCAGTAGTTTCGAACAGCTGACCTTGCGGCTCACATCCCAATTCGTAATCACTACGCTACCAGAGCGCCTTTTAATTTAATTAAGAAGTTGTAATTAAGAATTTTTTAGCAGCTGATGTTTTTTCAAGGAACTCTAGGGGCACAGTGGTTAAATGTTCAACTACTAGCCTAAATGTTGGGAGTACGAACCCACCAGTCACTTCCTGGAAGAAAGATGTGGCAGTCTGCATCCATTAAAAACGACAGTCCGAATACACTCAACAACGATGTGTTAGGGTTTTTGATATAGTGTGGTTTCTCTTTTACCCTCTTTCCCTCTCTCTCTTCATCAGAATTATAACCAGTAGTTGTAAGTTCACCAACTGAAATATTGCCAAGCTTCAAATGATACTTGTCAATACTGAAACTACCCAATTGACAGTTAGGTAACAGCATATGCAATTTGTATGTGCATATTATTGTTAGATGCCATCCATTGGCACCTGACTCATGGGGACCTCATATAAACAGAACAAAACAGTGCTTGGTCCTGGTTATGAATTGGACTGCTTTGATTCTTAAGGTTTTCATTGACTGATTTGGGGAAATAAATTGTTAGGCCATTGGACTTAGTACATCCTAGACTGGGAGTCTTGCTGAAATCTGTTAATCCTCATAGCAATGTGCAAGTCTTCACTGACAGATGGGTGGTGGCTGCACATGAGGGGCATTGGCTGGGAATTAAACTTGGATCGCTGACACAGATGATAAGAATTCTACCACTGAGCCACCACTGCCTCCATCTATAGTTTTTATACAGTAAAAACTGCAGAAGCCAGAACCTGCATATGACTGGGTTGAAATTGGTCAGAGAAGGAAACGCAAACATTTTCCACTAATCAAAGATCCAGCCAAAAGTGGTAAGACAGCAACCTGTTAGAGGCAGAAACTAGACCCAGAAAAACAAGACAGTCTCCCTGAATTCTGCTTCTCACAGGTTCATGGGTATTATATAAGAGGGGTCTAAAAATGTTCATGGAAAAATGGAATTAAAAGATGACGGACTCTTTCCACAAACTTTTTGAAGCCCCTTCATATTATTGGTAGATTGTTGTTTGTTAAGTACCGTGGAGTCGGTTCCGACTCATAGTGACCCTTCACAGGGTTTCCGAGGCTGTAAATCTTTACGGGAGCAGAACGCCTCATCTTTTTCCCGCGAAACCGCTGATAGTTTAGAACTGCTGACTTTGAAGTTGGCAGACCGACTCGTAACCACTATGCTACCAGAGCTCCTTATTGGTAGATTAGTAGATAGTATATTTATAGATCAGTAGCTCTATATGCATATGTATTATTGTTGTTACGTTCAGTCAAGTCACTTCTGGCGCAAAGCAACTTCATGTAGAACAGAAAGAAGTACTGCTTGGTTCTGTTCATGCCTCACAATTGTTGTTACGTTTGAGTCCATTGCTGCTACCACTGTGTCAGTCCATCTTGTTGAGGGATTTCCTCTTTTTCATGACCCTCCATTTTACCAATTATGATGTTATCCTTCATGTATGTTTATTATGTATATTTCATAGTTAAACAGGTAAGAGCACATGTTACTTTTAACTATTTAGATGATATCCAAATAAAGATTTTATACTTTTATCACACATGCTTGTGTATTGTTATTATTGTTGATTTAATTGCTGTGGACCTGACCTCTTCATCATGACCTTACCTATTACAGACTGAAATGTTATTTGATATTGAACCATTCTTACAATAGCAAGTATATGTAAACCCTTTTTTTGTAGGCATTGTGTCAGTCCATATCATTCTCTTTTTTGGCCTTCTACTCTGGCAGCGTAGTAGTTACAAATCGGGCTGCAAATCACAAGGTCAGTAGTTCTAAACTGTTCCATGAGAGAAAGATGAGGCTTTCAGCTCCTGTAAAGATTTATAGCCTTGGAAACGCAGTACAGGGTCACTGTGAGTCTGCACTGACTCCACGGCACATAACAACAACAACAATTTTCTGGTAGCGTAGTGGTTACGAATCAGGCTGTTAATCTCACAGTCAGCAGTTCGAAACTACCAGATGTCCCATGGGAGAAAGAGGAGGCTTTCTGCTCCTGTAAAGATTTATAGCCTCAGAAACCCTGTACAGGGTCGCTATGAGTCTGAACCAACTCTATGGCACATAACAACAACAACTAATTCCCAAACATGATTCTCCAGTGATTGATTCTTTCTGGTGATATATCCTAAGTAAGCAAACAAATTCTTGCCATTCTTATTTCTAAGGAGTGCTCTGGCTGCTCTTAGTAGGGATTGATTACCCTGTATGCAAGTTAATGTGTGCTTAGAGCATCAATAGAACACAAGCACCAGTTTTATCTAAAGTAAAGACCCACTGATGCAAAACAAATAGGGCACAAGGAAGAGTGAGCTTCACAGTGGAAGGGAAATGGCAGGGCACTAAATAATACTGGTACTAGCTCCTGTGTGTTAAGATTTGCTGACTGGAAATGAAGTTCATACAGGGTGACAAGAGTGCTTAAATACAAAGTTGTTTAAGCTAGGAGACTATTACTTCTTTATTGACATCTGTCTCTTATGGTCCCCTTACATGTAATCAAAACTCCTTATCTATATGTATGTCTTGGGAATGTGCTATTTATTTCTAAAAACAAGAGGTTGGGTTGAACTGTCAAGTTTAACTTAAAGGTACATTCACCCAATATACAACTGGATCCAAGAAATCATGCATACCTTCTTTGAGTATCAGCTGAAGCCCAATGAACTGTGAAGATAGAAAATGAGTGTATAAGTTTACAAGTATTATTTCAAGAGGGAAAACACTCATTGTTGTTGTTGTTAAATGCCATTCAATCAGTCCTGACTTTTAGTGACATTATATAGTGTTTCCAAGGAGTGACTGGTGAGCTTGAACTGCCGATCTTGTGGTTCAGTGCATTAACCCACACTGCCACACTGCCACCAAGCATCATGTGACAAATGAAAATATTTCTGACAGGTTTGTAAGTATTACTTCTTTTGAATATCTCAGACATGAAGAACACTTTATGTTCATGGTCCACATCAATTTTTTAATTACTAATTTTCAAATAAAAACTTTTGTGTTAGCATCCTAATTTAAATTTTATTTTATGAACTGTATTTTCAATTATTCAAATTTATTTGTTATGGTACAACCCAATTTAAAATGTGGCATAATTTTATATCCAGGTAAAAAGAAACAGCAACAACTAAGTGGAGTATGAAAATGAAAGTTCCTAAAATATTTAAAAACAAAAAGTATTTGTTAATCCCCAAAGACAATTGAAAAATTAACTTCCTTTAAAAAATGTAATGAATCAAAAGATACTTCCTTCATTGAATAACTGAGTTTTATTTGGTGAAAGTCATTGTACTAGCAATATGAACATCACATAATTTGGAACAAATTCTGCATCCATCCTTTCCTGTAGTGAAAATTAAAAACATGAAGTATTAATGGTATTGAATGTAAAACTATTTTAGAATCTGAAGTTGTCACATTGGCACACTCTGTAAATAACAGAAATATATATCCTGCTTTGAGGAACAATTTTTCTTCTAATGATGTAAATTATGGAACTGAAAGCAGTCGGAATGATTGTCAACATTACAGTAGAGCATGTGAAAATTTGTATCAAAATTTTCTGGATGGTAAATAAACAAGGGTCTGTAGCCAGAATATGTTTCTAGGAAGCAAAGCTAACGGTGAAAATTATAAAAGGGATTGACTACTATATTTGCCATCAATTGGCTCTGTATGTTGTTTTGCTAGCAAAATATTCAACCCTAAATCATTTAATTCTTGATTTGCTACAGATGGATTTAGCAGTTCTTACAACTTGAATAGGATTGATATTCATAAAAATAGTTTAATTCACAGATTGTATGTTATCATACTTAAATTGAAGACATGGTTTTGGCCTAGCTCATGAACTGGAAACACAAATTAATAAAGAATGTCAGTATGGGAAAGTCACTTTGCAATGTGTTGTTGCTATCATTATAACAATCACAGAACATGGGCTGTTAAAGAAGAAGTTAAGTGACTGAGTTCCCACAAATGGAATTTTTTTTTACTTATTTCAACTCATTGCTAAGTTTGATTCATTTGTAGCAGGTCACATGTCAAAATTTGTTAACACAGGAAAGGGCAACCCATCATATTTGTCTAAAACAATGTGTGAAGAATTGATAAACTTAATAAGTAATAAAGTTCAATCAACTATTTTCAAATGATATAAGTATAGTTCCATATTTCAGTTTGACTATAGATTCTACTCCTGACCTTCCTCGTACAAATCAGCTGAGTATTATTTTAAGATACGTGTCTCTAAAAGAGTGATTTATCACAAGAAGTGTCATAACACTTACTAGTTTATGGTCTTACTGGGGAAGAAATTGTAAATCAGGTACTTTTCTATTCATGTGACAGTTGAAAAACTGATTTTTCTAAATGTAGAGGCCAGTCCTATGACAATGCTGACAATATGCCAAGGCTTTATACATTCATGGAATTGAACATTTTAAAACATAATGAATATGCCATTTTCATACCATGTGCTGTACACTTATTTAATCTTGAAGGTTGTGGCACAGTAGATTGTTGTCTGGAAAAAAGGTGATTTTTTTTCTTCTGTTATTTTACATGTCTTTTGCTACCTCTATTCATCAACAGGCAATTCTTACAAAACATTTAGGCAATGATCAAGTAGTAAACTGCCTTTCTAATATACATTGGTAAGTTCATGCTACAGCAATGAATACATCCTGAAATAGTACACTCGGATTCTAGATACCTTAGGAAATAGTGCTGAAGACCAGATACAAAAATGATATACCATAAAAGAAGCTGAAAACATTGCCAACAAAATATAAACACTAGAGTAAGTGTTTATTTTGTTTATATGAAATAATATATATTGCAGTGTTTTGATTCAGATGAATCAAGCTATCTAAGATTCAGAAATACAAAGACACACACAGATGTCTGCCATTCATTAATAAGGTATCTTCATAATTTAGGAGATGTTGAAAATTTTGAAAGTACAACAAAAGAAATCTACCAAATACTGATTGCAAAGAAGTTCACCATTACTGAAGCATTAAAAGAAACAGGCAAATGCTGTAAGTGCTCCAGAAGTATTGCATATCAGAGATCAATTTCACATAACCATCATTTACACATTTGACTTTTGCATGAAAATAAGGATGAAAGTATATGACATTCTTTCATATAGATTTTCTTTCTGAAACAATGTGGATTGAAAGGATGAAGAAGGCATGAAGGCATTCAAGATATTAATTAATACAGACTTATCTCAATGATTCACATACTAAACATAATGGAAAAGTTTGACGTTTTCATTCTTACATGAGAGCCAAGCTTATAATTTAAGGAAGATAAATTGTAGTCATATGATTTTGTAATAGCAGGTAAAATACAATGCATATTACCCAGTGTTGAAATTGCATTACACATGTGCCTAGCTTTAGTGATCACAAACTGTACAAGAGAATGCTTATTTTTATCCTTCAAAAAGACACTCAGAAACCCGCAGTGTATAACAATGATTAAAGAAATAACCAGTTCATTTACCTTATTATGTATGGACATAGATATTGTTCAGTAGCTTAACTATGCTGAAATCATTGAAGCATTTTAAGAGCAAAGAATAGAAATAAATGTTCTAAGTTATTACACATAGATATGATAAGTAAAATATAGCAATTTGTTGTAATATTTGCTTTATGATCATTAAATCTTCTTTCATGACATATTTTCATTTATTCATTATAAATAAAGCATTAATTATGAAACAGGCATCAAAATTGAAGTATGTGCTTGTTTAAAGCAAAATTGATAACAATCTGTTTTTTGTTGTGGGAGATGAACAGAAATTAACAATGATTGTGGAAACCAAGTTCACAGACTCATTGTCTTTGTTGTAGAATATATGGAGTGTTCTTTTTGTATAAAATGTGTTGCTGTCTTTGCTAAGTGCCAGCACATTGATTCCACCCATAGTGACCCTTTATAGGGTTTCAAAGTTGCTGCTGGTCAGTATAAACCATTGACCTTGTGATTTAAAACAACCTTGTGATTGAATACTTATCCTGGAGCTCCACCAGGAGTCCAGAAAATGTGTTGTTTAGTAAAATATTAGTACTCCACATCCACTAACATTATATAATCCATGTCATCTCATGCCACTAATATGGCATATGCCAGTTTGTGTTCAGTAGTGAATATTATAATCACATTGTAAAATAACTTACATCATGGATATCTAAGAAACACATCCTAACATACATATTGTTGTTAAGTGCCATTGAGTCGGCTCTGACCCATAGTGACCCTACATAGCATTTCCAAGAGCAGCTAATGAGCTTAAACTGCTTACCTTGAAGTTCAAACATCTTTGCATTCTGGTGCATTAACCCATAGTGCCACACCAGGCCTCCAACATGCATATGAACATATATATAACACTTTCATGTACCATTGAATCACAAGAGTAAGCAGAGGAGGGTTATCACAGGTTATCAGTGTTTAGGACCCTTGTGTGCCTTAATCTGGGTCTACTCCTTGCAAACTGTAGTTAAGACATGTGTTTCTCTTGTAAATTTCTGAAGAGGTTGTTGATTAAATAGAAGACTATAATGTCATTACTCTGCAATTTTTGTTTTAGTAGCAATTTAAATTAGAGAGTATGAAATGTAGAATGTGTAAAAAAGGCACCAGATATGTTGTCTTTGCATTAAAATGGAAATGGATTCTGTTTATATCATTCCATTATGTCAGACAGCACTGAATAGTTTAAAGTTATTAATAGACAAAAAAATTCCACCTCTCCTTTTTAAATATCATAACTGGCAGAAATACAAATGTTCATGAATTCACAAGTCTGATTTTGGATTCAACAGAAGAAAATGACCTTGAATGAGTTGACACTGTTCAAAAATATAATGATTATAATTCAATACATTTGAAGAATTAAGTCAGAGACTTGTAACTGGGACATTAGAATGAATAATCATATCATTTGCTATATAAATATCAGGAATTGAATGCTGTTTGTTGTATGCTGTTTGTTTAATTGGTTGGTTTCTGGCTATAAAGAGAGCAGTAGGCTCATTCTAATTGATTAAGAACTTTGTTTCCCTGTATTCTTTAATTTTGGATTCAAAACTGGTAGGTAATCCATTTGGTGGTTTTATTTGCTTTATTTTCTTTCTTCTTCCTGTAATACAACTTTGCTGACTAGGATTTGGTTTACTCTTTCATGTCTGAAGGCTCTGATAAATTGAAGAGTTTAAGCAGACAGCTCTTTTATCTAGAAGCCCTTACTACACTGATGATATTATTGAAACCTGCCTAGACTGGGGGTGAAAAAAAAAAAAGGCTCAGAGAGGGAGAAGAGTACTGCAGGGAGGAAGAAACAAGGGAGATTTTTGCAGTGACCTCAAGGGGGAAAAATTTTTGCTCCCATAAATATAGGTGCCAGAATAAGAGAATGCAAGTAAACTGGTTCTGCTTTGGATGATAAAAGGATGGTGAATTGAAATATGATCAAAAGTGACATTGTGGGCCAACCAAGAAATATCAAAGGAGACTCTCATGCCCATCAGTCATGGCATGCAAGCACATACAGGGAGCAACCCCACAAATGTGTGGTGAGTTATTATATAGAACTGTGTTAGGGCATGTGGTACAGGTAGTGATGATATTTACTGGGTTATCTTTCCCTTCTTTTCCTACATCTCTTCCCTTTTGCCCTTGCCCTTAAACTTCTGTTTTTCTTTTACATGAATCAAGCTGTGTGAGGCACTTTCTCAGAGGGTACAAAGATACAGAGGACACAATTCTTGCCCTCAAGTAAGTCTCAATCTGATTTTTAAAAGTAGAACAGGGAATGTTTAACTATAGTGTATTTGTTTTGCTTGAAAACAGATTCTAATGAAATTACACGAAATCAATGGAGTGGCAGAGATCTTGTTATATTAGTAAATGAGCTGTGGTTTTTATTATTGTCAAAGGATATCTAGTCTATCTGGTTTCCTCTGGTTTTAAAAAGCCAGTTAAGTAGTAGTTCTACTAATTACTGTTCCAAGTGGCTGGTATCCTTCCTTTTCAGAGAAATTCATTCTTTAGATTGTCTCTTACCTCTCTTAGTAACACATATCAATTTAAGGTTTTGGCTTACACATCTGACCAAACATGGCAAAACACAGTATGTTTATTTGGGATTAATCTGTAATCTATTAAAGTTCAGCTTCAGTCGAATGATCAGTTTATGATAAGAATGGATCTTCCTAGCTTTCTGAAGGTAGACAGGATCACCTGGGGAGTTCATTGTGTTGTTGGATGGCTCAGAAAGAGGTTTCTTGTGGGATAAAGAAAAGGCTGTTACAAATATGAGCTGACATCTTGGTGATGTTTGTTGTTATTATTTATATATGATTTTCTGACTGTCTTAAGCAATTCATCATTAAATAATTCAACAGTGTTTTTAGCCTTTCACATGGTATATCAACCAGGGAGGGGATGAATACATTAGTAATCAATACTGAAAATACGTGATTGTTAGGGGCTGCTGGTGTACCATCCTATCTGTGTGTTAATGAAAAGCTTACTCAGACTCCTGGTGTAGCACTGTAGGATCATCATTGGACTGCAACCCATAAAGTTGGCAGTTCAAAGCCACCAGCTGCTCCTCGGAAACCTTATACAGGGGTGCTATGAGTCAGAATAGACGCTATAGCACTTGAAAAAAACAACTTTCACACAGGCACAGTTTTTTTTTATAAAGTGCTGTCCCTTTGTTTGAAGCCTCTTCCCTATGTATTTCATGTGAATAAATCATTCTAAACTCAAGAACAGCTGTTGATTTCACCTTTCTGGAATTCATCTCTCCTTTTTTCCTGTAACACTCTCCTGCATTTTCCTTTGGGGAGCCAATTCTTCCTCAATCTGAATTTTTGAGAAAAAATGTAGTGTTGAAATGGACAGCCTCTAGAGCCAAACGTTCTGGGTTTGAATCTGAGCACCATTAGTTCTCCTCCATAATGTGCTATACACACGCCCATGAGGAGTACTGGGAACACTCGGTAGTTCTTGTTAATCTATCTGTATGGCATTCATAGTTGACTGTGAGTTCCTTGGGAGCCCCCCAAGTTTTTTTTTTTTTTTTTTTTTTCCCCTTTTGGGCAACCTCAACCACTAACCCCGAACCTGGGAAATAATAAACGTTCAGATGATTAAATGAAGGAACTCTTGTCCTGGGTAATAGCAGAACTTGCTATTAAGGGCTACTTTAGTAGCCACCGCCTAGTGTTGAATCAATGCCAAACTTATGTCAACTCCTTACACAATGGAACTAAATGCTGCCAGGTCATGTGCCATGCCCATAATTGATAATACTTATCAGTCTGTTGTGATCCAAATGGTTTTCATGGCTTTCTCTTCAGAAGTAGACCCCATAAGACTTTTCTTCCCAAAATATCTTAGTCTGGAAGTTCTGCTATAACTATTCAGCATTAAAACATACACAACCTCTACTGAAAGACAGATGGTAACTGTACATTAGATACATTTACTGGAACTCAAACTCAGGTCTCCCAGATGGAAGATGAAAATTTTGGCAGTTAACCACCAATGTCTCACTGTCAGGAATGGCCATGGTGCCTTTCATACATTGTCCATGCTCATTAAAGTTAACAGAGAAAATGTTTTCATAGTGCAAAGAAAATTCTGTCATTTCCCATGCAGCCATTCCCTTGTATCTCCCCCCACCCCCAACATGTGCTATATCAGTGTTCAGATCACTGAAAAAAAATGGAGAGTGTGTAAGGTAGTCCAATTCTTTGGAAATTGTTAATAGATATAGAACTGTGATGGTATTACCTTATTATTGTGAATTTACTCTTTTTGTTTTGTGTAAATAAGGTCTTTTTGACAGGTGGAAGAATTGTGAACTTATAATGTTTCATGTTTTTTGGCATACACAGTTGTGTTGAAGACTTTTTGAAAGTAATAGCTTCTCTTTTATCATTAATTTTCTGTTATGAGCAAAAGTGTTTTAAAAGAAGAATTCTTTTTTTTTCTCTCTGCCCCAATTAAGTACCACTTGTTAAAGAGGCTGGAAAATGAAATACAATGGGATGTAAATTTTCCTGTAAGAGAAAAGTTAAAATACAGTTTGTTGAAAGCTTCTCAGATCAAATGAATGGATATTGACTCTGGAAAAAAGGAAGAATGAAGGAGAAAGGAATGTAAAAAGTTGATCATTTATCCTTTTAATGGGAGAGTTAATATGCTTTCAACATCTTCTTGTTGTTGTTTATAGACCTGGAAGTACTGATGCCTTACATCACAGACACTAAATCACATCTCAGGGCATTGTTAAGTGCTCCGGGCTAAATTGTCCAGGTAATAGAGGGAATGACATGCCAGCTTCTAGCATCTGAATCTTAAATTCCGAGTGATCATTTTTTCTCACTCCACTTATTTATAATTTGCTTGCAGTGAAGAATGCTCATAATAACTCCTTCTTCTCTGACTTGAACCAATTGATTTCATTCTAAATTTTGACATGTTAAATTGTCAAAGTTTTAAAATGGGAAAGACTCCTGTTATGGGAAACATCCAAGAAATCAAAACAATGAGTAGATTCTTATCATGCATTAATATGTATTTAATAAATTGAAAACTCACAGTGCTTAAATGCTTAGATATCATCTTATTTAGCTTGTTTACAGGAGAAAATGTGTTATGAGCTCTTGAGTCTTCCTAAAACTGTGCTGTAACAAAGCAATTTTAGTATAAAAAATGGATTTGGATAACATTTTCTTGTTTGAGTTTTGTAGAATTTGTCAGATAGGAAAAAAAAAAAAATGTCATTCTGAACATATGTTTGCTTCTCTGCTTACACATTCTAATCCCAGTTCTTAAGTTATAGGAACACTCGTAGACATGGCTCTTTACCTTCTAATAGGTAAGAATAAACACATTCAATCTCAATTTTTGTTTTATTCTTGTACCTTTAAAACTTGATTAAAAGCTGGCAGGTTCTCAGAGTTCTATGTGAATAGACATTATCATTAACTCTTTGATAATGTTCTTGTGTTCTATAAACCAAGTAATCAGATTTAGCTCGTAGATATGTCAAAGTTCCCAAAGGGTTTACTAATGAAAACAAAAAGGCAATATATGTCATTATAATATACGGTATTTCAATTAAAATTATGTGAAAATGGAAATTTTAGCACTATGTGCTACAGTTCTGAGCTTTGCTTCCCTGGGTTCCTCTCTGCCACTGTTTCAGTTATTGCAAGTCAGGGTGAATTAACCAAGGTCATGTCTATACCAACATTTTAATTACCTGGATTTGTTGATGGCTTGTTGAAATTGTTTTCAACTGGCAGGTTGAAACAGCAAAATTTATGGTATTCAAAAGCTCTTTGACTAGCTCTTCCTTTCATAGGAAGAGTATTTTTTGAACATTTAAAAATATATTCTAGCTGATTTTTTAAAAATTAAATTGAAAAGAATTTTTATGGTTTAGATACCTCAGTGGCCTGTGCCATTATAAGACATATTCTAACCCAGAGTTAGTTAACTAAGGCACCATTGACATTTGGAGCTGATTTCTGCTTGATGGCTTTGTGTTGGTTTTTGTTTTTGTTTTTTGCTGCACAAACTATTTTATTTTTTTAAGTTTTTATTGTGAATTATGTGATAGCTTACATGGGCGAACATTATCTTTACATTCATCCTATCCTAGTTTGTTTCATTGCAATGATCACAATCCCCTGCATACATCATCAAACACCCAAAGGGTATACCCACATGCCTGCCCCCTGGCCACCAGCACACAACCCCTCTCCCTCCCTAAGTCCATGGTCCCCAGCCACTCCTTCTGTCCACATCATCATCTCTGCCTCATCCCTAGTGTCACTGCCTCTCTGGACAGGGTCTCACACTTTGCATTTCTCCCTTGATGGTTCCAGGGATCTCTGCTCCTGAACTGCAAAATCAGCCACTCCCCTCCTTTTGTTACCAAACATTTACATTTACCTTTCACATTTACGAATATACTCACTGTCAGACCTGAACCACAGGAGTCCTTTCCCCCTCACCTTTTACCAACCCCATCCAGACAGGTTGGAAACAATTCTACCTTCGAGATTTTACCTTTCACTGTATCCTCTGGAGCTAGGTACCCTATTGAAAGGTTATAAGCCAGTCACTTCTTACCTTTGTAGTCCCCCCATTTTGGGTAGCCAATGTCTAAGTTCCCTCTCCCTGTGGACCCTGTGTACCAAGGGGGTGGGAATGATCCTCACTGTAGAGATTTGTCTGTTCCTTTGTCATACTGCATCCACAAGCATAGGTCAAGATATCCACCTATAGTGGGTTACTCCTTTTTTTTTTTTCCCCCTCTTCTTTTTTCCTCTAGTCGTGTTCTGATCATCTAACCATTGATTCCAGGTCAAATGGGTGCTATCTGTAATTGTGGGTGTTCTTATGCTTCCCTCCTCACTTTATATCAGCTGAATCCTTCACACTCCGTTCTAGTCCTCTGGGGCCATGTCCCTGCTCCTGGGCCCAGGAGTCCCCAGGTCTCGTCATACTGCTGGTTAACCAGATCTCAATTCAGGTTAACAGGAGTCTATTGAATCTGGTCGGACTTAGTTCACAACTTCATTGCTGTTTTTCCCCCTCTTCCCCTTATCAGTGACCAACGTGGTCAGCAGTAGGGCCATATACATGCTAGTGTATTCCATTTGAGTTTCAGTCTTGGAAGGGAGTTTGCCTTGAGGGGACCTGACCACTTCCCTTGATGGCTCCCTAGGGGACAACTTTCTTGTTCTTGTAGTAGTCAGGTGGACTGCTGTTATTGTTTTGTTTTTCTGCTAGTCTTTCTTTAAGAAGTATCTTCTGTTCTTCTAGCTACTTCAGACTGGTCTGCTTATCCTTTCACATGGGATGTCCCACCTCAGAAGATTCTGGATGAAGATCAGGATTCCATTTATGGTCTTGTGCAATGCAAAGGCTCTGCTGGGAGCCTCCTTCACTGGGCAAGTTCTAGCCCCATTTTAGTTATTCCAGTTATAGGCTGAAGAAGGACTTACAGGCTTTCTCTGGTGATGTTTCTGGCTATTCCACTCTCTCCCCTTCAAGTGTCTATTTTATAATAGTAGGCAAGGGAAACCAAGATTCAACAGACAGCCAAGCATCTTAACATCATTTCCCCACTTTACCCATTCAAACCATGCTTCAATCTTCGTATCCACGAGCCCTGTTGTTCCATGTTTGTGCTTAGATGGTTATTTACCTCTGTCCCAGTTAGCCCATGTAAACCTGCCTAGCTATTCCCCCATCTGCCTTATTTTTCCTTTGCCCTTCCCCTTCCCCTTCTAGTATATCCCACCCCCCACCACCAGCAGCAAACTATCCTATGTCTATTCCATACCCTGTGTTCCACTATCCTGTGCCTATTCCCTACCCTGTGTTCTACCTTCCCCTTTCTTCCCTTCACCCCACCCCATACACACTGGTAACCAAAAACAACAACAAAAAAAATAATAAAAATAAAATAAAAATTTAAAAAGATAATTTCCCCCCCTTTTAGTGTGGGTGCTTTCTCTTAATCTTTATAATAATGCCTCTATGCTGTTTCTCCTTGTGTGACTGACTGATTTCACTAAGCATAATGTCCTCAAGTTTCATCCATGTTATGCAGTGGCTTGCTGCTTCCTTGTTATTCTTCAGGGTAGCTTAGTATTCCATAGTGTGTATGTACCAAAGTTTGTTTATCCATTCTTCCATAGATGGGCACTTAGACTGTCTCCGATTTTTGCTATTGTAAGTAGTGCTGCTATGAACATTGGTGTGTATATATTTACTCGTGTTATGGCTCGTATTTCTTGTGGATAAATACCAAGTAGAGGAATTGCTGGATC
>NW_006408575.1:14435945-14497591 GCF_000296735.1 Chrysochloris asiatica
CTTCAGGGGTTATCTGTGGACTTTATACTTACATGGGTATGTATTTTGGTATTTTTTATGCTTTCTGAATGCCTCCAGGTAGATGTAATCAGGAAATGGGCTTCCCTTTTCACTCTTCTTCCTGAGAAATTTCAAGATACCACTGTTGGTCGCTTTGATGTAGGATTTAATTTTCGGCCTATTTCCTCTTTTGTCTGCTTGTCCCACTCCACAGTCCCTGTTCAGGCCTTTTTTCTAGTTGGAAACAGTTCAGGGCCGGCTGTGGCTATTTGGTTTTAATTGAAAACTGTCTGTTTAAATTTCATGGAGATCTGTGTGCATGCGTAGTAGAACCCTCCTAGGGTGGGGCTGGGGTGCCCACTAGCTCAGGTGCCCCTGTATTCACTGGAATGGAGGTGTACAGACAGCAAGGGACCAATGAACAGCTAGCATAAGAATATAATGTCCACACCTTTATCTCAGCTGTTCTGCCAGGCATCTGTGGCCGCTCCGATCCTTTCCCCGCTTGGTCTCACCCAAGATGGTGGCTCCTGGAGCAGCTGAGCGGACTAGAAAGCAATAGATTTCTTACTTCTGCCACAAATCCCCCCAGCTGTAAGCCTTCCAACCTTTTAAATATTCCTTTGTATGTTGTTCACCGTTCTGGGACCATCCCCTGAGCCTGCTTGATCGGGTATTCTGTGTTGTTGTTGGCAGAGCTCTTTACTACATGTCCACCTGATCTGCCATCTTGTTTGTTCTCTTGTCCTGTACTATTTTGATCTTTCTTGTTATTGCTAGTGTGAGATGATAGCTCATTGTTGTTTTGATTTGCATTGCTCTAATTGTCATTGATGACCTCTGGCAGCGTAGTGGTTACGAATTGGGCTGTGAATTGCAAGGTCAGCAGTTCAAAACTAATAGCTGTTCCAGGGGAAAAAGATTAGGCATTCTGCTCCCGTAAAGATTTATAGCCTCAGAAACCCTGTACAGGGTAGCTATGTGTTGGAACCGACTCCATCGCTCATAACCACTACCACCAATGTGATCGTGAACATTTCTTCATGTGTTTGTTTGCTACCTGGATCTCCTTCTTGGTGACGTGTCTATTCATGTCCTGTGCCCATGTTTTAATTGGGATATTTGTCCTTTTCTTGTAGAAGTGTTGTAGGTTCCTATATATTTTGGAAATTCGTCACTTGTCTGATGTGTCATTGCAAAATATTTTTTCCCATTCTGTGGGTTCCCTTTTTACTCTTTTGATGAATTTTTTTGATGCACTTAAGTTTTTAATTTTTAGTATGTCCCATTGATCTATTTTGTCTGTTTTTGTTTGAGTAAGTTTCAAAATGTTTACTAGCCTCTGTATGCCCTTTATTAGATTTCTCACATTTTCCCCTATTTGTTCATTGATGACTTTTGTAATTCTGGGATTCACATTTAGGTCTTTAATCAATGCTGAGTTGGTTTTTGAAATAAAATGCACGAAATAAAAGTCTTGTTTCAGTCTTTTGCATATCATTTTCCAATTCTGCCAGAACCATCTGTTGAAGAGACCATCTCCTCTCCATGAAATATACTTCAGTACTTTATCGAAAATCAGTTGCTGTATTTGGATGGGTTATTTTCTGGATTCTCAGTTCTGTTCCATTGATCAATGTATCTTTCATTATACCAGTACCAGGTGCTTTTGAGCACTGTAGCCATGTAGTAAATTTTGAAATTAGGGAGTGAGAGGCTTCCCACCTGTTTTTCTTCTTAAGCTGTGCTTTGCTTTTCATATAAAGTTTGTGATTGATTTTTCCATCTCTTTGAAGAATGTTGTTGGTATCTGGATTGAGATTGCATTTTATGTGTAAATTGCTTTGGACAGTATTGACATTTTCACAATGTTAAGTCTTCCTATCCAGGAGCATGGTACATTCTTCCATTTTTTGTAAGTTTCTTTTGTTTTCTTGTAGTAGTGTTTTGTAGTTTTCTTTGTATAGGTCCTTTGTTTCTCTGGTTACATTTATTTCTAGATATTTCACCCTTTGCATGGCTATTTTAAATGGTATTGTTTTCCTAATGTCCTTTTCAGCGTTGTTGCTATTCGTATAGAGGACTCCAGCTGATTTTTGGAGGTTGATCTTATACCCTGCCACTTTGCTGAATCTTCCAGTGAAGTCTAGTAGCTTTTTTTACTGTGACTTTGGGGCTTTCTATATATACGATCATATCATCTGCAAATAGAGTTTTACTGCCTCTTTGCCAGTTCAGATGCCCTGTATAGCTCTGGCTAAGATGTCGAGCACAATATTGAATAGGAGTGATGACAAAGAGCATCCTTGTCTGGTTCCTGTTACACAGAGGGAAAGCTTTCAGTTTCTCTCCATTGAGAATAATGTAGGTTGTTGGTTTTGTATATATTCTCTTGATTATGTTAAGGAATTTCCCTTCAATTTCTACTTTGTTGAGTGTTTTTATCAGGAATGGATGTTGGATTTTGTCAAATGCCTTTTCTTCATCAATCGATATGATCATGTGGTTGCTTTTTTATTTTTTCTTGTTTATATGGTGGATTACATTGATTGTTTTTCTAATGTTGAACCATCCTTGCATCCCTGATACGAATACCACTTGGTCATGATTTATTATTTATTTGATGTTCTGCTAGATTCTGTTGAGAATTTTTGCATCTATGTTCATGAGGGATATTGTTCTGCAATTTTCTTTCTTAGTGATGTCCTCCCCTAGTTTTGGTATGAGGGTTATGCTTACTTCATAAAATGTATTAGGAAGTTTTCCATCTTCCTTTATATTCTGTAATAATTTGAGTAACATTGGCAACAATTCTTCCCTGAATGTTTGGTAGAACTCACCAGTGAAGCCATCTGGGCCTGGACTTATTTTGGTTGAGAGTTTCTAGATGAACTGATCAATTTCTTCTATTATTATGGGTCTGTTCAAGTCTTCTAGTTCACTCTGTGTGAGTTTAGATAGGTTGTATTTTTCTAAGCATGTATCCATGTCTTCTAAATTTTCAAATTTGTTTGAGTACAACTCTTCATAGTACTGTTATTATCCTTTTGTTTTCCTTTGTTTCCATTGTGACATCGCCCACATGGTTTCTAATGTATGTTATTTGTGACTTCTTCCTCTTTTCTTTTGTTAGGTTTGCCAATGGTTTGTCAATTTTATTAATCCTTTCAAAGAACCAGCTTCTTGGCCTGTTGATCTTTCTACAGCTTTTCTGTTTTCTATCTCATTTATTTATGCTCTGATCTTTATTATTTCTTTTCTCTTGGTGACTGTAGGTTCCCTCTGTTGGTCTGTTTCTAGTTGTTGGAGATGTTGTGTTAATTTGTTAGTTTTGATTCTTTCTGCTTTTTGGATGTGCACATTTATAGCAATAAATTTTCCTCTCAGCACCACTTTTGCCATGTCCCAAAGATTTTGGTATGTTGTGTTTTCGTTCTTGTTTGTTTCTAAGAACTTTCTGAATTCACATTTAATTTCTTCTAGTATCCAGTTTTTCTTTAGCAGGGTGTTATTCAGTCTCCATATATTAAATTTTATTTCCTTGGTTTTCTTATTGTTGATTTCTAATTTTATGGCATTGTGGTCTGAAAAGATGCTTTGTAGCATTTTGATGTTTGTAAATTTATGGAGGCTTGCTTTGTGACTTAACACATGGTCAGTTCTGGAGAATGTTCCAGGTTCACTGGAAAATAATATATATTGTGCTGTTGTTGGGTTGAATGCTCTGTACACATATATGAGGTCAAGTTGGTTGATTGTGCTGTTTAGTTCCTCTATAGCTTTGTCAAGTTTCTTTCTGGTTGTTCTATCCCTTTTTGAAAGTGGCGTATTATAACCCCCACTATAATTGTAGATTTATCTATTTCTTTCTTCAATTCTAGTAGGGTTTCCTTTATATATCTTGATGCTCTTTCATTTGGAGTGTATTTATTAATTTAGGTTATGTTAATCTTGCTCAATTGAACCTTTAATCATGAGATAGTGTCCTTTGTCTCTTATGGTGGTTTTTGCCTTAAAGTTTATTTTATTAGAGGTTAGTATTGTCATTCCAGCTTGTTTTTAAATTGCTGTTCACTTGGTATAGTTTATTTCCATCCTTTAACTTTTAGTCTGTTTTTTTCTTTGTGTGTAAGGTGTTTCACTTGCAGGCATCATATTTGTAGGGTCTTGTTTTCTTATCCATTCAGCCATTCTTTGTCTCTTCACTGGTGCATTTAATCTGTCGACATTCACTGTAAGTATCAATAGATATGGATTAACTGTTGTCATTATTTTAATTTTTTTGTGGTGCTGTTTGATCCTGTATTCTGCATTCCTTCTTGTGTTGCATTCATGTTTTTATGCTATTTCTTGTTGGGTTCTTCTTTGTTTTAATGTTTCCTTGTTCTGCTTGGATCTTCATTTTTATGGTAATTTTTGAAGTATTAATTTTCTTTGGGGTTATCCTATAGTCTGTTAAGTTTTCCCTGTGTTTATTACAGTCTATTTTATCCTGCCGTCTACTCGACCTCCTCACCACCTGGATCTCTGTTCCTAGATTTTTTTCTTCCTTTGACATTGTTAATATTTTCATCTGTGGCTGGCCTTACAGGTTCTCTCAATTCATTGCTGTAATTTTCTTTTATTCTGAACTCTGCTATCCATTGACCGAGTTCCAGGTGGTGTTGCCATGTCTGTCAATCTTTGGTTGCTGTCTGTTCTTGCTGGTTTTCATTACAAATAACTCCCTTTAGAATGTTTTGAAGCACTGGATTGGCTTTAACAAAATCTCTCAGCTTCTGTTTATCCTGGAATGTTTTGATTGCACCATCATATTTGATTGACAGTTTTGCTGGATAGACAATTCTTGGTTGGCAGTTTTTTACTTTTATGGTTTTATATGTATCTTCCCATTGCCTTCTTTAGGAGTTCTGGTAGTGTAGTGGTTATGAATCAGGCTGCGAACTACAAGTTCAGCAGTTAAAAACTACCAGCTGCTCTGCGGGAGAAAGATGAGGATTTCTGCTCCTGTAAAGATTTACAGTCTTGGAAATCCTGTACAGGGTCACTGTGAGTCAGAACCAACTCCACAGCACATAACAATTGCCTTCTTCCCTGCATGGTTTCTGCTGAGAAGTCAGAGCTTAGTCTGATTTGCCTGCCTTTTCAGGTAACACTTCTCTTTTCCCTGGCTACTTTTAGGATTCTCTCCTTCTCTTGATTTTGGAAATCTTGATTATAATGTCTCAGTGATTTTCTTTTGGGCTCTATCCTTCTTGGGGGTTCTTTCAGCTTCTTAAATGTTTATCTTCTCATCTTCTAAGCTATCAGGAACATTTTCTTCCAGAAACTCTTCAACTATCTCTTCTGTGGACTTCTGTAATTCTGCCTCTTCTGGAATGTCAATATTTCTTAAGTTATTCCTCTTCATGTTATCCAGCATGAATCTTAGACTCTCTTCAGATTTTTAAATCCTTTTTTCTGCTTGCTCTTCTTTCTTAGCAGTATTGAGAGATTTGTCTTCTAGCTCTCTGGTTCTTGCTTTCCATCTCTTCTCTTCTGCTCCCTTTCCCCTTCAGTGTATTGCCCATTTCTGATATTATATTATTAATCATCTAGACTTCCTTTTGCAGGTTTTGGATTGTTTATAATGCTATATCTATCTTGTTTGATTGCTCCTGTAGCACTTTCCTGACTTCTTCCTTATTTTCCTCCACCCCATTTTGGAACATTCGAATTTGTTTCCATATTATTCTTCTGAATTCCTTCTCAGAATCAGAGCCTGGTCTTCTACTGGAAAGTCTGTGTCTGCTTCTAGCTCATTTGTCTCAGTTACTTTTTTCTGGTTTTGGACATATGTTGAGATCTTTAATTGTGTTCTCTTGGACATTTTCACCAGTTACGTGAGTTTTTAAATGGATGTATGTTGGTTTGTTGTTATGCTTACTGAGTGTCTCCTGGTGGATATGATCTGGAGATAGGCTTTCTTTTTCATATGTAATGCCTAGAAGGTGGTTTTGACTTTTGTCCAGATGGTGGGGTACTACAGGGTATACTTGTAGCTTGGCTGTATGGATACAGTTGCTGTCTCTTCTTAGGTAAGGTATGGGTAGAAAAATCCAACCCTTGGGAGAAGAGTGAGGCCACAAGCACCAAAGACAGAAACAATATAAAAGCAGAGACAGAAACTACCAATGAAAAACAAAAATAAAATTTAATTGACACTGTCCACTGGTATTTGCTATACAAAGGGTCCTGCCTAGGTAAACTTTGGGGGTTGTTCCCAGGGTCAAAACATCATAAGTAGTAGCCTCCGGGTTTCCTCTCTGTGCCGTTGGAAAACTGTGGGTGAAATGCTGGACACTATTGGGGGTGTGCTCCCGCCCACCTGAAGGCATCTGGGCTGTGCAGTGTGGGCACGATTGAGGTGCAAAGGAGAGATACATGAAAAGTAAAAGATGAAAAATCGGTCACACCTCTCCCTTCAGACACGCAGGTCCTTGGCTTCTAGAACTGGGTCACTGTGTCTGCTTGGCTGTGGCCCCACCCTCTGGCCTGAGGACTTCTGACTGTTGGCCACTGTAGCTGGATTGATTTAGAAATCACTGTATTTTGTTTCCACAGGCAGATTTCTTCTCAATGGGCACAGGAATCTGGTGCCCGGAACCTTAAACAAGATTCAAAGCTCCACAGTTTTTCTGTGGACTGCTCTTTCTCTGCATTTTTTTAGGGTTTTGGCAAAGGAGTTTTCACTGTCTGTTTCTGCTTTCCCCACGCCCAAACCATAAGTCTGTTTTATGATATTTTTACCAATCCTCTCCTAGCTGTGGCCATTAAAAATATCCCTGGGCATTGCCAAATGTCCCCTGGCAGGAAAACAAAAACAAAAATACACCGCCCTAGGTTGAGAACTGCAGCTCTTGATTATAATTTTACCTATGTTTTGCTTATTTTATTATTTTGTCCCATTTTTAAATTTTCCTTTGGTCTAATTCTATGGCATAGTCAGGATTTGTATTGTTTTTATCTTAATAAGTTATTCTTTCTCTTAGATGAACAAATATATTTTCATTTCTAATTATGGTTTGCCTTGTCTCATGCGTTCCCATATTTTACATATAGTTGGATTATTCTGATTTATATTTTTAGGAAGAATATTCCAGCAATAAAGAATAAAACAATAAATTCTTTCCATGAGGTGAAAATTGTTGTTTACCATGTTTAATACTATTTGAATGGAGATACAGAATAATGCAGGTCCTCTGGTGAGCTGTGTCCCATGTTGATGGACTTGATCTCCTAATACGAATACCATGTATTATACATATATAAAAAAATTAAATAGAATGGTAATACAATTTATTAAAATAGTTACTAATATCAGCTAAGCAAATTGGACCATCCAGTGTACCAAAGCTTTATTTCATTCAGTCATTTATTGTACTTTGAGGACTAAGGTGCATCTGTTATTAAGCCATGGTATTTTTAATCCCTTCTTATGCATGTGAAAGATGGGCAATGAAGGAATAAGAGCTAAGAAGAATAGACATCTTTGATTTATGGTGTTGGCAAAGAGTATTGAATATACTGTGGACTTCCAGGGGAATGAATAAATCTATCTTGGACGATTTACAGTCAGAACGCTCCATAGAATTGAGGATGACAGACATGTTATCAGGATGGACTAGTCCCTGGAGAAGGACATCATGGTAGTTAAAATGCAGAAGAAGGTCAGTGAAAAACAGGAAGACTTACAATGAGATATATTATCACAGAGACTACAGCAATGGGTTCACACATAGAAATGATTGAGAATGGCGCTGATGTGGACAGTCTTCCATTTTGTTGTACACAAGGTATCTATGAGTTGGAGTTGACTCAGTGGCACCTACTAGCAACAAGTACTGTGAGGCAGGACCCACTGCTGTTATTTTATATATAGAATAGCTTTAGAATAGGGTAATCACTTACCCGGAGTCAACAACTGCTCAAGGTTCACATCAGGACTTGAACTATGTATTTGTTACTCTTACAGAGTACGCTCTCAGTTTTAGTAATGTTCTGCTCACCAATCTATTATTCATTGCAGCATGCTTGCTCCACCCATATCTCCTCAACCTTACCAGAGTAGTGCACTTTGGACTCATTTTAGCTGCCGCCATCTAAATGTCTGCCTGAAATTTCTCTTTAACTACAGGAAGTAATCTCCCCACACTCAAGGCTAGCCAGAAACACCAGATAATTAACATCCAACTTACTTTCAGAAATTCTCCACTAAAGACTACTGGCAATCGTATACATACCCTGAAACTTTCTTAATACTAAAGTGAGGGTTCTGAGAGCCCCCTACAGAGTATCCCAGAGTTCACCAGTGGCATTTAGCTCTCTTGGATCATGATGATTATTTATTTGTTTGCCAATCTACCCCTTGTTAACTGTCTTCCCTCACTAGTGTCATTTCTTGTTTCCAATGCAGAATTTCTTCTGTCATTTCCCAAATAAACGATTTACTCTGAATTCATTACCTCAATATGCTACTGGGGAAATCCAAATTAAACTTAATTTCTTTCTAGAAGTATGCTTTGATGGAAAGGTTGATTTATGTTTGAATTTGAATCCACACTTTGGTTCTACATTAATAGACTAAAAACTTAAAAATGTTTACATTTTTGATAGCATGATAGACCATAGTTCAAAATTTTAGGCTAATTATTCATAATATATTTCTTATGTTGTAATAAATGTCTTTGAAATTTAATCTGCTACACTGTATACACATATGTTTAAACTAAATATAATACCATATGGAGACTCACTCTCATTAACAATGATTTCCTCAGTTTCCAGAATGTTTTGGGTAACTTTGACATTTTTATGTGCTTTATTTTTAAATGTCCAATCAACAGTATCTGAATAGGTTTTGCATGATCTCTTCATTAATTTAAGGGTGATACTGGGTGCTGTGGGCTTATTTTCAGAAATTTATAACCAAGTACAAATATAAAAATCTATACTCTTGAGACAATTGTAGAGCAATGTAAATAAAAATTACTTAAAATAAGTTCAGAGTTTTGCAATTTATAAATCATTTACAGATACAGTATTAGAGAAGCAGACTGTGTAATTGACAGAGTGAAAGGAAAACCTGGTTGTGATTCTATTTTTGTTAATAGCTGACAATAGAATACTTTGGGAAATCTCTAAACCTTTAGGGGACTCAGTTTCCTCATCTATAAAAATAAAAGATAGGAATGTTGTTGTTGTTGTCAGGTGCCATCGAGTCGGAACCGACTCATAGCGACCCCATGCACAGCAGAACGAAACAATGTCCAATCCTGGGCCAGCCTCACTACTGCTGCCACACTTGAGTCCATCAATGATGCCACCTGGCTGATCCATCTTGTTGGGGGTCTTCCTCTTTTTCTCTGACCCTCCACCCTACCCAGCATGACATCCTTCTCCAACGATTGTTTCCTCCGGACAATATGTCCAAAGTAGGAGAGACGAAGCTTAGCCATCCTGGCCTCCAAGGAGCACTCTGGCTGCACTTCTTCCAAAACAGATTTATTGGTTCTTTTGGCAGTCTATGGCACTTTCAGTATTCTCCTCCAACACCACAACTCAAAGGCATCAATTCTTCTACGATCTTCCTTATTCACTGTCCAGCTTTCGCATCCATATGAGACTATTGAAAACACATTGGCCTGGGTCAGGCACACCTTAGTCCTCAAGCTGACATCTCTGCTCTTCAATACTTTAAAAAGTTCCTGTGCAGCAGATTTTCCCAGTGCAATACGTCGTCTGATCTCTTGACTGCTACTTCCGCAAGTGTTGATAGTTGATCCAAGAAGAATGAAGTCCTCGACAACTTCAATCTTTTCTCCAGTGATAAGAATGTTGTTTATTGGTCCAGTGGTGAGGATTTTTGTTTTCTTGACATTGAGATGTAATCCATATCGAAGGCTGTGCTCTTTAATCTTCATAAGTAAATGTTTCAAGCTATGGACAACATTGAGAAGTATGAGTATTCCAGAACACTTAATTGTACTTCTAAGAAATCTGTACCTAGACCATGTTCGAACAGAACATGGGAACACTGAATTTTTTTAAAATTGGGAAAGGTGTGAGACAGGGTTGTATTCTTTCACCATACTTATTCAACCTGTATGCTGAGCAAATAATATGAGAAGCTGGGTTCTATGAAGAAAAACGTGGCATCAGGATTGGAGGAAGACTCATTAACAACCTGCGTTATGCAGATGATACAACCTTGATCGCTGAAAGTGAAGAGGACTTGAAACATTTACTTATGAAGATTAAAAAAGATAGGATTAGAAGAAGTATAAACAGTAAATTATTGTTACTGTTTTAGAAATTCAAACATAAGAAAGTCAAATGATTTGGCCACGGTTCCATATCTTGCTGGCAGATGGTAGATATGCTGTTGTTGTTAAGTGCCGTAGAGCCAGTTCCTGTATATATAGCAACCCTGTCTAGGGCTGCTGAGGAGCGGCTGGTGAGTTTCAACCACTGACCTTGCAGTTCAAATCGACGTTGCAGCCCAGCACATTAACCCACAATGCCACAGTTGCTGTCAGTTGGATTCTGAATCATAAAGGACCTATGCACAACAGAAGGAAACATGACCCAGTCCTCTACCATCCTCACAATTGTGATGTTTCAGTCCATTGTTGCCACTGTTTCAATGTATCTCGTTGACTGAACCTCCACTTTACCAAGCATGATGATATTCTTCTCCATGTCTGAGGTATGAGAGATGCAGTTTAGCCATCTGATTTCTAAGGAGTATTCTGGCTGCACTTCTTCCAAGATGAATTTATTTGTTTTTCTGGATTCAATGGTAGTATTAATATTCTTCTCCAACACCATAATTCAAATGCATTGATTATTCTGTGGTCTTCCTTATTTAGTGTTCAACTTCACCTACAGCTAGATAAAACTCTTTCCCTATAACAAATAGATTTTTGACATGACAGTCTACTTCTAAGTGCTATAGCAAGGGAGTGGACACAGCTTCTGATCTCCTCTGACTTTACCAGGGGAAAGGAAAACCAAGCTCATCAGCCTCAGACTCTTATGAGTCTGAAATCCAACTTGCCTCTACCCTCTAAGCTTCCTTTGGCACCAGTTTTGACACTAACCATGCCTCTCATAGCACGCTCTACTTCTCAGTGGAGTTTCATAATTCATTGCATTGACCACACAGAACTCACAAAGCTTTCAAGAGAAGTTAATAAGTTACAATTCAGCATCAGAAATGTTCAGGATATAGTTCTTTGGTTAGAACATACTAACAGACTATATTCCCAGCCATGCCCACAGACAGGCCTTTCTCTGGCTCTGAGCCCCTTGGCCTGGCCTCTGCTCTGTTTGGACAATGTTCAAAAGCTTTTTAGGGCTGTCAGTAAATGTCTAAAGGATGCTCCATTACCCTATAAGCCTCAGTCTGAAGGTGATTGGTTCTAGCTCTGTGGATTGGTAAACCTGCTTCCCCTTATTAAATTCCTGGAGGCACCACATTTCACAAGGGGCCTCCTGCCAAAGCCACATAGCTTTACTCACTCTATTGTCTGGGAAGTCCACCACACTGCCTCATGATCTGCCTCTAGGTTCTGCTCCTGCTCCTCTACCACTCCTCGGATACTTCTCTGGTGTCACAGGTCTATCTCCTGGGTTGAGGAGATTCAACATGAAAGGATCTTGGGGTCCAGAGGGTACATTCCAGTCATATTATGTCTTGATGGTAGTGGGATCCCTCTTACTACTCTGAGATGGCTCATTTTAAACCCAGCAGGATAGCAAAATTGACCCATCCACTTGTTAGAATTCAATGTTTTTACAATTAAAATGAGCCCTTCTGACAATCATTCAAACTTGAATCATATAATCCTGTCACCATCTTCCCCCAGCTCTTTTGCTCATATTCATCAGGAAAGGAGGACCTACACATCCATTCTTCATAATCCCAGCCAGTCATTTGGTGGGAATTACAGAAACCATGGCTAGAAGAGCCATGTTAAATAATCCACTACACTGCAAGTGTTGATGATAGAAATGTTAATAATCTTATTTAATGAACACATACTAAGATCTCACGGAGCATATGAATCACTCGAGGAATATTAAAAAGTTCCAATGTCAGGCTCAACCATCATAGATTATTTAGTAAAGGGATTTGAGGTAAGGCCTAGTCATTAAAACATTTTTTTTTTTTTTTAAAGTTTTTCAGATGATGGTCATGTCCAAACATGATTGAAATTCACTGAGATAGTTACTGAAGTGACTGAAGATATTTTTACTTCAATTAGCTACAATATTCACAAATTGTTTGAAAAATATGTTGAAAACATCTGATGCAATAAATTGTTGATGAATTAAAGCATCAAGTATTTTATATTAATACATTAAACATTTCAATTTAACTTAAACACATCCCTATACAAGCACTTACCAATCTTTTGATCCACAATCAGGACTTTTTCTCTGAAAGTATGTTTGGTTACTTGGAAACTGTTTTCTTTCTTGCATATACAATATCATAAATGAACCATCAGTGATGTTCAGCTTTGGTTTTTAAAGTGGAGAAAGCAATTAAGGCAATTGTGAAGGAGTTCTATAATGACCCAGATGTAGTAACAGGAATGAGATTTATCCTTCTCTTTGAAACAACTTTAAAAAGTCAAAATATATGAAACAAGACTTTTTGGGCCATCAGGAAATAGAGGGAAGTGATCCTTGAGAGACATAAAAACAATTAGGGTGAGACCTATAACTGCCTGATCAGAATGCCTGGAGAGTTTCCAGACTTTAGATCAGGGAGGTAAAAAGCAGGCTGAGCCACCAGTCTCCCTATGTTAAGATAGTCGAGTTTAGTGAGATAGCAGTAGCTAGAATGTATGTGGTAGAATTCTGGACAGGACAGCTGCACAGAGAGGGAACTCCATAGCTCTCCAGAAGGTTCCTCTAGAGTATTTCACTACACACTAATTAGCATATGCATGTTAGGTACCTTGTGAGGCTGGGGAGTGGGGGAGCAGAAGTACTTAAAAAGAATGGCAGCTCCTGGAATCTCACAAGGCCAAGAATAGTTTCTGTTTCCATCCAGCAAAGTGGTAAACCTCACAATTCACAGAATGTCAGGTAGAGCATTCAGCAAGTTTTTTGCTTCAGTTGTTGTTGTTTTTAAGTGCCTTGAGTAAGTTCTGACCCATAGTGACCCTGTTTACAGTTTCTGAGGAGCAGCTGGTGAGCTTGAACCACTGACCTTACAATTCAAACAGCTTTGCAGTCTGGTGCATTAACCCACAGCACCACACCAGGATTCCTTTGCTTCAGTCGTGGGGTAAAATTAATCCTTAGATTAAATATTCCTCTGGTTTTTCCTAATACACCTTAAAAATAACACTGAAAGGATCCAATTACATTCAAGTAACTTAACAGAATCTAAAAGACAAAAACAACTCAAGAATATTTAAAGGATTGAAAAAATATCCAGCAGCTAACAGGTAAAATTTATAATATCTGGCATCCAATAAAAAATCAGAAGGCACACAAAGAAACAAGAAACCATGACTCATAGTGAAAAGAAGTATCAATTGAAATTGACCTAGACAACATACCAATATTATAAAAGTATATTAAAAAATACGTATATATACACATATATTCAAGAAGCCAAAAGGAAGAATGATCATGTGAAATAGAGATATGGAAAAAAGATGATGAGGGTAACTAAAAAAATATTACTACTCAAATAAGTCAGTCACAAAAAGACAATTATTGTATAAGACCATTATTTTTTAAAGTAAACTTTTCACACTGAAATCAGACATTCTTTGATGGTTAACAGAGAGGGAAGGGAAGGGAATGGTGGGTCACTGGCTAGATAAGTAGACAAGTATTGGGTCAAGAGGAAGGGGTGGGAAGATCATAAAAGGCACCACACACACACCACATACCCTACCCTACCCTACCCTACACACACATGGGAAGCCATATGCCTAAGGCTATCATTAAGGAAGGGATTAACATGACCAAGATCCTAATTTGGACTTTTAGTCTCCAGAACTGTGAGAAAATGAATTTCTGTGGTATTTTTGCTGCAACAGCACTATAAAATGAAGACAATCACTATAGGGGTAGTGGCTTTCCTATCACCATGACTGGTGGCTTTCATCCAATTAACAGCCTTAAGCAAGGATGTTTGGTGAAAGAAGACACAGTAGCAGACATTTCTCAATTAGTTACAATTAGTGATATATAGCTGTTTAGTTGACTCTGATTCATGAGGCCCTTAGATAGAACAGAACAAAACATCACCCAGCATTGCATCATTCTCATAATCACCAGCATGGTCAAGACTAGTTGGACAATATGTTGTCTCAAATATGATTTTCAGTGCTTAATTTTTGTCAGGAACTCACCAGGCCTTCCCTTCTAGTATGTGTTAGTCAGGAAGCTTCCCTCAAATCTATTCACCATGAGTGACTCTGTTGCGTAGTTTCCAGTATCATAGCAACACATAAGATACCATATGAAGACAAACTGACAGAGGATGGCGGAATTAATTCTTGTTGTTGTTGCTGTTGTTAAGTGCCTTTGAGTCAATTTCGACTCATAGTAACCCTGTCTAGGGTTTCTGAGGAGCAGATGGTGAGTTGAAACCACTGACCATGTGATACAAATCAAATACAAATGAAAGCTACAAGGAGATACAGGCCAAACACAGATTACAAATATATGACCCAACATACATACAGCCCATAGTTATGACCCAACCTCTGTAAAGCCTGATATATTAAAAATTGCAGGCACCTAGAATGGTTAGTAATAACACATGGGTATTGCTTTACAATGTATGTGAACATATTATTATTATTATTATTATTATTATTATTATTATTATTATATTTTTTATGTTAAAGATGTTTCCATGTATCTGAAAGTGTTTAATGATTTTTATGCATACAAAATTACACAGAATAATATATACTAAGGCAAACATTTGGTGAAGGACACTAGATATGAGCCATATCTAATTGTTCCAAGTTCTTTACTGGCTCAATTTAAAGATAGATTTAGGAATGGGAATCATTCATACATCAGGTACTATCTGTATTACTGCAGACCATTAGAATAGCAAATATTAGAAAGAATGACCTTATCAAGTATTGGCAACCATTTTGGAAAACAGTTTTGTAACTTTTTAAAAATGTGTGACTCAGTCAGTCAGTCAACTTCTAAGAGTTTACCCAAAGAAAATTATAATATGTGCTAATATAAAGCCATACATAGCAGTATTCATCACTGCTTTGTTGTAAATGATATTTAGAAGCAGCTCAAATGCCCTTTAGACAGTGATTGCATGAACAATTTGTGCTATACTCAGATGCATGCAATAGAGGAGCAATCATTAATAATAAAAAGAAGGAACTGTTGATACACAGAAAAAAATGTGAATGAATTTCAAAGTAATTTGCTAAAAGAATGACAAAATGGAGTACATATGTTATAATCCCATTTGTATAAAATTCTAGAAAAGGCAAAGTAATGTATCCCTTTAAAAGTATATAGGTGGTTGCCTGGGGATGGATGAGGTGATGATGGAGACAGGGAGAAAAAAGAGAGAGATTCCTAAGGGACATAAGGAATTGTAGACATGTGATGAGTGGTAATGATTTCATGAGTATGTCAGCACTTACATGGTAAGCAATTACAGCTTTTGATGGGAGGAGAAGGTAGGATCTATTAAGGGTCCAGTTGCTCAACGTGTGGCATGTGGGTCAGCAATGTTGGCATCACCTGGGAGCTTTTTTAAACTGTAGACTCTCGGGCTCTACTGCAGACTTACTAAATCTGACTTCCTATGTTATGTGCATCAGCAAGTACATCCCTTTCCCTCCCCCCGTGGAAATGCTTTAATTCCAAGCATTTGTTAAATAAAGAGTGTTTTAATACTATATTTTATACTGTTAGAATGCTAATCTTTTCAAATCAGACTTTATTGAAGTATAATTTACATACATTACAATTCACCAACTTTGCATACACATGTCAATGAGTTTTGACAAATGCAATCTAACTGCTCTTTCCACAATTAGGATGTAGAACATTTTCATCTTTTCAGAATTTCTTCTTAGGTGCTATTAAGGTCAGTCCCCTCCCTTGAATCTTTAGCCCATGCAATCTTTCCTCTTTCTACCACTATATTGTTATTAAGTGCTGTCAAATCAATTCTGATTCATAGTATAGCAACTGGTGGGTTTGAACCACTGACTTTGTGGTTAGCAGGCTAGTACTTATCCTACAGTGCCCCACCAGGACTACACTGTAGTTTTGCCTTTTCTAGAATTTTCTGTAAGTGGAATAACCTAGTATATAACCATTTGTGTTTCTTTTATTTACCATGTGCTTTGAGATTTACCCATGCTGTTGTATCAGTAGTTTAAGCATTTTTATCTTGGGGAGTCTTCCATTTCAGGGATATACCTTAGAATTGAAGGCACTCACTCATCTACGCCAAGAAATTTGGAAGACAACTACCTGGCCTACTCAGTGGAAGAGATTCATATGTGTGCCCATTCCAAAGAGAAGTGACCCAATTGATGTGGAAATCATTGGACATTGTTAATATTGCATGCAGGTAATTTTTTTCTGAAGATAATACAAAAATGATTGCAACCATATATTGACAGAGAGCTTCTAGAGGTTCAAGCCAGATTCAAAAGAGGACATGGAATGAAAAATATCATTGTTGACGTCAGGTGGATCTTGGCTGAAAGTAGAGAATTAACAGAAAGATGTTTACTTGTGCTTTACTGATTACGCAAAGGCTTTCGATTGTGTGGATCATGACAAGCTATAGACAGAAATGTGAAGAATGAGTGTTGCGGAACACTTAATTTTTCTTATGAGGAACCTATACATAGACTAAGAGGCAATTGTTCAGACAGTACAAGAGAATCATGAATAGCTTAAATTTAGAGAAGGTGTGTGCCAAGGTTGTTTTCTTTTACCATACTTATTCAGTCTGAAAATTGAACAATCTGAGAAGTGGGATTATATGAAGCAAAACATGGCATAGGAATTGAAGGAAGACTCATTAGCAACCTGCGATATGTAGATGAAGCAACCTTGCTTACTGAAATTGAAAAAGACTAAAATAATTTCTGATGAAGATCAAAAACCAAAGCCTTTGATATAGGTTGCATTTCAATGTGAAGAAAACAAAAATCCTCACTACTAGATCAGTAAATAACAGCCATGTAAATGGAGAAAAGGTTGAAGTTGTCAAAGACTTCATTTTTCTTGGATCAACCATCAACACTTATGGAAGCAACAGTCAAGAAATCAAATGCCTTATTACATTAGGCCAATCTGCCACACAAGACCTCTTTAAAGTGTTGAAGAGCAAAGATGATAGTTTGAGGACTAAAGTGCTCCTGATTTAAGCCATGGTATTGTCAATAATCTCATATGCATGTGAAAGTTGGACAGTGGCTAAGGAAGACTGTAAAAGAATTGATGCATTTGAGTTATGGTGTTGGAGGAGAATATTGAAAGTACCAAGGACTTCCAAAAGAGCAAACAGATCTTGTTGGAAAAAGTACAGCCAGAATGTTCCTTGAAAGTCAGAATGGCCAGCATCGTCTCTCATATTTTGGACATATTTTAAGGAGGGAACAGTCCCTGGAGAAGGATATCATGTTTGGTAAAGTGAAGGGTGAGAGGAAGACCCCAGTGAGATGGATTGGCACAGTGGCAGCAGTGATGGACTCAAATGTAGCAATGATTGTGAGATTGGAGCAGGACTGGGCAGTCATGTGTAGGGTTACCATGAGTAGGGATTGACTCAGTGGCACCAAACAACAACAACAAACCTTAGAGTTGATGTTGGGAGGCATATCTGAGCATAGTTTTTATGTAAATCAGAAATAGCCATGAAATATATATGACTGCAGAGGCTCCCATCATTGTGACTTTAAAAATGGAGCAAAAAGTGGGAATTACTGATTTCAGTGATAGGTATGAAATTTTTTCATCTCCACAAATCCAGATAGTAGTCATTGGCTGTCAGAACAAACCATACTTTTCATCATAGGACCCTAAGGATCCTAAAAGATTCTTGAAAATTCCCTGTCCCTTGCCATAAGCAGAAAACTAGAGGTACAACCCTCCCCTCCATCCATAAACTACTATTTTGAAAAAAAACATTTGGCAGGAGATACAGAACTATTTACCTAAAATGCTGAGTATATACCTAAAGACCTTTGAACATTTTATTACATGAATAAAATTAATTCTTTCTCTTTCAGTAGTAGCCAGCATATAGAGAATACATGAGGAAGATAAGGTCAGTCAGTTCAGATACAAAGATGTAATATTGTCTTAGGAATCTTGTTATACAGTTTTCATTCCTGACCAAGTTTCTTCCAATCAAATTTATTACAGAAGGTTACCAGAAAACTCTAAATCGTGATTGACTGCTTTTAACTGATAAACTTACCTCTAAATTTTTCAGTCTTTAGGTACGTTTCTTCATTGTAAACAGGTTAGATCTTGGTTTCATCATTGTTTGGGCTTTCATTATTATTTGTTAGTTGAGAAATCTATAATTAGTTGAGAAAGTAAACAGCATTTTGAAACCCTGGTTTGACTAAATCATGACATATTGTTGGTGCTGCTGCATGCTGTCGAACTGGTTCTGACTTGGAATGGCCCTGTATAGGGTTTCTGAAACTGTAAATCTTCTTGGGAGCAGAAAGCTGGTGGATTCAAACTGTTGACCTGTGGTTAGCTGCCCTACATGTAATCCACTACACTACCAGGACTCCTTGATTTACAGTTCTATTTGAAAATACACTCTTACAAGGATAAAAATCAGCTAATGGACCAACCATAAAAGAATGAGGAGTTTGATCCTATAATGAGAAAGATGAAAATAATCAATGAGGATTTGCAAACAGTTGATATAGTGAATGAATTTCATTTGTCTCTTTGAAAGATTCATTCCTTTTTTTGCAAGCTGTTGAAATCTTATTCCACTATCCTCTTTGCAGAGTATTCTTGATGAGACGTGTACTTCATGGAAATTATCTTTCTCCTGAATGTGAACCCACCTACTTGGAGGCTTTCAAGAGTCACTTAAGGTTTTCAATATGTCTGCATTAGATATTTTTTAAAGAGTAAAACATAATACAGGCAATATAGCTTTGGAATTGAAATGTCTGAAGCAAAAACAATATGATGATTGTTACAGACAAAGCTGCTAGAACCCTACAGTATAATTCAAGGTTTTCATAAACTCCAACTTGTAGCTGATTCTTTGGCAAATAAAAAAGGAATTCTGAATCTAGAGACAGTTTAATCTGAAAGATTGAATTGAGGGCAAGAATCTGAATTTAAAATACACATTTCTTTTTTTTTTTTTTTTTTCCTCTGTGTGCGTGTGAGAGGGAGAAAAAAGAAAGACAGTGACAAATAGAGAGTTAGTCTCTGTTTAGTGCAAATGGTTAAGAGCTCAACTATAGACCAAAGGGTTATTTGCTTGAATCAAACCAGTGGTGCCACAGAAGAAAATCCTGGTGATCTGCTTCTTAAACGCCATAGCCTGAAACACAAACAGAATACATTTCTACTCTGAGACTCACAAGATTGCCATGAGTTGGCATCAATTTAATAGCAAACAGTTAAGTTCCAACTATTAGCTGGAAGGTTGGTGGCTTGAACCCTAGTAGATGTACCTGGGAAGAGAAGTCTGGCTATTTGCTTTCCTAAAGTCCATTGCCTTGAAAACCCTACTGAGTATTTCTACTCTGCAACATTGGGTTACCATTAGTCAGGATATGCACCACACATACATGTACATATTTTTAGAGAGAGGGTTCTAACATTTATTTATTTAAAAATATGATCAGATCCCCCTCATAAAAATATGAGGAGCCCCCATAGCTGAGTGTGTTATGAGTTTGGCTGCCAACCATGAGATCAGCAGCTCAAATCTACTAGCTACTCCATGGGAGAAAGATGAGGCTTTCTGATCCTGTAAAGATTTACAGCCTTGGAAACCCTATACAAGGCCACTGTTTATCGGTGCACAAACACCACCATCACCTCTAGTGTGAAGGAGCTCTGGTAGCATAGTGGGTTATGCATAGGGCTGTTAACCACAAGGTAAGCAGTTTAAATATACCAGTTGAGCTTTTTGCTCCTTAAGGATTTACAGCCTTGGAAGCCCTTTACAATTAACTATGAGGCATAACTGACATAATGGCAAACAATCTCCAACCAACATATACTGCGCTAAATACCATAGTTCTTGCCATTATGAAACTTCCATTGTAGCAGGGAAGTCTTAAAATAGTTAGGTAACTTTAAAAATAGAAGTATAATGAGGGGGTGATATATCAGGAACATGTACCAGAAGCCAATAGTTTAGGAGTCAAAGAAGAGCTCCCATAAGAATTGATGCTTAAAATGATTAAATATGCAATTGCTATATCATATCTTATTCTTACTTAAGATACAGCACCATGCAGCTCTGTTTCTTATCCTTTTACGTTCTGTTGTTTACATATTGATCACCAGCCCTCTCACCCACCCACACCCACCCATTAGTGTCCAGTTATTTCTGACTCACTTGAAATTTCATGATAAAAAGATTGAAAGATCTACCACAAGATGTCACCAGGGGGAGCAGGAAGTTTTCTGACAATAACAGCAGTTTCTGTCAGTTTGTCCTGTTGTGGTGCTTTGTGTGTTTCTCTGATTCTGGAATCTATGCCACTGATATTGTAATAATATCAAGGTCACTCCTGGTGAACACTTGCAGTTAGCCACTGAAAACCTAGTGAATAGCAGTGGGACATTGTCAGATAGAGCACCTAAAGGTGGGCCCCTAAGGTTGAAAGGAATCAAAATATGATAGGGAAGGAGCTACCTCCTCAAAGTATGTTGTTGTTGTTGTTAAGTGCCTTGTAGTCAGTTCCAACTCATATAGACCCTATATAGAGTTTCCAAGGAGGGACTGGTGAATTTGATCTGCAGATCTTGCAGTTCAAACCAACCTTGCTGTCCAATGCATTATCCCACAGTGCCACACCAGGAATCTAAGTGTAGTTGACCATAATGCCATGAATGGAGCAAAGCTTGTGAGACCTTCATTTGCTGATTGGGCACAATGCAAAATAAGGAGAAAAAGTTGCAAACACCCATTAATAATCAGAACATGGAATGTAGAAAGTATGAACCTAGGAAAATTGGAAGTTGTCAAATGTGAAATGGAACACAGGAAGATTGAGATCCTAGACATTACTGAGCTGAAATGGACTGGTATTGGCCATTTTGAATCCAAGAATCATATGTTTTACTATGATGGGAACATCAAATTGAAGAAGAATGGCATCACATTCATCATCAAAAAGAATATTTCAAGATCTATCCTGATGTGGTGGTGCAGGATACTGCACTGGAGTTTGAGCTACAAGGTCAGCACATCAAACCCACCAACTGCTCCTCAGAAACCTTATAAAGGGTTGCTATGAGTCAGAGCTGACATGATAGCACTCAACACCAACAACAAAATCCTGAAGTACAATTCTGTCTGTGATAGAATGATAACCATGCACCTACAAGGAAGACCTGGTGTGGCACTGTGGGTTAATGCACTGGACTGCAAAGTTGGTTGGAACAACATGGTTGGCAGTTCAAGCTCAACAGCTGCTCTTTGGGAACCCTATACAGCGTTGCTATGGGTCGGAACCGACTCAACAGCACTTAACAACAACAGCAACAAGGAAAACCAATTAGTACCACTATTATTCAAATTTACTCACTAACCACTAAAGCCAGTGATGATGAAATTGAAGAATTTAGCAAACTTCTTAATTTTTAAATTAATGAAACATGCAACCAAGATGCATTGATCATTACTAGTGGTTAGCATGTGAACACTGGAAACAGGAAGAATCAGTAGTTGGAAAATATGACCTTGGTGATAGAAATAATACTAGAAATTGCATGACAGAATTTTGCAAGATGATATATTTGTTGCAAATACTTCTTTTAAATAATAGGCAAATATACATATGAACCTTACCAGATAGATACACATAAATCAGATTGATTATATCAGTAGGAAGTGATAGTGGAGACGCTAAATTCTATCATCCACAACCAGACAAGGAGAAAATTGTGGAATATCAATTGTTCATGTATAAGTCCAGGCTGATGCTGAAGAAAATTTAAACAAATCCACATGAGCCAAAATAACACCTTTGATATGTGCTATCTGATTTTAGAGACTATCAGACTATCTCAGGAACATATATGATGCTTAGACACTAATGACTGAAGACCAGAAACGTTGTGTGATGACATCACAAATACCATACAAGAAGAAAGCAAAAGGTTATTTAAAAGACAGGAAAGAAAGCAAAGACAACAGTGGATTTTTTAAGAGACTCTGGAACTTGTTTTTGAATGTAGAAAAGCTACAGTGAGTGGAAGAATTGATGAAGTTAAAGAACTGAACAGAAAATTTTAAATTGTATTTCAAGAAACCAAAAAAAAAAAAAAAAAATATATATATATATATATATATATATAATTAAATGTCAAAGATCTGGAGTTAGGAAACCAAAAGAGATGAACAAGCTCAGCATTTCTCAACCTGAAAGAACTGAAGAAAAACTTCAAACCTTGACATGCAATATTGAAGGTCTCCATGGGCAAAATATTGAATGATGCAGAAATCATCAAAAGAAGATGGAAGGAGTACACACAGTCACTGTACCTAAAAGAAATGGTCGATGTTCAACCATTTCAAGAGGTAGCATATGATTGTGAACCAATGACACTGAAGGAAGAAGTCCAAACTGCACTGAAGCTATTGACAAAAAAACAACACTCCAGGAATTGAAGGACCACAAATTGATATCTTCCAATTCTAACAACCTTATGCAGCGCTGGAGGCACTCACTCATCTGTGTCAAGGAAACCAGAGAACAGCTCTCTGACCCTCTGATTGGAAGAGATCTATATTTGTACCCATTCTAACAAAAGGTGACTGAACGGAATGTGGAAATCATTGAACACTGTCATGAAAATCACATGTAAGTAACATTTTTGCTGAAGATAGTTCAAAAACAGTTGCAGCAGTTCATCAACAGGAAACTTTCAGAAATTCAAACTGATGCAAGAGAACTCAGAATGAGGGATACCATTGACTTAAAAGCAGAGAATATCAGAAAGTGTTTACTTGTGTCTCATTGACTAGCAAAGGCTTTCGACTTTGTGGATCATGAAAAACTATAGATAACATTGTGATGAGAAAGTGTTTCAGCCCACTTAATTGTGTTCATGAGTAACTTGTACATAGTCCAAGAGGCAGTGGTTCAAACAGAACAAGGGGGCACTAAAGGATTCAAAAACCAAGAAAGGTGTGCACCATTGTTGTATCATTTCACTCTACTTATTCAGTTTGTATGCTAAACAAATAATCTGAGAAGCTGGATTATATAACATGGACTCAACATTGGAAGTAGAAATTAGCCATTTGTGATATACAGATGATAAAGCCTTGCTTGCTGGAAGCAGGGACCATTTAAATATTTAAATTAAATGAAGATCAAAGACGATAACCTTCAGTATGGATTTCACTTCAATCTAAAGAACATAAAATCTACACAAATGGACTAATAAAAAGCATCATGATAAACAGAGAGAAGTTTGAAGTTGTCAAATACTTCAAATTGCATGGATTAACTCTCAACACTCATGAAAGCAGCAGCCAGTAAATCAAGTGGCATATTAAAATAGGCACATCTGCTGAAAATTGTTTTTTCAATTGTTCAAGAGCAAGGATACCAGTTTGAAGACTAAGGTGGACTTGACTCAACCCATGGTGTTTCCAATTGTCTCACATGTATCTGTTCAAGTTGGGCAATATTAAAGCAAGATTAGAGAAAAATCAATATATTTGAATTATGGTGTTGGAGAAAAGTATTCAAAGTACCATGGACTGCCAGAAGAACAAACAAATCTGTCTTGAAAGAAGTGCAGCCAGAATTCTCCTTAGAAGCCAGATTGGCAAGATTTCATCTTTCATACTTCAGGCATGTTGTCAGGAGGGATCAGTTCTGGAGAAGGAAATCATGCTTGTTAATTTGGAGGGTCAATGTAAAAGAGAAAGCCCCTAATATGATGGATTGGCACAGTGGCAGCAATGGGCTCAAGGGTAAGAACAATTGTGTGGATGGCACAGGACTACACAGTATTTCCTTCTGTTGTGCGTAGAGTCACTATGAGTTGGAAACAACTCAAAGGCATATACCAGTGGAAGTTTACCTTTAGCATTTTATTTTCATGGGTAAAGACCCAATTTGAATGTAGATCTTTTCTTGTTTAGGAAGCAAAAGCATAGTGAATGAATTATATAAATAATAGGGCTACTATGCATGCCACAGTTGGACAGTGAATAAAGAAGATCGTAAAAGAATTGTTACATTTGAGTTATGATGTTGGAGGAGAATACTGAAAATACCATGGGCTGCCAAAAGAACAAACAGATCTGTGTTTGAAGAAGTACAATCACTGAAACACAAGTGGTGGAACTCAAACCAAAGAATACTAGAGAGCTGTTTGCCTGTGCTTTATTGCCTATGCAAAGGTTTTCGATTGGGTGGATTATGACAAGCTACGGACAGGACAGTACTGCAGAAAACGTACATTCTGGCATACTTAGTTGTGTTTCTGAGGAACCTCTACAAACAACACAGCCTTCGGTATGGGCTGCATCTCAATGGAAAGAAGACAAAAATCCTCACCACTAGATCAAGAAATAACTTAATGAAAAATGGAGAAAAGATTGAAGTTGTCAACGACTTTATTTTTTTGGGGATCCACCAAAAAACAGCAGTCAAGAAATTAAGTGACATATTGCATTATGTAAATCTGCAGCACCAGACCTCTTTCAAGTTTGGAAGAACAAAGATATCAGTTTGAGGACTAAGATGCACCTGACTCAAGTCATGATATTTTCAGTAATCTCATATGCATGTAAATGTTAGACAGTGAATAAGGAAGACTATTATAGAAAAATGATACATTTGAGTTACGATGTTGGAGGAGTATATTGAAAGTATCACGGACTGCCAAAACACAAACCAGTCTGTGTTGGAAGAAGTACAGCCAGAATGTTCCTTGGAAGCCAGGATGGCCAGACTTTGTCTCTCATACTTTGGACATATTGTCAGGAGAGAAAAGTCTCTGGAGAAAGAGAAAGTCCTTCAAAGGGATGAATTAGAACAGTGGCAACAGCAATGGCCTCAAACTTAGCAACGATTGCAAAGTTGGCCCAGAACTGGGCCATGTTTGCTTTGTTGTGCAAAGGGTCGCTATGAGCCAATATCAACTTGATGGCACCTAACCACAGCAACAACACTTTGTAACCAATGAATTAAAGCTATATAATGAAAGTTTTGTGGTTTTTTTGTCTTTGTTTTATAATGTACATTCTTAATGTGTTTTTATTTTTTATTTCTTTGGCCACAGTTGTTTTTCTGTATGATCAATAATCTTTGCGCCTCTTTTGTATTGCATGTTTTTTATCCATTGACTTTAGTAGTAATATAGACTGCTCTGTGAACAATGTCAAAGAAAAGTGTGAGCAGGCAGTATGGTGGAGATCAGATAATCTGTTATACAGTTGTAAAAAAAACCAGTGAAGTGAGCCATGTTTTGTTTATTTAAAAGAATGTTTTGAATTTTAAAATAAGAAAACATTTTGTTAGATTGCATATTTTAATGTATTTAATGAATGCCACAAGCAAATTTAAGTGCAATTTGTATACTGAGTAAGTTAAAATGTACATTTCATAAATACAACTTTTTTTTTTTGTACAAAACTGGTTGAAGCCATGGTTTTCCCTGTTCCCCAGCAATTCTGTCCATGTGATCTACCAGCAAGGGGGCCACTTCCAGGCTCTCACTGATTCCATGAGCTCTTTTTTGGCCTTACATCAGGTACTTAAATAACCAGAAACATTAACAAAAAAGAACAGCAAATATTTAATAAACGTTTGCTCTAAACTAACCACTGTGTTGTATGAAAAGTCCTATCACAAAAGCACTTAACTGCATGTAATTGCAACTCTCACAACCCCTCACTAAAACATTGTTGTTGTTAAGTGCTGTTCAGTTGATTCCCACCTATAGCAACCCTGTATAGGGTTTCCGAAGAGTAGCTGGTGAGCTTGAACCACCGATCTTACAGTTCAAATGGCTTTGCAGTCTGGTGCATTAACCCAGAGCGCCACTACAAAATAGCAAACAGAAATAAAAGTGTTGGCAACCTGGGAGATGATGCTTGCTATGTCCTTTAGCGTTGGCTCCAGAGTGATGTGTCTCCAAAGACTTGACATATTTCTCATGACACTTCCATCATTGGAGCATCTTGTGTGTGCCATTCTTGGCTATAGATGATATTTTGATCCTGTGTGAGTTTTCATTATATTAACTATCTTTAGAATATAACCTGGCAATTCTAAAGTTTGTTCATGCAATTTTAAATCCCAAGTGCTTGCCTTATTTTAGTTAATTCTTCTAGCAGTTGTATAAGTGACACATATGATCTCTATTTTAAGTGGAAGAATTGTGGCAGAGATTAAGTAACGTGTCCATATATCTAGTAAAGTGGCACATTCAAAATTTAAACCCCAGACCCATTAGTCTGTGCTCCATGTAATACTACCTCCTTACTCTTAGCAATGGGTGGATTTGGGGTGGAAATTTGACTAACATTGCCTTTAATACTGTGGGAGAGACAAAATCCAGAGTGTAAGTGCCCTTTGGTGCCATCTTTGGATATGTTACTAGGAAATCAAGCTCCAGGTCTGATTAGAGAAACTTTGAAAGCACCTTGTGTCTTGTAGTGGACAATTTGATGGAAGAGGGTAACTGTCAGCTAAAGTCAGAGGACAGGTGAATTATTAATCTCTGGAGTCTGAGTAGTTCCCCAATGGCATGGAAACTTCATCCTGAAGCAGAGCCCTGGAGTATGGCTGGCTTCCTGATCCTACCTCCATACCTGATCACAGTTTGAGGCAGCAGGGTCTCATTATGCCGTATATACTCTCTCTCTTCTTATTTTTAAAAATGTGTTCTTCAAATTGAACTAAATTAGTTTCCATCATGGGGTGTGTTGATTTTTAAATGACTTCCTGGTGGGTTTTCAAGATTTGTTCCCTTCTCTTAGCCACAATACAAAGGTTCTTAGGTATAAGTGAGGGATCTTCCCTGATGAGAAAACCATGTATTATTTTCTTTCCTACAATTTGAACTGGAAGATGTCATGTTTTGACCAGTCATGGTCTTTATTGCCAAGTGATTTTGCTTTCCCTGCTGGGATGGTCTAAGTCAATTACTTTCCTCTCCCTGAGGTGTTTTTAGTATTCATTTACAGAGCAAAAAAAATTCATACTTTCCTCTGGGAAAATTGGCAATCTCTTGAAATGATTACATTTTCCTTGGGTACTGAAATGTTCTCTCCATGGGCGGTTGAGAAGAGGGTCAAGCGTCTTTCTGTAAAGTTATCGCAAAGATTGTGCTCAGAAAAACACCTTAGATTTTTGAGAAGGAATCCATGTCAGTAATGTCTTGAAGGTTGTTCATTTTTTTAGTCACTCATTCATTTGACACATATATATTACATACCTACTAAGTGCTAGGCTTAGTGAAAGTGCCCAATAGATCCATTTTGGAAGATGTGCAGCCAGAATGCTCCTTGGAGGCCAAATTGCCCAAACTTCATCTCTCATACTTTGGACATATTGTCACTGGAGAAGGATATCATGTTTGGTAAGGTGGAGGGTCAGAAAAAAAGAGGAAGACCCCGAACAAGATGGATTGGCCAAGTGGCAGCGTTGATAGACTCAAGCATGGTAACAGTAGTGAGGTTGGCCCAGGATCGGGCAGTGTTTCGTTCTGCTGTACATAAGGTCGCTGTGGGACAGTACTGACTTGATGGCACCTAACAACAGCCACAAACTGCTAGGCACATAGTAGAATGATTAGATAGAAATCGTGCCCTCATGAAAACTGTACTTTTTTAGGAGGAGACAAACAACAAACCAACACTCAAATAAGCAGCATGTTAGGAACCGTGTGTTCTTTAAAATCCAGTGAAATCAAATTGACAACAGCAACATGAAAGGCTAAATAAGAAAAGGTACCAACACCATAAGAATATGACCAATGGCATGGAATTGTGCTTGTAGAAATTGTTGAATTGATGTGTAATTTGCTGTGTAGTTGATTGTTGTTGTTGTGAAGTGCCATCGAGTCAGTTCCGACCCATAGCCACCTTGTATAGGGTTTCCGAGGAACAGCTGGTAAACTTGAACCATCGACCTTGCACTTCAAATGGTTTTGCAGTCTGGCGCATTAACTTTGTATAGTTGGTTAATTCTTAAAAAAATCTTTGTAATGTAGAATCTAAAATATGAATTTTTCTTACTCTTATTAGTTTGCAACCTATTTATCACCTTACATTTTATCCATAAATTTTGTTGTAGCATCATACTTTGATCATTTGGAAAATATAGTTACATAGTGAAATGTTGAATCATATTGTTACATAATATATATATATGTGTGTGTGTGTGTGTGTGTGTGTGTGTATCAATTTCACATGTAGAACTATCACCCAGCAATCTCATCCCCAGAAAAGCCCATAAGTATTGGAAAACTATTAAGCTCACAGTGGAAGATGAAAGTTGTTAAAATTTCTAATTTTTACTTGAAAGATCTAATTTTACTACTGAAAACAAAAATATTGTCAATTATTTTCCTTGAAGTGACATTCTTGCTTCTTTTCATTTTCCCAAGAAAATATCCATGAAATATCCAAGTCCCCATAACCATAGTTTTTCCCAGGCATTCTTTCAACAAAAAATAGCATTCCATTAAAAGGTGCTTAGTTCAGCTCACACTCAAATGTTGACACAAATACTTTTCCTTGAGATAACCATCACACTTCCATGAGCTGCAAAAGTGCTTTATGCCAGAGGGAATGGAAGCAAATCCTGTTGAATGATGATGCATGAGGAGATTGTAATCATTGCAGTGAAATGATGGTGTCAGCAGATGTTCTCCCTTCTAAACTATCACTCAGTTCACAATAAAAACATTAAAAAAAAAAATGCTTTATGCATGTTTCCCATTTTGTCACAGACAATATTAATACACACTCAAGCATTAAGTTTTAATGTTATTAATATTTTTTTTTACTGCTTTATCAAGTGCATTCTTATGTGAAAGTAGCCATTTCTGCTATCCCTCTTTCTTGGTCTCTGCTTCTCTGACCAACCCTCTTCTTCTCCCTCCTACTCTGTCTCTTTCTCTCACCTTTCTGTTGTTGTTGTTGTGAAGTGCTGTCGAGTCAATTCCAACCCATAGCGACCCTGTATTGGGTTTCTGAGGAGCAGCTGATGAGCTTGAACTGCCAACCTTGCAGTTCAAATGACTTTGCAGTCTGGCTCATTAACCCACAGTGCCACACCAGGACTGTTGTTGTTAGGTGCCATCGAGTTGGTACTGACTCATAGTGACCCTATGCACAGCAGAACAAAACACCGCCCAATCCTGGGCCAACCTCACTATTGTTGGCCACACTTGAGTCCATCGATGCTGCTACTTGGCCAAGCCATCTCATTGAGGGTCTTCCTCTTTTTCTCTGACCCCCACCTTACCAAACATGATATCCCTCTGCAGCGACGGTTCCTCCAGGCAATATATCTGAAGTATGAGAGACAAAATTTGGCAATCCTAGCCTCCAAGGAGCACTCTGGCTCACTTCTTCCAACACAGATCTGTTGTTTCTTTTGGTAGCCCATGGCACTTTCAGTATTCTCCTCCAACACCATAATTCAAAGGCATCAATTCTTCTTGTAAGGTCTTCCAAATTCACTGTCCAGCTTTCACATGCATATGAGATTATTGAAAATGTCAAGACTGTTGCTTGTTGTTAAACATAAGTGCTTCACAGTGATGTGTGCTATGACTATTAGGACAGTTTGGTGTCACTACCTTGATCCCTGCTGAGACCTCAGCAGTAGATTCACCATTGCTTTTGTGTCATCATTGTAGATGGCAACACATTGAGAAAGGAGAACACCATCTTAGTGTTATTATAAAAACAGTTTAGACCTACAGACTGCGTAACAGGATCTAAAGACTGCGCTTTACCCCATAGGTCAATAGAGCACACATTGAGAACTGATGTTCTAGGAAATACATATTTTACAAATGAAGAAACAGAGCCTTAGAGAGGCAAACAGCTTGTCCAAGGGTCATATAGCCATGTCAGAAGCTGCCACAGGATTCTAACCCGGGTCTGTCTGACCCAGAGTTAGACTGGACAGTTGTTTTTGTTCTTTTCTTCTACAATGATAGACCTTAGCGTGGAGCCCTGAAGAGGGTGTAATCTTGATTGTTCAGGAGGGCGCAGGGATGTGCTTAAGAAGAATAAAATAAGATCGGCTCAGGAATGAAGTGAGTCTGGTGTATGTGAGAGAATAAGGAAAAGACTCAGATTGAAGTCTGGGAGCCTCATGTGAGGCTTTAGTGGGGTATCCCTTTGTCGTCACTCAGAAAAATGTCAGGCAAGGAAGATAAACTTAAACATCAGAGTATCTTGGGTTTTTAAACAAAACACAAGGTGATAAAAGTAACACTGAACTGGAAGTGGTAGATGTATCACTGAATAAAAAAGAACAGGGTCAGAGAAAGTCTTGGCCTTTTTGTTATTATTAAACTTGCAATAATGGTGTGGACCAGGTGGGGTTAGTGGTAAGTCACTGGTTTCTCATCTTCCATGCCAGAAACAGAGATGCAGGTTCGATTTTTGGCCAATGCACCCAAATGTAGGCACTGCCCAACTGTTACTGGAAACTGACATGTTGCTATGATGCTAAATATGTTTCAGTAGACTACGTTTCCAGACTGAAGCTAGAAGAAAGGTCTGGTGATTTGCTTCTGAAAATCAGTCAGTGAAGATCTATAAATCACAAAGGTCCAATCTTGTGTTTCATGGCTTCGCCATGAGTTGTGGTCTGATTTAAGGACAACTAACAGCAGTCCTGGTGTGGTGCTGTGGGTTAAAGCGCCAGACTGCAAAGCTGTTTGAACTGCACGGTCGATGGTTCAAGCACACCAGCTGCTCCTTGGAAACCCTATACAGGGTCACTATGGGTCGGAATCGACTCGATGGCACTCAGCTAAAACAACAGTAGCAGTGGCTTCAACCAAATCAAAAGGGAGAGAAAAACAAGGCAAAAATAAGACTCTGAGATGGTGGTGGTCAGTGGAGATGGGGAAATGTAAAGGAAAAATGATTCTATAGGTCTCAGGTATGAGGCTGTGAAGACAAGAATGTATCTGTCAGACATTGATGGTATCTAGGGCAGAGACAGTTGATGGCATTGTAAACTGGAGGCAGTGTCAATGTAGCTAACTGAGGATAGTCTGAAAATAGTTTACCTGTGTTATTGTGTTCAGGATAGAGTAGATGTAATGATGTGTTCCCTGAAAGTGGGTGACGGAGGGCTTAGCATAGAAGAGATTAGTTGTTAAAATAAAATGAGGAAGTAGAACCAGTTTAGGAGCAAGAGGAGTAATATAAGAGGTAATCAGTAAGATTAGTAAACTTTGGAGTACTACTAGAATGCTCATTAGAAGCAAAGATGGCGAGACTTCATCTCGCATACATTGGACCTTTATCAGGAGGGACGAGTCCCTGGAGAAGGACATTATGCTTGGTAAAGTCGAAGGTAAGCAAAAGAGAAGGAAACCCTCAATGTGATGAACTGGCAGCGTGGTAGCAGAAATGGGCTGAAATGTAGCAATGATTGTGAGGCTTGTGCAGGACCAGGCGCTGTTTTGTTCTTTTGTGCATAAGGGTTGCTATGAGTCAGAGCCAACTTGATAGTGCCTACCAGCATTAGTAGAAGCAGCAGCAGCAGTTGTAGTGTAGTAGTACTAACAGTAATAGTAGAATGGCTGACATTTATTGATATCGTGTCAGGCTTGACATATTTATGTATTGAGATATGTGTCAGGCTTGACATATCATTGTATGTATTCTCTGAACATTGTATTCATGAGTGACAACAGATTTTAGTTTTGGGGTTTTTGTTTTTTAGATGAGGAAAACATGGATTAGAAACATAAAATAATTGAAGGCCATGTAGCTAAGAAAAGGCCATGCCAATCCTAGACCCCAGTGTCTCTGACCCCATTATCATTTTTCTTTCACTATGCTGTGGTACTTTAGGATAAGCTCATGACTGCTATCCACAAGGTCAACTGATCACTCCGCTGAGAGAGTTTGCTGTGAATCAGAATTGACTTGAGGATGTTTAACAACAACAGTAGCAACAATGTGTGCAACATTAGGAAAATTAAGACATAGAAAGATCCCCAAAATCATAATGTACAATTCACAAGTGAAGTTGGATAACATGAGAACTGTGGGATACCATTTGCATAGACCAGAATGAAACTGGGAGCCTCATGTGATGCTTTAGTGGAGTGATGATGTTGGAAATACACTTTTTCCTGTAATGCATTACCTAATGAAATGTCCCTGTTTATAGACTGTTGTTTTCTTGTTTTTGTTGTTAAGTGCCATTGAGTCAGTTCTGCCTCATGGCAACCCTGTATAAGTTTTTTTAGGATCATCTGGTGTCCTTGGATTACAATATGCTAAAATGGATAGAAAATGGATAAAATATACTAAAGTGGCTATTTAGAATAAACTGAATTTGATATCCCAGTGATCCTAATGTGGTTGTCTAAGAGTTAAAGAAAGATGGATGATTTTTTCTTATGAAGCTATAAAAACTGAATCAATGCTTCAGATGATCCCTAAATTGTATTTATTTATCTGTATGTTCTGCTGGAAGGAATGGTCCTATTAATAGTTTCTGGGCACGACTGGGTCCTCCTCCCATCCTCTGTCAGTTTTTTTCACTGTGGTGGCTTGTGTGTTGCTGTGATCCTGGAAAGTTTGCTACTGGTAGTTTGAATGCTGTCAGAGTCACCTCTGATGGACAGGTTTCAGATGGTGCAGGATCAAGCGTTGTTTCGTTCGGTTTTACATAGGGTCACTATGGGTAGGAACCTATTAAAATTACTAGGATTACAGAATTAGCAAATGGTCCCCCAGTTTATTCTTGAACATCATTGATGAGTCACCTGATAATTCCCCAAAATACTACTACTCAGTTTCTGTTTGCCTCACTCTTTAGCATATATTTTTTAAAGAGTCCAGCTGGTTAATAAACATGATTCCCATGCCCCTTTCTTTCTTGTCTTTTGTTTACCATAGGGAGTCCCAGAATATCTAAAGATGGACAGAAAGAAAGATAAACAGCAAAGTTCTTAATATTCTAATGATTCTATCATCTTCCCTATTGTAAAGGGCTCCTTCTCCCCTACTTCTTACTTTAAAACCCACCATTCAGAAATCATACTACTGTTTCAAATCCAAAAATGGTTGTTAGGTGCCATTGATCCAGTTCTGACCCATAGTGACCCTATATACAACAGAGCGAAACACCACCTGGTCTTGTGCCAACCTCACAATTGCTGCCACTGTGCCAATCCATCTTCTTGGGGTCTCCCTCTTTTTCACTGTCCCACCACTTTAACAAGAATGATGTCCTTTTCCAGGCACTGGTCCCTTCTGATAATATGTCCAAAGTATGAGAGACAACATGATGTTTATTTGCGGTGACTCTTGTTTTATCTCCACTGGTTCAACTCCGAGATCACTGCACTAGATTATGACATTAGCTATCACTATTACCAGAATGAATACAGTTCATTTTCACAATGGTTGCTTTCAAAGTGAATTACTCAGCATGAAAATCTTTGCTGAGTCAGAAAATAGGTACATACTCTCAGCAAGGAAAAAGCTGGAGGTGATGAGTATATCACACCATTAATTTAGCTTTGTTTGTAACTTTTCTGAGGAGGGACCTGAAAGGAAAAGATCTGGTTTAGGAGAACACCCAACAAAATTATTTGTTGTAAACTTCACTCTAGGATTTGAAAAAGAACCCCCGTTGCACAATGGTTAAGCACTTGGCTGCAAACCCATTAGCGCCCTGCATGGGAGAAAAGATCTGGGATTGTGCTTCCATAAAAATTAGCCTAAGAAATCTCATGGAAGAGTTTCACTCTGTCACATGGGGTCACTCTAAGTCATAATGACTCAATGGCACACAATAATAATAAAATTTAAGTTGTTGTTCAAGCTATGAAGGGTGTTAACTCTAGCTCTCAAATTTTGATCTTTGGGAAACCCCAGTTAGCTTCATGAAACATACTGAAGCAAAATGCTTTTAATGTAATGGTCTGACACTGTACATTGTTCAAGCACTTTGCTGAAATTGCAAGGTTCTGTAAGTACTTCCAGAATGGGTCCCAAGAAATCTGGGACCTGATTTTCTATCTTCAAGATTCCCTACTTCTCTGCCTACTTCTTTGCTTATTGCAAAAACACTTACTGGAAACTTGGGAAGTGCTAGACCATATAATAGGCATTGGGATAAATGCAAAACTGCTAAGAAATGTCCCTATGCACTCTCTGTCTGTGGAGCCACAGAAGTGAACAATTGTAATTAAATGTAAGTCAGTGACTTGCACACAATGTTGTGGGACCACAAGAAGGAAAGTGAAAATAAATTGAATTGCTTTTTTGTTGTTTTCCTTTGTGGGCCAGACACTGTGGTACGGAATGGGAGACAGAGAATCAGAAAGTGGTGGGTTAGGATTCTTATGGGTATGCAGGCATAATAAAGGCAAAGAAAGAGGCACTGTCTAACCTCCCCTGACTTCACAAGGAGTGAAGAGAATTAAACAGCATCAATCCAAGGCTAATTCCTATGAGACATGTGTCTACCTTCCATTCTTACCAGTTCTGACTCCAGTTGCCCCTTCCATAGCACTGGCCACACAAAACTCATAATAGACAATACTATAATTATAAGGTTCATTCAAGGTCAGGTTGAACTGTAGGTTGGTGGTTCAAACTCATCAGCCACTCTTTGAAACCCCTATACAGATTCACTATGAGTCAGTCTTCAATGAGTGACTGGTGAGTTTGAACCTCCAACCTTGTGGTTCGAACCAACCTTATAGTCCAGGGCTTTATTCCACAGTGTCACACCACAGGTTACAATTTGGAATCAGAAATGCAGGACAGCCTCTTCTCATCCATACCTGCAGGCCCCTTAGCCTGGCCTTGGTCCTACTTCTTGTTTGAACAATGCTATGATGTCATTTTGGGTCTGTTTATAAATGCCCAAAGGGCACTCCGTCCCACTACAAGCCTTATCCTGAAGGTTCTTGGTTGTAGCTCCATGGGTAGGCAAACTTGGAGACACTCTACTTGTTCCATGGGCCGGGAAGCCCACTTCTGTCTCACATTTTACCTCAGTTCTGCTGCTGAACCTCTGCCACTTCTCTGGTGTCACAGCTTTCTGTCCCTGGATCGAGAAGGATCAATGCAAAGGAATCCTTGGGTTCAGAGGCCATGCTTAACTCCTTGCTCTTTGGATGGTGGTGAGATTTCCTGTTCCTGTTTTTAAGATGACTCATTTTATACCTGTATTAGAGTTCTAAGTTTTTACAATACAATTAACTCACAACTGCATCATATAATCAGATCAGCATCTTAACCACCCTTTTTTATCCAGCCCTATCAAGGGGAAAAAAGTTGTTTGGTGGGAGTTACAAAGACTATGGGTAGAAGGGATCTATGGGGAAAACAGTGCACATGAAAAAAGACTACACCAAAATTACACACAGTATAAACTACACTGTCATACCTGAAGAAGTACAAAATAGAATTGAACCATATGAAGAGTTCACCATACTGTTCAGGCAGGGAATTTTATACTTGAAATCAACATGGATAAGGATTGACTCAACACTGCAGAGGTTACTGAGGGAGGGGTGGCAATGGAGGACTGGTAACAAGGTTGACAAGCTAGCCTGGGACCAAATTGGGAAGAGCCTGAATGACAAAGAGTTTGTATCTTATTCTGCTGACAGGTGGGAAGAACACATGGATTAATAATGCATCATTCATTTGAGGATTAAAAACAAAACTCTAATGGTGGCATGGTGGATGAATTGGAGGGGACAAATACAAGAGGCAAAAAGTTCAATTAGGCAAAAATTACAGTTGCCAAGGTGCACAATATAGAGGGTTGGATAGTAGAGAGGAGACAAGTGGACAGTTGACTGAAGCAACAGGGCTCAAAAGCAGATTCAAAGTAGTCACTGAGGGATAGGGAAGTCTGTCTACCTTTCCTAAGCCTGAGAACTTGATGCAGTTACTTAGAAGGGAATTTTAAAAATTCCCTAAAAGCAAAAATTTTAATATTCCAATCATCCCACAGCCAAGAAAACACTATTCTGCAGTTTTAAGGAGCTCTGGTAGCGTAGTGGTTACGAATCAGCCTGCAAACCTTAAGATCAGCAGTTCGAAACTACCAGCTGCTCCGTGGGAGAAAGATGAGGCTTTCTGCTCCCGTAAAGATTTACAGCCTCAGAAGCCCTGTACAGGGTCACTATGGGTCGGAACCAACTCAATGGCACTTAACAACAACAAAGCTCTCTAGTAGCGTAGTGGTTACGAGTCCGTCTGCCAACCACAGGGTCAGCAATTTGAAACTATCAGCAGTTCTGCTTGAGAAAGATGAGGCGTTCTGCTCCAGTAAAGATTTACTATCTCAGAAACCCTGTGCAGGGTCACTATGAGTCAAAACTCACTCCACAGTACTTAACAACAACAACTCTGCCATGGGGTTGCTATGAGTCAGATTTGAGGACACCTAATAATGACAACATCAACATCATTTAAATGATAGCTTAAAATGGATACTTCTCTTAAATAGCATTCTTTAGACTCATCCTCACCATATCTCCATTTAAATCTATATCTATACTGTATGCCCTCTGCATCTACATATTCAACCAACTGTGGATGGAACATATGAAAGAGAACGAGAAAAAAAGCAATAAAGTCAAAATAATTCCTCAAAGACTAAGTGGGAGCGGAAAGTACTGTTTACATACTATTTGCGGTGTGTTAACTATTATGAGTTCTCTCGCTATGGGACAGAACCAACTCAACGGCACTTAACAACAACTCAAAGATGATTTAGGAATCCTAGTGTGGCACTGTAGATAAGCAATGATTGCTAGCTGCCAGGTTGGTGATTCAAACCCACCAATCACTCTTCAGAAACCCTACACAGGGTCATTGAGTCAAAACCAACTCCACGGTATGTAACAACACACAACAAAAAGAGATGACAAAGTAAAGTGGAGGATGTGTGTAGTTGATTAGCAAATATAAGATATTATGCCATGTTTTATAATGGACTTGAGCAATGGCAGATTTGGGTATTCACAGAGGTGCATTGCTGTGGTTTGAGATGGGGGTATAGATTGTCCTGGAATTATATGTTCTCAAAAGACAAACAAACAAACAAACAAAAAAAAAAAAACAACTCCATAGGCTATTAACTTCTTAAAAATAGTTCCCTAACATGTAACCATATTTTTAATGCTAGGAATATAAATTTAAAATCCCAGTAGCATTGCTATTAAAATCTAGTGGCAGCCAACATATGAATGCTTTGAATAGAATTCTTTCCCAAATTGTAGATGCAAGCTAAAGGATGCTATGCTTTCATAAGGATATGGTCATGTACATTTATATTGCCAACTATTGAGTAGTTTGGCTATCTTCCTGTGTGTCCTACTTTTTTTTAAAAAAAGTATTTCTCTAAGTAACATATAATGCCAGATGCTGTACCAAGGGAATTAATAGACATAGCTGTAAATTGCTTTTCTGGGTCTGTTAGTGGACTAACATTAAAGTTGAAAACATGAATGATCTGATGGGGGCAAAATTTATTTATAATCAAATGCAGAGATGTTGGGATCCAGCATTTGTTGTTATTTGAAATGTTCTTATGTTGGGAGCAACCAATATAGTGAAACTGAATGTGTAAAAAAAAAAAAAAAATCTGTTCTAAAATGGACTTGGGCATATTTTTCAAAATAAACTCTAGGCAAATCTCCAAGAGCTTGCAGCTCCATCAGAGCCTGTCCTGACCATTGACAAGAGCATAATGTATTGAGTTCTCCTTGAGAGTCTGAATTAAGACTGTTATACTCCCAGGGCATCAGCATCTTCTGCCATTACTGTCCACCCAGAATGAGCCCCCTACCTGGTAGAGTTCTCAGCCTCCCTTGGTAGCTGTCCAAGCCAGCTTATCACCATCCCAACATGCTTTAGTTAGCCAAGATTTCCATAAGCAACCTTGCTTATGGAATATTAATGCCAATCGTCCACTTCCCCTGAAACTTCTTTCTCATCACCTCATTATTGCCTGGTTAATTAGGGCTCTGTGGAACTGAAAATCAGAGAGGAACAAAGGGAAATAATTCTTTAGGAGTCAGAAAAACCTCAATTCTGATACCACTCCTTCACTGTGTGACCTTGGACAAGACAAACCCTTCAGAGCCTGTTGGAATGTGTCTAGTGTTCAAGATTGGTGTAAAAGTTAAGCAAGATAATGTTAAGTGTTCCATTGTTAACATAAAAGTAGGCATTTGAATCTACTCAGAGGCTTCATGGCAGAAAGACCTGGAGATTCGCTCTGTAAAGCTTACAGCTAAGAAAGCCCTATGGAACAGTTGTACTCTGTCAAATGAAGTCGCTATTTAGTTAAGTAACAATAGTAATGTGTATATGTATATATTCCTAGACCAATGCTTGGCACATAGTAATAGCTCAAGAAGTTTCTTCTCTTAGGATTTGTTTGTTAAGGAATCAAGGTGAAATTTTTTACTGAGCCTTCTATGTTATGAAACCACAATTCTCCTGAAAAAAAAAATTTTTTTTTTTGAATTCATACTTTACAGATCACTTGCATTTGAGACTTCTTAATAGTCACACACATTCTTCCTTAGGGTTTAAAAGTTTTCAGCTTTGCAAATTGCCATGATAGCAAGGCAACATGCCTTATTTGGGCAACAAATTCAATGGTGAAAATACCTTCCTGATTTTTGGCAGATTATTAGCGTAGTGGTTACGAATCGGGCTGCGAACCTTAAGGTCAGCGGTTCGAAACTACCAGCCGCTCCGCGGGAGAAAGATGAGGCTTTCTACTCCCGTAAAGATTTACACCCTCGGAAACCCTGTACAGGGTCGCTATGGGTCGGATCCGACTCGATAGCACTTAACAACAACAACAACAACAATCCATCATTGATGGTGGTGGTGTGCCGTGGAGTTGGTTCCAACATAGAGACCCTATGCAGGGCTTCCGAGGCTGTAAATCTTTACAAGAGCAGAATACCTCATCTTTGTCTCGTGGAACAGCTGGCAGTTTCAAATTGCTGACCTTGAGGCTAGCAGCCGGATTCGTAATCACTATGCTACCAGAGCTACTTATCCATCAGTTGTTGTTGTTGTTGTTAGGAGCCATCGAGTCGGTACCGACTCATAGCAACCTTATGCACAGCAGAACGAAACACTTCCTGATCCTGGGTCAACCTCACTACCGTTGCATTGCTTGTGATCCATCCGTAGGTGTTCTTAAAAATAATATGTACAAATATTGTACCAACTGCCATCTTTAAGAGCTTTTAGCTCTAGGTATTGTGCTAATTCTTTACATTCAGCTTCTCACTTGTATATCCCTGTAACACCGTGAGATGAGTATTCTTCTCCCTGGTTTATATACCTGAGACTCATAGAGGTGAAGTAAATGATCTAATTCATAGAGATAGCAAATTATCAGCACCCAGATTGGAACATAAGGGTATTTGGCATCCAAGTGAGGGATCCTTTGTCTCTGTTTTAGACCTCCACCTTCTACCTAGTTTTTATTGTTGTTGGATTCTGTTGAGTTGCTTTAGAATCATAGAAGCCTGACTCTATGGGTCAGATGAGAACAGCTGTGTAAGGTTTTTATGGCTGTGATCTTTATGGGAGCAAAACATCAGGTTTTTCTCCACAGTTGAACGCTTAACCATATTTACCACCTTCTTGTACCATCAGCTATGGCTGATTGAGTCTGTGAAAAAGGAGGACTATTGTTTACTGATTGAAAGAAACCAGAGAACATGCCTACAGGGCTTATCAGTTGGGATTTCAGCCTTTGGTAGGTTGCAGATGCATTCTAGGGTTTGATAGGATGGCTGAATGAAGCAAAGTATTATAGATGGTTTACAAGGAAGAGGGATGTATGAGACTGTGATCCTTATCAAGACTAGTAAAGGTCATGAAGGTGGACAGCTCAGGAAGAGGGTAAGAAGGTTAGAGATGCTGAATCCTCTCACTCTCTGCTCACTAAACTGGGCACCTGCAGAGTTCCAGCTGCCTTGGGAGACCCTTTTCTAATTTGCACAAATGTCCTTGTATCAGTCTCCTACAGCTACCATACCAAAGTATCACAAATTGGGTGATTTAAAACAACAGACTGTAAGCCAAAATTAAGGTCTTGGCAGGGCCTTGTTCTCTCTGAAGGTTCTAGGGGAGGATCCTCATTGCTTCTTCCAGTTTCTGGTATTTCTTGGCAATCCTTGGCTTTCCTTGGCTGGTAGATGGACCACTCCAGTCTCTAGTTATGTCTTCATCTGACATCTTTCCCTGTGTGTCTGTCTGTGTCAATCCCCATTTACAATGAAACCAGTCATATTGGATTATTGTTGTTGTTAAGGTCCGTCGAGTCAGTTCCCACCAATAGTAACCCTGTATAGGGTTTCTAATGAGTGACTGGTGAGTTTGAACCACTGACCTTGTGGTTCAAACCGACCTTACAGTCGAGTGCTTATCCTATAGTGCCATACCAGGACTTAGATTGTTGTTGTTGAGTGCAGTCAAGTCGGTTCAGACCCATAGCGACTCTGTATAGGGTTTCCAGGGAGCAGCTGCTGAGCTTGAACCGCAGACCTTGTAGTTCAAATGGCTTTGCAGTCTGGCGCATTAACCCACAGCTCCACACCAGGCCTTAGATTGTTGTTGTTGTTAAGTGTTGTTGTTAAGTCGATTCTGGCCCATAGGAGCAGCTGGTGAGCTTGAATCGCCAACCTTGCTATTCAAACGGTTTTTCAGCTTTTCATCTGATGCATTAACCCACAGCGCCACACCAGGGCTTAAATTGTTGTTGTTGTTGTTATGTGCCATGGAGTCGGTTCTAACTCATTGCGACCCTGTACAGGGTTTCCGAGGCTGTAAATCTTTACAGGAGCAGAAAGCTTCATCTTTCTCCCGCGGAGCAGCTGGTAGTTTCGAACTGCTGACCCTGAGGTTCTCAGCCCGATTCATAACAACTACGCTACCAGAGCTCCTTAGGACTTAGATTAGGACCCACTTTATTCTAGCATGACCGTGTGTTAACCAACATCTTCAAACACTCAATTTCCAATAAATTCCACATTCAAAGGTACCAGGAGTTTAGGACTTCAACATAACTTTTGGGGGCCACATTCTTACACATAACAGCACTGGAATAGCTCATTTCACATCTCTGCCAGTCAGCAATCCCTGAGCTTCCGGTACCAAACAATACAAAGAACGCATGCTCATGAGGATGAAATGCAGACCCATTCCATAGCAAGCTGAGTTCAAATAAAGGCTGCAAGGAAAGAAGAAGTCAAAGCCAATTAGATGTCTTCAAGGATGGAAAAAACGTGAAGAGTGAAAACTTATCTATTTTAAAAGTACATGAAAACACTGGGGTGTGGGGGTGGCGGTGAGGGGGGAGTTGCCCCTTACAATAGAAACATGATTAGATATCTAGTTCGTTGTTGGTTTTAGGTGACATCAGGTTTATTCCAGCTCGTAGCAACACTATGCACAACAGAATGAAAAACTTCCTGGTCCTCCATCAAATTCCCAATTATTGTTAAGCTTGAGCCCATTGCTACTGCCACTTGCCAATCAACCTTATTATAGGTCTTTCTTGTTTTTACTGATCCTCCACTTTGCCAAGCCTTATGTCTTTCTCCAGGGCCTGGTCCTGCCTTACAATATGCCCTAAGTATGAGAGATCATGTCTTGTGACCCTTGCTTTTAAGGTGTATACTGGCTGTACCTCTTCCAATACAGATTTATTATTTTTTCTGGCAGTCCCTAGTACTTTTTATATTCTTCTCCAGTACCACAACTCAAATACATCAATTCTTCTATGGTCTTTGTCCAGCTGTCACATGCATATGCTGCTATGAAAAATGGCATGGCTTAGGTCAGGCATACCTTAGTCCTCAAACTTACATCTTTGCTCTTGAGTAGTTCAAAGAGGTCTTGTGCAGCAGATTTGCCTAATGCAATGTGTCATTTAATTTCTTGACTGTTGCTTCCGTGAGTGTTGGTGGATCCTAGTAAAATGAAGTCTTTTATTTTCTTTACATTGAGGTGCAATCCATGCTGAAGGCTGTGCTCTTTGATCTTCATCAGTAAGTATAGTATTTTAAGTCTTTTTCACTCTCAGTAAGCAAATATAAGAAAAACTAAATATTAATGAAGAGACACAGTGAGCATTTTTTCTTTGAGTATCTTTTGTAGATGGAGGGGAAAAAAAATCTTTAAATATTAAAGGGATGCATTTCCTCTATTGTATATTGGAGTTTCCTGAAACACTGCCTTCTGCGAGATAGTCTACAATATACTTTCTCTTGTTTTGTAGAAGGCATTTGTGTATCTGTAGAGGTTGGTAAGGCATAGAGGGTTATGAATTTATAATAACAGAAGAAAGGAAGAAAGAAACAGATCAACCAAGACAACAGAAGGAGATTATTTGTGATTTGACGGAATTATCAGGAAAACATGGAAGAATAGTGGTCTGACTGAGCTATGATCCCAATGAATTCAAAGCATAGTGCTGTAACTAAAGCGATGCTTTTCATGAAAATGTGAATTAATGTTTTGGCTTCTAATGCTTGTTAAAAATAATTTTCACATGAGTGCATTTTTATCCTTTAAAATCATTTCTTAAGACAGCATTCCAGATAATTAGCTACAGAAGTCTTTATTTCAACCCAGAGGGAAGAATATATACTCCTATTATACTTTTGGAGAATTTACAATAATAAAAAATCAACCTGACTCTTTCGTGCTTTAATGATGTACATCTGGCTGTAATGAATGCTAAGGTGCAAGAAGAAAGTTACAATGGCTGTAATTGGTTAAGGTTATGTGTCAACTTGACTAGGACATGATTCTCGGTGGATTGTTGTTTTTGTTAAGTGCTGCTGAGTCAGTTCTGATTCATAGTGACCCTGTACAGGATTTCCAAGGAGCAGATGATGAGCTTGAACTGCCCACCTTGTGGTACAAACCAACCTTTCAGTCCAGCACACCAGGATTCCTTTCATATATATAAAATATGGAAAATAAATATCTTGACTTCTGTTGCTAGTTTTCACGTTAAATATATTTAACTATAAGTTTGACCAAAAATCAACTTGAAGGATGAATATTGTGATTTCCTTATTTCATAGAGTGAATTTCACATTCATGTTCTGAGTTTTAGATTCATTATTTGTTAAATGACAATCATAATAGTTTAAACTTGCATACTGCTTGATGTTGATGTGAGATCAAATGACATCCCTGGTGGTGGTGGTCATGGTTGTATGCTGTGGAATCAGTTCCAACTCATAGATACCCTATATAGGGTTTCTGAGGATGTGAATCTTTATGGTAACAGAAAGTCTCATCTTTCTCCCCACAGAGCAGCTGATAGATTTGAACTAGTGAACTTGCAGTTAGCATCTCAGTACACTACCAAGGCTCATAAATGACATCATAAGCTCATAAAATTTTAGGACTGAGAGAAAACTTTTTACTATTAGATGCATTTTTTTTTTCTGTTGTAAAGTACAAGGGACATCGAAAAGTTCATGGGAAAAGTCCATTATCTTGTAATTCCATTTTTTCCCACTAACTTTTGGAAGCCCTCTTGGGTTATTCACTTTCATTTCTCTTCATCTCTATGACATGACCCTGCTTTTACATGTCAAGAAGCCAAGATATTAAGTAGTAAGTGATTTTATAGCCAGGACTCACTAGACCGTGTTGAAATCTTTTCTGAACTCTGTTCTTTGGGCCTTGCAGATAGAGTTGGATCTTTTGAAGAACTTGTCATTGGGAGATACTTGAGTACAGGTAAACCTACTTTATATCATAAATCCTAATGGGAAGATTAAAAGGCAAGTACTTTCCACTAAAAATTTTGAACGCTTTTTATAATATAACATTTGTTGTGATATAATTCACATGCTACACAATTCACTTACTTAAGTAGAGCACCCCATAGATTTTAGTATATTTGCACATGGTGAATCCATCACTGCAACTAAAATCAATTTTGTAACTCTGACGTAATCCCCTAAAGAAACTTCATACTCATTATCAGTAATTTTCCCTCTTCCCTTGTCCCAGTCCTTGGCAATCACTAATAGATTTCCTGTGCAAATTCACCTATTTGGAACATTTCATATGGAACGATATATGATGTGGCCTTTTTCATGAACTTATTTCACGTAGCATGATTTTACATGGTATAACACATGCCAGTCGGTACTTCACTTCTTTTCCAGGACAAAAAATATATCATTTCTATGGATATGCTATGTTTTACCTATCCAGTTATCAGTTGATGGACTTTTCAGTTGTTTCACTTTTTGGTTATTATGAATTATACTGGCATGAATTTTTTTTTTTTTAAATAAGCCTATGCTTTTATTTATCTTATATAAAAATGGAATTTCTGGGGTATATGATAATTTTTAAGAGCAAAGATGTCAGCTTGAGTACTAATGTATGCCTGACCCAAGCCATGATATTTTCACTATCCTAAGGAGCTCTGGTAGCGTAGTGGTTACGAATCGGGCTGCGAACCTTAAGGTCAGCGGTTCGAAACTACCAGCCGCTCCGCGGGAGAAAGATGAGGCTTTCTACTCCCGTAAAGATTTACACCCTCGGAAACCCTGTACAGGGTCGCTATGGGTCGGAACCGACTTGACGGCACTTAACAACAACAACAACCAGTTGATGAATATTGGGTTAATTATACATTTAGGTATTACAGATGAATCTGTTAAGTTCATTAGGATACTTGTGTATATATTTTTGCTTCTGTTGAGTCAATAACTTGGGATGGTGGCTATGTCATATGGTAGATGTTTGTTTACATTTTTTATGCAGTAATTGTAAATTTATATTAACTTGGAAAAGTGGTGCAGGTGGAGGTCCTAAGTACTCTTTACTCAATTTCCTTTAGTTGTTACATCTTAAATAGCAATTATACAATATTGTTGTTGTTCTTAGATGCCATCAAGTTGGTACCAACTCATAGCAACTTTATGCATAGCAGAATGAAACACTGCCCAATCCTGGGCCAACCTCACTATCATTGCCACGGTTGAGCCCATCAATGCTGCCACTTGGCCAATCCATTTTGTTGGGGGCCTTCTTCTTTTTCTGTGACCCTCCACCTTACCAAAAATGATGTCCTTCTCCAGCGACTGGTCCCTCCTGACAATGTGTCTGAAGTATGAGATACTAAGTTTGGCTATCCTGGCCTCCAAGGAGCACTCTGGCTATACTTCTTCCAAAATGGATTTATTGGTTCTTTTGGCAGTCCATGACACTTAACAATATTCTCCTCCAACACCATAACTAAAAAACATCAATATTAGAAAGAGGAAATTAACATTTGTAGAATGTATACATTTAGTTCTATGCCTTTTTATCACCCTGTAGAATCACCTCTCCTCTCTCAGGTGTCGTACTGTGGAGGCTTGCATGTTGTTGCAATACTGGAAGCTATGTCACCAGTATTCTAAATGCCAGCAGAGTCACCCGTGGTGGACAGGTATTCGCTGAGTTTCCAGACTAAGTCAGATTAGGATGAAGGAGAGGCAGAATGCTTCTGAATGTTTAGCTTCTGAAAACCTTATAAATAACAGCAGAACACTGTCAGCACCAGAATACTGAATATTGGAATATTTTGAATAGCACTGTAATATCATCAGATATAGTGCCAGAAGATGAGACCCTCAAGTTGGAAGGCACTCAAAAATATGACTGGGAAAGAGCTGTTTACTCAAAGTAGAGGTGACCGTGATGAAGTGAATGGAGTAAAGCTTTCAGGACCTTCATATGTGGATGGGGCACAACTCAAAATGAAGAAAAACAGTTGCAAACATCCATTAATAAGTGGAACATGGAATATGTGAAGTATGAATCTAGGAAAACTGGAGGTTTTCAAAAATGAAATGGAACACATAAACATCAATATCATAGGCATTAGTGAGCTGAAATGGGCTTATATTTGACATTTTGAATCTGACAATCACATGGTTTCTTATGCGGGAATAACAAATTGAAGAGGATTAGTGTAGTTTTCCTCATCAAAAAGATAATGTCAAGATCTATCTTAAAGTATACTGCTATCTGTGATAGCATTATATCCATATACCTACAAGAAAGACCACTATTTCTCAAATTTACGAACCCCTCACTTAATATGGTAATGATGAAACTGAAAAATTCTAAAAAGTTCTTAAGTCTGAAATTGGTCAAACATGGAATTAAGATGTAATTACTGGTGATGAGAATTCAATTGTTGGAAAAAAGTGGAAGGATGACTAGTGAGAATATATGGCCTTGATAAAAGAAACAAACAACATGGAGATACCATGAATGAATTTTTCAAGCTCAATGATTAATTCATAACAAATAACTTCTTGAAACTGCTTAAAAGATGACTATAAACATTTCCCTTACCAGATGGCATGCACCAAAATCAAATTGACTATATCTATGGAAAGAGACAGTGGAAAACCTCCATACGTCAGCCAAAATAAGGCCAGGGACAGACCATGGAACAGATTATTAATTGCTAATATGCAAATTCAGTCTGAACCTTAAGAAAATTGAAAGAAATTCTTGAGAGACAACATACGACCTTGAACATATTCCGCCTGAATTGAGAGATCATCTCAAGAACAGATTTGATGCATTAGATACTAATGACCAAAGACCAGAACAGTTGTGGATGTGTCCCTACGGGATTCAGAAGAGGAGTTGGAATGAGGGATATCATTGTTGATATCAGATGGATCTTGACTGAAAGCACAGAATACCTGAAAGATGTTTACCTGTGCTCTATTGACTATGCAGAGGCTTTCAACTGTGCATCCTACAAGCTATAGGTAATATTGCAAAGAATGGGTATTCCAGAATATTTAATTGTGCTCATGAGGAACCTATACATAGACCAAGAGGCAGTGTTTCAAACAACAAGGAGTCATCGAATGATTTAAAATTAAGAAAGCAGTGCACCATATTTCTATTCTTCCACCATACTTACTGAGTCTGTATGCCGAGCAAATAGAAACTATCACATGAAGAAAAACCTGGCATCAAGATTTGAAAAAGGCTCATTAACAACCTGCCATATTCAGTTGATACATCCGTGATTACTGAAAGTTAAGAAGACATAAAATACTTACTGCTATATCAAAGATCACAGTTTTCATATAGGCTGTACTTCAATGTAAAGTAAACAAAAATCCTCACAACTGTACCAGTAAATAACATCATGATAAATAGATAAAGGTTAAAGTTGACCAAGATTTCACTTTGCTTAGATCCACTATCAACACTCAAGGAAACAGCAGTCAAGAAATCAAATGACATATTGCATTAGGTAAATTTACTACAGGAGATCTCTTTAAAGTTGTTAGTTTCAGGACTAAGGTGAACCGCACTCAAGCCATGTTATATTCAGTAGCCTCTCTTATTCTTATAAAAGTTAGACAATGAATATGAAAACCATAGAAAAATTGATATATTTGTGTTATAGTGTTGGAGGATATTATCAAATAACCCTGGACTGCTAACCATGGATCAAATAAATCTGTGTTGGAAGCATTATAGCCAGAATGCTTCTTAGAAGCCAGGATGATGAAACTTTGTCTCTTATACTTCAGACATATATCAGGAAGGTCCAGTCCCTGGGGAAGGACATCATGCTTGCTAAAGTGGAGGATCAGAGAGAAAGAGGAAGCCCCGGTGAGATGGATACTATGGTTGCAGCAGTGGGCTCAGGCATAGCAATGATGGTGGGGATGGGGCTGGAAGAGGCAATGTTTCATTGTGTTGGGAATAGGGTTGCTGTGAGTAAGAACTGCATGGCAACTAGCAATAACAAGAAGAATCATGTAATCACCACTGTTATCAGAATATAACAAACAAACCTATTGTCCTTGAATCTGTTTTGATTTATAGTAACTCTATATAGAAGAGTAGAAATGCTCCATAGGGTGTCCTAGACTGTAAACCTTTAAGGGAACAGACAGCATCCTCTTTCTCCCACTGAGAAACTGGTGAATTTAAACCATTGACCTTTTGTTGAAAACCCAGCACATATGCCACATTGCCACAAAGGTTAAAAATAAAGAGTTATTTTATTAGCACAAGATCTTCCTTACGATATAATCACAGCCACATACCTCCTCAGTATCATCTATAACCTCTGTAACTACTAACTTGTTCATTCTCTCTCCAATTTTTATCATTTTGTGAATGTTAAATTCCACGTGAGTAGAATCACAAAGTATAAATGTACATAGCAGCTTTATTTGTAATAGTCCCTAACTGGAAACAACCAAAATATCCTTTAACAGGTGACTGGGTAAACATATTGTGGTATAATAGGCATGGGTACTGATACATGTAGCATCTTGATTGAATCTCTGTGTCATTATGTTGAGTGTGTGTGTGTGGGGAAGTCAAGCTCAAAAGTTCAAATATTTTGTGATTTCTACTCATATAACATTCTCAAAATGTTAAGTGCCCAAAATGCAATGAGTGTTTTTATGGTAACTGTGTGTTTAGCTATTTCCTTAGTAGCTGTACTATTTTAGATTCATGTACATGTACAAATGTGAGTGTAATGCATGTGGAACATCCGTTTCTTTATATCTTCACTATGAGAAGAGATTCATTGTCTTCTAATATTGAGCAAATATACATTTAAACAATAATGTGATACCACTGCATCCCTGGAAAGGCTGTGATTAAACTTATAACAAACAAAACACTAATATGCAAAGTTTTGTAAAGTGTGAGGACCAACTTGTATTATCACATATGACTGGTGGGAATGTAAAATGGGACATTTGTTTGGCAAAACAGTTTGATGTTTATATTTATTTTATAGTTTACCACTGTTATTTTTATTTTCTGTTTATTGATTACTGTTTGTTTTTATTTATTTATTCTGTTGATTTATGGCTTTATTTGCTATTCTTTTTTCTAGGTTTGCAAAAAAATAATTGTGGAAGTGCAGATCATTGATTTGAAACTTTTATTCATTTTAGTATAAGTAGGTGTTCGGTACTTAAATTTTGCTCTCCATTTTGCTTTGGATGTGGCTTACAATTTTTTATGTATGTTGCTGTTATTGTTTAGTGCTGTCAAGTTGGTTCCTCCCGATTGTGACCCTGTTCAGGGTTTCCAAGGAGGGCTGGAGACCTTGAACCACTGACATTGTGGTTTATATACAAGCACATACACACCACACACACACACACACACACACACACACACACACACATATATATATATGTATAATTGAATATATCTGTAGGAAAAGATGGTGGAAAAGCTCCATATTATCAGCCAAAACAAGGCCAGGGGTGGACTGTAGAACAGACCATCAATTGCTTATATGCAAATTCAGGCTGACTGAAGAAAATTAAGAGAAGTCCGCAAGAGTCAAAATATGACCTTGAACATATCCTACTGGAATTTAGAGATCATGTGAAGCAGAAATTTGATGCATTAGAAGATCAGAAGAGCTGTGGGATGACATGGAAAACATCATGCATGAAGAAACAAAAGGTCATTAAGAAGACAAGAAAGCAGGAAAAGACCAAAAATGGATATCAGAAGATATCTGGAACTTGCTCTCCAGTGTAGAACTGCTAAGGAAATAGAAGAAAGGAGGAGGTGAAAGAATTGAATAGAATTTTTCAAAAGTCAGCTGGAGAAGACAAAGTCAAAAATTATAATGCAATTTGCAAAAATCTGGAGGCAGAAAACGAAAGGGAAGAACATGTTCAGCATTCCTCAAGGTGAGGGAACTGAATGAAAAATGCAAGCCTCAATTTGCAATAGTCAAGCATTTTATGGGAAAATATTGAATTAGGCAGAAATCATCCAAAGAAGATGGAAAGAATATAGAGTCACTGTACCAAAAGCTATGGTTGATGGTAGGCAGCATATGGTCAAGAGCTAATGCCACTGAAGGGAAAAGCCCAAGGTGCATTGAAGCATTGGAAAAAAACAAGGCTCTGGGAATTGATGGAATACAAACAGAAATATTTCAACAAACTGTCAATGCACTGGATGCACTCATTCATTTATGCCAAGAAATGTGGAAGGCAACTACATGGCCAACTGACTGGAAGAGATCCATATTGTTGCCCATCCCAATGAGAGGTGACCCAGCAGGATGAGGACATAATTGGGCAATATCATTATTATCTCATGCAAGCAAAATTTTACTAAAGATAATTCAAAAACAGTTATAACCATACATTGACAAATAACTTTCACAAAAGTTCAAACAGATTCAGAAGAGGACATGGAACAAAGAATATCACTGCTGAAGTCACATGGATCTTGGCTGAAATCAGAGAATACCAGAAAGATGTTCATCTGGGTTTCATTGACTATGCAAAAGCTTTCAACTGTGTCGATCATGACAAACTATGGACAGCATTGTGGGGAGTGAGTTTTCTGGAACACTTAATTGTGCTCATGAAGCACATGTACATAGATGAAGAGACAGTTGTTAGAATAGAACAAGGGAACACTGAATGGTTAAAAACTAGGGAAGGTGTGTGCCAGGGTTGTATTCTTTTATCATATTTATTCAGTCTGTATGGTGAGAAAATAATCTGAGAGGCTGGATCATATAAAGAAAAACGTGGCATCAGGATAGGAGGAAGACTCATTAACAACTGTGATATGCAGATGATACAACCTTGCTTTTGATAAACATCAAAGACCACTGCCTTTGATATGAGTTGCACTTCAATGTAAAGAAAACAAAATTCCTCACCAGTGGACCAATAAATAACATCACAATATATGGAGAAAATATTGAAGTTTTCAAAGACTTCATTTTGCTTGGATCAACCATCAACACTCATGGAAGTATCAGTCAAGAAATCAAATGTGTATTGCCTTAGGCATATTGAGAACACAAGACCTATTTAAAGTGTTGAAGAACAAAGATGTCAGTTTGAGGGCTAAGGTTCTCCTGACCCAAGCCATGGTATTTTCAATAACCTGATATGCATATGAAAGTAGGCAGTGAATAAGCAAGACTATAGAAAAGTTGATACATTTGAGCTATCATGTTGGAGGAGAATGTTAAAAGTATTGTGGAATGCCATAAGAACAAACCAATCTGTGTTGGAAGTACAGCTAGAATGCCACCTGGAAGCCAGGATAGCCAGACTTAATCTCTCATACTTTGGACATATTGTCAGGAGTGACTAGTCATTGGAGAAGACTATCATGTTTGGTAAAATGAAGGGTTTAGAGAAAAAGATGAAGACCCCCAACGAGATGGTTTGGGATAGTGACAGCAGTGATGGATTCAAATGTAACAGCAATTATGAGATTGGTGCAGGATTTGGGCAGTGTTTCATTCTGTTGTGCCAAGGGTCGCTATGAGTCAGTACTGACTCTATGGCAGCTAACAGCAACAAACAACAACATGTTGGAGAAGAATGTTCTAAGTACCATGGATTGCTAGAACAAACAAATCTGTGTGGGAAGAAGAAAAGCTCCTTGGAAGCCCAAATGTAATACTTCCTATCTTATACTTCACACATATTATCAGTCTCTGGAGAAGGAATTCATACTTAGTAAAGTGCAAGGTCTAGAAAAAAGAGAAAGATCCCCAGTGACGTAGACTTTCTCGGTGACAACAGCAATGGGCTGAAGTGTAACCATGATTGTGAGGATGGTGCAGAAATGGGTAGTGTTTTGTTTTGTTGTGCATAAAGTTACTTTGACTCAGAACCCACTCTACAGCACCTAACAAAAACAACAACAGCATCACACACACACACACACACACACACACATACATATGTCCGTGGGAGAAAGATGAGGCGTTTTCCACTGGTAAAGATTTACAGCCTCAGAAACCCTGTACAGGGTCCTCGCTACGAGTCGGAACCGACTCCACGACATACCAAGAAACAACAACATGTGTGTGTGTATATGTTGTTGTTGTGACGTGCCGTCGAGTTGGTTCCGACCCATAGCGACCCTGTATAGGGTTTCCAAGGAGTAGCTGGTGAGCTTGAACTGCCGACCTTGCAGTTCAAAGGGCTTTGCAGTCTGGCACATTAACCCACAGCGCCACACCAGGAGCTCTAGTACTCTAGTGGTATGTATATGAGGAGGCTTTAAAAAGTTTGTGAAGAAATGGAATTGAAACATAATGAATTTTTTCCTTGAACTTTTTGAAGTTCCCTTTTATATATGTTTCATCCATTTCAAAATAGTTTTTCATTAATTTTTTTCTTTTAATGGAAGATTATTTAAAGTATATTATTTACTTTGCAAATAGCTGGGGAATTTTCAGTTCTCTTTCTGTTACCTACCTATCATTTGATTCCTTGTCATAGAATATTCTTTATATCTTGAATCCCTTTAAATTGAGACATTTTATGGCTCAGTTTGTAATCCGTTTTAGTAAATATCTTGTGTGTTCAACTCTTGTTGGTGTAATGTTTTATAAATATCCATTAGATCAAATTGGTAAATGGAGTTGTTCATGACTTCTAAATTATTACTAGTCTTCTGTCTACTTGTTCTATTAATTAGTGAGTGGGGACTACTTCATTGTGGTTTTAATTGTGGATTCAGCAATAGTGTTAAATAATACAGATAATGTAGTGTACAGATGTTGTTGTCATTAAGTACTGTTGAGTTAGTTTCGACTCATAGTGACCTAATACAGGGTTTCGGTGGAGAACATGATAAGTTTGAACTGTCAACCAGATAATATTCATGTATTCATTACTTCATAGTGCTAATTGTTGGGGGTACAAAGATGAATAAGGAAAATGTGGTCCCTGATATCATGGAAGAAACAGTACAGCACAGAGTAGCAGCACTCTTAAAATATCTTTGATTTACCTTTTTTTCTCTTTCAACTGGTCCTCTCCAGCCTTACCTCCCTCATTTTACACCTGTGTTTCTTCAAATATTGCTTTGCTTTATTCCTACGTGTCTCTAAACCATCCTATCTACTAATGTACTGTACAACAGATCTTTTAAGATCACTTTGCTGATATATTCATCCATCCCTGTTGAGCCATCTGTTAGCACGATGGCTCATGTCTGGAGTGTACCATTCTTCTTTATCACTGATACCTGATCTGTTCAGAATGTTTAATTTGATCCCTTGTTTCTCAGTAGTAAGTTCATCATTATGTCCAAGTTTCTTATTTCTGAGATAACCCCTAAACTGGTGATGGTTATGTGCTGTTGAGTCAGTTCAGACTCACAGTGACTCTGAAAAGGGTTTCTGAGGCTGTAAATTTTTATGGGAATAGAAAGCCTCATCTTTCTCGCACCAAGCAACTTGTAGGTTTGAACTATTGACTCTCTTCAGGTAGAAATCATCTCCCCATTTCCCTGCCCTCTACTTTAGATGTCATTTATATGAGATTAAAGTTTTATTCTACTAATTTTTCATGTGTAAAATGTTTATTCCAACCACCTGTCTGTCAGTTTGTTCTCCTGTGGTTGTTTCATGTTGCTGCTATGCTGGAAACTATGCCCCTTGTATTTCAAATACCAACATGGTCACGATGATGGGTAGGCATCAGTGAGGCTCCCAGATCAGAAGAGACTAAGAAGAATGCGCAAGTGATCTACTTCTGAAAATTAACCAGGGAAAACTCAATGGATAACAAGAGAATATTGTCTAATATGTTGTGGTAAAGCATCATTGAGTCACTTCTGACTCATAGCTACTTTGTATAGGGTTCCCAAGGACTAGCTGGTAGGTTTAAACTGTTGATCTTGTGTTTAGCAGTCCAGTGCTTATCCTACAGCACCACAGCAGAAATCCATTGTCTATTACAGTGCTGGAAATTTACACAGGAGTGGATAACACTGTGCTATATATTAGGTTTCCATGAATTAGAACTAACTCCATGGCAGCTAACAACAAAAATAAATTAACTTTACAACTCGAAGTTGTTTGAAGACAGGATGTATTTATTATTCAGTTTTCGATCTTATTCAGGGCTACAATTGGTGCTTTTCACACCACTTGGTTGTACATGTAGTAAAAGATCAATACGTTGTGTTAAGTTAAATGGGCATGCTATTATCTGCTTTTTGAAAAAAAGTTTACCAATATATATATATATCTGAAAAGTCATTACCAAAAGGACACACACACAATACTTGCTTATTCATAAGAGTCCTGGTGTGGCGCTGTAAGATAACCACAGGGTTGGCAGTTCAAGCCCACCATTCTCTCCTCAAAATACTAACAGGGTTGTTACAAGTCAGGAAACAACTCCATGGCATCTAGTAACACCAACAACACACTTTTATAAAATTTAAAAACACACTACTTTGCAGCTACAACTTTATGAGTCAGTAGGGGAAAAATACTTTAAAAAAGGAAGGCAGGAAACAACTTATACAAAGTTTTAAATTATTTAGTCTTTAGTTTTAAATACCATCTCAGAAGATTTAACATGGCATCTATTTTTAATCTTTGAAATTTTCCTTCTTTTATCCAGGATCAATTTTTATATAGTCCCAACACACTACAAGTAAAGATCTCAGTATAACATTGACTTCTTTTAACATTTACACCATTGTTCATATCAGTAAGAGACTGCTTGGCATTCAGAAATGCTTTTTATGTCCATATATATGTTATATATCATGTTGCACTGTTTTCTCCTTTTTATTCTGTGTTAGTTTTTGTAAAAGAAATGGACAAGAACACTTTTCATCTAAAAAAAAAAAAAAAATGAACATTTTCCTCTGGAGTGACTCAATTTGTAGGAAATGAGTTTTCCCAGTGATAGGAGAAAAAGAAAAGACCGCTTTTTACAATTTACCAGAGTGAGTATTGATATCTTTTAAAAATAATAGGAAAAACCAAAACTATTGGATTTCTAGAAACTTCATGAAGAAAAACAGGAGAAAAACCAAAGTGACTTTGGGTCTTACAAAAAGTTTTAAATATGTCAGACACAAAAAGCACAAATTATAAAAAAAAAATTATATTTTTGTTCTTCAAAGAACATGGTTAAGAAAGTGAAAAGGCATGCCACAGACTGAGAAAAAATATTTGCAAAATAGATAGCAAATGACTTGTATCTAGACTATAAAAAGAACTTTTATAACTCTGCAATGCTAACTCAAGCACACCAATAAAAATGGGAAAAAATTTGAACAAACATTTTGCCAAAGAGAATATTCAGAAGGAAAGTAAACAACATGAAAAAAAAAAAATCTCAGTATTTTAGATAGCAATATGACACAACTGCACTCTTAGATAGACTAAGGTTAAATGAAAACAAAGAAGCAACCAGAAAATTCAATGTCTAACTACACAAAGTGAGGTCAAGTATAGTCAAAAGTGGAGCAAGTGATTTCATACAACACTGGTGGGAATGCAAAATGGAATGGCTACATTGGAAAACAGTTGGAGTGTTTCCTAAAAAAGTTAAATAAGCATAAATTTACTATTTGTTGTTAAGTGCTGTCAAGTCAGTTTTGACCCATAGTGACACTGTATAGGGTGTCCGAGGAGTGGCTAGTGAGCCTGAACTGCCAACCTTGTGGTTCAAACTGACTTTGCAGTGCAGTGTGTTAACCCACAGTGTCACACCTATACTCCATATATGTACTGTATACGCCAGCTGTTGCACTATTAGGCGTTTACTCAAAAGTTAAAAATTTAAAAATTTTAAAAAAGCATGTACCCATAAAATGAGTTATATGTAAATGCTCATTGTAGATTTATTTTAACAGCCAAATTCTGGGAGCAACACAAATGTCCATAAATTGATGCATGTATAAAAAAATTGTGATTATTCCATAAAATGAAACAAAATATTAGGCTATAGAGCTGCTGGAGTCCTGGTGTGATGCTATAGGGTAAGCACGTGAAACTCAAGGTTTCAACTGCAAGGTAAGTGGTTCAAACTCAATGGATGCTCCTCAGAAACCCTATTCAACGTTGTCTCTTTGAGTCAAAACCAACTCAATGCCACCTAACCACAGCAATACAACTACCACATCTTGACTGAATCTCAAAATGATTATGCTGAGTAAACAAAAGAATTATAATGAGTGAAAAAAGCCAGATTTCCCCCCCCCAAAAAAAAAAAATAATAATAATATGTATTGCATGAATCCAAGTCAATCACTAGGTACGGGAATGTAGATAGGTAGATGTGTATGTAGACAGACAGACACCTTGTACTGATTTCAACTCATGGTGACCACATATATAACAAAGCAGATATTTGAAAGATATCAATACTCACTCTGGCAAATTGTAGAAAGTGGTATCTCCCTTCTCTCATATCACCAGGAAGACTCATTCCCTACCAACTGAGTTGTAACAGAGGAAAATGTTCCTTTTTTATAAAATAACAGTATTTTTGTCTACTTTAAAAAAAAAAAAAAAAACCAATTCAGCATAAAAAACGTGGAAAAGTGTAGTATCCTGGTATGGCATTGTAAGATAAGTACTCGACCTGAAAGTTGGTTTGAACCCTAAGTTCTCCAGTTCAAATTCACTAGCTACTCCTTGGACACCCTATACAGGATCATTATGAGTTGTAACCCACTCCACAGCATTTGACAATAACAACAACATATGGTCATAAAACAAATATTTCCCAGTCCAGTGTCATCCTCAAAATTGCCATGATGTTTGAGTGTATTATTTTGGCTCTTGTATTAGTCCATTTTATTGAGGGTCTCTGTCATCCTCACTGGCCCTCTACTCTGTTAAACATGATGTCCTTCTCAAACTATTGGTTCTTCTTCATGATGTGATCCAAACAAGCAGGATGGATGATGTTTTGCTTCATAGGTTTTTATTGACTAATTTTCAGAATGAACCCTGCTGACATAGTGATGGGCTGCTAGCCACAAGGTTGGAAGTTCAAACCTACCAGCTGTTCTTTGGGAGAAAGATAAGACTGCCTGCTCCCTGAAGATTTAGAGTCTTGGAAACACAAAAGGAGCGGTTCTACCCTGTTTGATAGCATTACTACTTTGAGTTGGAATTGATTCAGTGGCAGTAGCTTTTTGTTATTGTTTGTTTACATTTTCAGAAATCAATTGCCAGACCTTTCTTTCTGTTCTCATATTCTAGGAGCTTCCCTGAAACCTTTATACCATGGGTGAACCTGAGGGTATTTGAAATACTGGTAGCATACCTTCTAGCACCATGGCACCATGCAAGCCACCACAGTAGGACCAAGTGATAGATGCATGGTGGAGCTAATCTATAGAGATATACTCATAATTTATGCCCGTGGTTGCTTGTGGAGGAGGGATGTAATTGGAAAGGAATAGGAGCAAGAAGAGTCAAGCTGTGGACTGCAAGGTTGATTTGAAATGCAGAGTTAGCAGTTCAAGCTCACCAGCTGCTCCACAGAAAGCCTGTAAAGGATCACTCTGAGTGGGAACAGACTCGATGGCACTTAACAACAACAATAACAACAGGAGAGAGATTATTAAGCAACATGAGGAAACTGTTGAGTGATATGCTTATCACCTTGACTGTAGAGAGAGTTTTACAGATCTAGGCAAAATGTTGAAAATTAACACGGTATTGACATATATATGCAGTTCAATCTGTGTCAGTTGTACCTTTCTAAACTAACATAAATAAAGATAATAGAAGTGAGGACTTTGCTGAACATTTTACTTGGGAAACTTATGTCAATCTTTAAAACCTGGCACACTTGCTCTCAAGAACTCTTGTGAAACTTGTGAAGTCTCTCTGAGTCTCCATCTGCTTTCTACCAAGTTGTGGCAATGTAAAAGCATTTCAATATTCTCATAAGCCAATGCATTATTATTAACTAGAATATAGACTTTCCAGACCTCCCCACCTTTTGAAGTTTGTATGGATTCCTTACCTCCTTTTGTAGCAGTAATTAAATGTCCAGGTCAGAGGTTAGCCAAACTGGTATTCCTCTGTTAGTTTTGCCATACATATCTGAGCAGAGGGCAACCTTTTCTGATACCCACTGCTGTAAGCAACACTTCTCTTATATGCTGATGATACTGGAACTCCTTCTAAGGAGGAAGAGGTTTAGCTATGAAGTACAACATGGTAATTTTTTGAGTATTTATGTGTAAATAAGAATTGAGGACATACCAAATGCCATCTGCAAAGTGGATCCAATAAACACCACCCTACTTACAGCCCCCAGCATAATTTTCAAAGTTGTTTTGAGTTTTCCATAGAATTATTCTCTATATCCATTTATAGTTGGAATGACATAAACACTAGAACATCTGTATAACTTTACATTTTAGGAACAATATCACACTTAAAATTTAAAAAAAGCAAAACATATTGGAAAGCACCACATGACTAGAAGATGCTGTGTTTGCTTTATGTACAAGTTACCTTTCCTCTGAAGTAGCATAGTTCTTGAGCAAAGTCTTTTGACCTTAGGCTCAAATTCATATATTGGTTAACTGTTTTAAGGTGTCACAATTATGTTTATTTGAAGAGCAAAGATGTCAGTTTGAGGATTAAGGTGCACCTGACCCAAACCATGGTATTTTCAATAGCCTCATATGCATGTAAAAGCTGGACAGTGAATAAGGAAGACCATAGAAGAATTGATGCTTTTGAGTTATGGTGTTGGAGGAGAATAATGAAAGTGCCATGGGCTGCCAAAAGAACCAATAGATCCATTTTGGAAGAAGTGCAGCCAGAGTGCTCCCTGGAGGCCAAGATGGCCAAATTTAGTCTCTCATACTTCAGACATATTGTCAGGAGGGCATCTGTCACTGGAGAAGGATATCATATTTGGTAAGGTGGAGGGTCAGAGAAAAAGAGGAAGACCCCCAATGAGATGGATTGGCCAAGTGACAACATCGATGAACTCAAGTGTGGCAACATTAGTGAGGCTGGCTCAGGATCAGGAAGTATTTCGTTCTGCTGTACATAAAGTTGCTATGGGTCTCTACCGACTTGATGGCACCTAACAACAACAACAACTATTTTGTTGAGTGTTTTTATCAGGAATGGGTGATGGATTTTTTCAAATGACTTTTCTGCATTAATTGATATGATCATATGATTCTTTTCCTATGTTTTGTTTATGTGGTTGATAGGTTGTTTTTGTTTTTAAATATTGAACCATTCTTGCATCCTCGGTGTGAATCCCACCTGATCATGATGTTTTTGTTTTGTTTTGTTGATATGTTGTTGAATTCTTTTGGCTGGGATTTTGTGGAGAATTGTTATATCTGTATTAGTTAGAATCATTGGTATATCATTTTCTTTTTTAGTGATACCTTTGCTTGGTTTTGGTATGCAGATTATGTTTACTTCATAAAATAAATTGGGAAGTGTCCATCCTTTCCTATGTTCTGGAATAGCTTGAATAGAATTGGTATCAACTCTTCTCCTTATGTTTGGTAGAATTCACTAGTGAATCCATCTGAGCCTGTACTTTTTTCGGTTGGGAGTTTTAAAAATGACCTAATTAATTTCGTTTTTCTTGTTGTTGTTTTTGTTATGGGTCTGTTCAAGTTTTCTACTTCATTTTCTGTTAGGTTAGGTAGATTCTATTTTTTTAAATAATTTGCCTATTTCTTCTAGATTTTTAAAATAAATTGGAGTACTATTCTTCATAGCATTTTGTTATTATCCTTTTATTTTTATTCCTTCTCTTGTTGCATCACCCATATTATTTCTTATGCATGCTATTTGCGTCTTCTCCTACTTTCTTTTGTTAGGCTTGCCAAAGACTTGTCAATTTTATTAATCCTCTCTTAGAATCAAGTTTTGTTTTGTTGACTCTTTCTATAGTTTGTGTTTGTTTGTTTGTTTTCTGTTTCATTTATTTCGGTTCTAATCCCTGTTTTTTGTTTGTTTGTTTTTCTTTTCTGGTGGTGGCTGTAGGCTTACTTTTCTCCTATTTTTCTGATTATTTGAAATTGTGCATTAGTGTGTTGATTTTGTTTTTTTCTTCTTTTTTGATGTGTGCTTATTGCCCTCTAAACACTGCTTTTGCTGTGTCCCAAAATTTTGGTATTTTTAAAATTATTATTATTTCTTCTTTTAACCAGTAGCTTTCAAACAGGGTGTTATTCAATTTCTGTGTATTTGATTTTTTTTTTTTCCCTTTGATTTACCATTAATGATTTCTAATTTCCTGGTGTGATCTTGTGGGATAGTGCTTTGGACTGCAAGATTAGTTTGAACTGTAAGGTTGGTGGTTCAAACTCACCAGTTGCTCCTTGAAAACACTATGCATGGTGCCTATGAGTCAGAACTGGCTCCACAGCACTTAACGACAACAACAACAATCTTACAGCATTGTGATCTAAAAAGATGCTTTCTAGTATTTCAGTGTCTTAATATTTATTCCTACTTGCTTTGTGGCCTAACCTATAGTCTGTTGTGGAGAATGTGTTTTTGTGCACTGAAGATGCTTTGTGCTGTTGTTGCATTGAGTGCTCTGTATAGGTCTACAAGGTCAAGTTGGTTGATTATATTGTTTAGTTTTTCTTTGTCTTTGTTGAGTTTCATTCCAAATCCATTCCTTCTTTGAAAGTGGTCTATTTAGACCTCCTACTATTATTACAGAGTTGTCTATTTGTTTCTATTAGGGTTTAATTTATGTCTTTTGAGGCTTTTGAATTGGGACCATAGATATTTATTATGGTTATGTCCTCTTGCTCAGATGACCCTTTAGTCATGAGATAATGTCCTTCTTTGTCTCTCATGCTGGGTTTTGCCTTAAAGTCTATTATATCAGAAATTAATTTTGCTACTCCTAATTTTTTTTTATTGTGGTTAGTATGATATATTTTTTTCATCTTTTATTTTTAATCTGTTTTTGCCTTTATGTGTAATGTGTGTCTCTTGTAGACAGCATAGTGAAGAATCCTGTTTTCCTATCCGTTCTTCTATTCTCTGTCTGTTAATTGTTGGATTTAATTCATTGTCATTCAGTGTAATTATCAGTACAGATAAATTGATTGCAGTCATTTTGCTGTGTATTTGTGTGTGTGTGTAGTGCTGCTGGTTTCTTTGTTCAATATATTTTACTGTCCTGAGTTGATCTTGCTTATTTTCTTGACAATTTCTTCTTTCCTGGTTTTTTTTTTTTTAATGCTTTATTGTGAATTATATGATAGTTTACATGGGAAAACATTAGTTTTATATTCATTCTATCGTATATAGTTTCATTGCCATGGTTATAATCCC
>NW_006408575.1:14506723-14510637 GCF_000296735.1 Chrysochloris asiatica
CTTTTGGGTTTTCTGCATAGAGGATCATATTGTCTGCCTATAGGGAGAGTTTTACTTCCTCTTTGTCAATTTGGATGCCTTTCATTTCCCTGTCTTGCCGTATAGCTCTTGCTAAGACTTCCAACACAATATTGAATAGGAGTGGTGACAAAGGGCATCCCTGTCTGGTTCCTGTTCACAGAGGGAAGGCTTTCAGTTTCTCTCCATTGAGAGTAATGTAGGCTGTTAGTTTTGTATATATGCTATTTTCTAGTTGTTTTAATGTTTATTAAATCTTTATGGTTTTCATTTTCTTGATTTCATGTGAATATGTATTAATTTTATTTGAGGTTATCCTGTAATTTATTAGTTTCTTCCCCTTTTTAAACAAATCTGTTTTATCTTGAAATCTACTTGACTACGTCACTATTTGGATGTTATGTAACTACACATTTTCCTCCTTTTGTAGGTGTTTTCATTAAAAACTGATATATCTCATTCTCTATTTTCCATTTTGTAGGTTTATTTTACATTGGTTTAATTTGGTTATATGCCTTGGATGCTTCTATCTCTGGGTTTAATTCTAGGTGGTATCGCCTTGCATGCTAATCTAAGGTTGTTGTCTGCTCTTGCTTGTTCTCAGTCCAGAGGACTCCCTATAGTATTTTCTTTTGAAAACTTGGCGTGGTATTACAAATTCCTTAAATTTAGATTTATCTGGAAATGTTCTTAATTTGCCATTGTATTTGAGGGACAGTTTTGCTGGGCATATGTTTCTTGGGTGGCAATTTTTTTCTTTCAGAGTTTGTATGTGTCTTCCCATTGCTTTTTTGTCTTCAGGCTTTGTACTGAGAAACCAGAGCTTAATTTTATTGGTTATCTTTTTTTAGGTAGCTTTTCCATTTTCCTGAGCTGCTCTCAGGATTCTTTCCTTGTCTTTGATTTTGGAGATTTTGATTATGCTATATCTTGGTGATTTTCTTTTGAGTCCTACCTTTTAGGGTTTTGTTCAACTTCTTGAATGTGTATTTTATTATATTTCATGATGTTAAGGCATATTCTTCCAACAGATTTTCAACTATCTTTACAGTACTTTTCGTTGTCTTATCCTATTCTGAAATTTCGATCACTTATCAGTTATTCCTATTCATGTTGTCCCTCAAGAATCTTAGTTTAATTTCAGTTGTTTTCACTCTTTGTTACTGATTGTTCTTTTAGAGTACAAATATTGACAGATTTATTGTCCAGCTCACTAATTCAGGCTTCCATCGATTCAAATGTACTGCTTTATCTTTTTGATGTATTATACAATTCTGAAACCTTAGCATGAATCTTTTAGATTTCTATTTGCTGATTTTGTATTGTCTGTAATTATTTGTCTGTTTTGCTTGTTCTTGTATCTATTTCTTCAACTCTTCCTTGTTTTCCTTGACATTTTAGTCAGTCATTTGGAGGTACCTAAACATCAGCACCACCACTCATCTGTCAGTTTGCCAATCAGAAAACGTGTACACCAGGGTTGTGATTTTCACCATACTTATTCAGTCTGTATGTTGAGCAAAAAATCCAAGAAACTGGATTATATGAAGAAGAACATAGCATCAGGATTGGAGGAAGACTCATTAACAACCTGCCATATACAGCTTTGCTTGTTGAAAGTGAAGAGGACTTAAAATATTTACAGATGAAGATCAAAGACCACAACCTCTGATATGGGTTGTATCTCATTGTAAAGAAAACAAAAATGCTCACCACTGGACCAATAAATAACATCATGCTAATTAGAGAAAAGGCTTAAGGTTTCAAAGACTTTATTTTCCTTGGATCCACTATCAATACTCATGGAATCAGCAGTCAAGAAAAGCATACAATCTCTGAAAGAAAAAAAAAAATACAATGATGTATTGCATTAGGCAAATCTGCCACATAAGAGGCCTTTTCAAAGTTTTGAAGAGCAAAGAAGTCAGTTTGAGGGCTAAGGTACGCTTGACTTAAGCCATGGTATTTTCAATAGCCTCATATGCATGCATAAGTTGAGCAGTGAATTAAGAAGACTGTAAAAGAATTGATGCATTTGAGTTATGGTGTTGGAGAAAAATGTTAAGTGTACCATGGACTGCTTGAAGTACAAACAAATCTGTTTTGGATTAAGTACAACCAGAATGCTCGTTGGAAGCCAGGATGGTGAGACTTTGTTTTTCATTCTTTGGCTATATTATCAGGAGGGACTAGTCTCTGAAGAAAGATATAATGCTAGGTAAAGTGGAAGTTCAGTGAAAAAGACACATACCCCCAATAAAATGGATTGGTACAGTGGCAACAGCAGTGGACTCTGATGTAGCAATGATTGTAAGGTTTGCACAGGAGTGGCCCTGTGATGTTCTGTTGTGTAAAAGGTCACTATGATGGATTTACAGTAGGCCTAGGTGTTTTCTGTTGGTTTGAACCACAAGGTTGGTGGTTGAAGCTTACCAGCCACTTCTTGAAAACCCTATACAGGGTCGCTATGTGTTGGAATTGACTCGTTGGCATTCAACAACAACAGCAACACTCCAGAAGTAGTTTATGCAGACCCAAAGGAGCTGGGGCATCAGGGTATTTCTATCTCAGAGAACAGTTCAGGACAACAGGTCCCACTAGTCCAGGGCGGGCCAAAACCAGCTCTGGAAGCCTGGGACATGCCATGCCTGGTTCCAGATGCTTGTGTCAGTGCTCTTAGCTCCCAACTCATGTTGATTCAGCTCCAACTACTCAGCAGTAAGTTCAATGGGAGCGTATGTGGGTGTACATCACTAGGGTAATATTTTCGTTGTTGTTGTTAGGTACCATGTAGTCAACTCTAACTCAACAGCACTGTGCACAGATGAATGAAACACTATTTGATTATGCACCATCTTTGTTGTTAAGTGCCATCAAGCAGTTCCGACTCATAGTGACCCTGTGTAGGGTTTCCAAGGAGCACCTGATAAGCTTGAACCACTCTCCTTGTGGCTCACACTGACCTTTTACTCCAGTGTATTAACCCACAGCACCACACCAGGACTTTTACAATTATTGTTATGTTCTACCTTGCTGGAAGTCTTGCTCCTCTATTTGCTGACCCTCCACTTTACCAAGCATGAGGTCCTTCTCCAGGGTCTGGTCTCTCATTATCCCCTGATAACATGTCCATTGTATGACAGACCATCCAGGCTTCTTAGGAATATTTTGACTATACCTCTTCCAAGACAGATTTGTTAATATTTCTGGCACCTGTGGTACTTTCAATATTTTTCTCCAACACTGTAACTTAAATGTTTATCATTCTCCTACAGTCTTCCTTATTCATTGTCCAACTTTCACATGCATATGAGGTGATTGAAAATCCCAAGTGCCCCTTAGTGTTCAAACTCATGTCTTTGATCTTGAACCCCTTTAAGAGGTCTTGTGCAGTAAATTTGCCTAATGCAAAATTGCAAAATGACATTTGATTTCTTTTTTTCTCAGTGATTTCTTTTTGAAAGTTTCTATTGTGAATTATGTGTTAGTTTACATGGGTGAGCAATATCTTTACATTCATCCTATCGTACTTTGTATCATTGCAGTGATCACAATCCCCGGCATGCATCATCAAACACCCAGAGAGTACACCCCACACTCCTGTCCCCCAGCTGCCAGCACACAACCCTTCTCCCTCCCTGAGTCCAGAGTCCCCACCTGCTCCTTCTGTCCACATCATTGCCTTTGCCTCCATCCCTAGTGTCACCGCCTCTCTGGACAGGGTCTCGCACTTTGCTTTTCTCTCTTGATGGTTCCAGGGATCTCTGCTCCTGGACTGCAAAATCAGCTTCTCCCATCCTTTTGTTACCAAACATTTACATTTACCTTTCCAACACTCAGTGCCAGACCTGATAGCAGTCATTCCCTGTTGAACCACAGGAATCCTTTCCCCCCCT
>NW_006408575.1:14510937-14513056 GCF_000296735.1 Chrysochloris asiatica
TACTCATGTTCTGATCATCCAGCCATTGATGCCAGGTCAAATGGGTACTGTCTGCAAGTGTGGGTATTCTTGTGCATCCCTCCTCACTTTATATCAGCTGGATCCTTCATGCTCTGTTCTAATTCTCTGTGGCCATGTCCCTGCCCCTGGGCCCAGGAGTCCCCAGGTCTCTTCATACTGCTGGTTAACTAAGTCTCAATCCAGGTTAACAGGAGTCTATTGAATGTGATCACATTTAGTTCACAACTTTATTGCTGTATTTCCCCCACTTCTCCTTACTGGTAGGCCAGCATGCTTACCAGCAAGACCACATGCCTGTTCGTATGTTCCCCCGGAGTCTCAGTTTTGGAAGAGGGTTAGCCCTAAGGGGACCCGACCACTTGCCTTGATGGCTCCCTGGGGAACAACTTGCTTGTTCTTGTAGTAGTCTATTAGACTGCTGTTACTGTTTTGTTTTTTGTTTTTTTTCTGCTAGTCTTTCTTTCAAGAAGTATCTTCTGTTCTTCTAGCTACTTCAGACTGGTCTGCTTGTCCTTTCACTTGGGAATATCCCATCTCAGAAGATTCTGGGTGAGGATCAGGATTCCACCTATGGTCTTTTGCAATGCAAAGGCTCTGCAGGGAGCCTCTTTCACTGGGCAAGTTCTAGCCCCAGTTTAATTATTCCAAACAGTTATAGGCTGAAGACAGACTTACAAGCTTTCTCTGGTGATGTTTCTGGCTATTCTTCTCTCTCCCCTTCAAGTGTTTATTTTACAATAGTAGGCAAGGGAAACCAAGATTCAATAGACAGCCAAGCATCTTAACATCATTTCCCCACTTTTACCCATTCAAACCATGCCTCAATCTTTGTATCCACGAGCCCTTGTTCCACATTTGTGCTTAGATTGTTATTTACATCTGTCGCATTTAGCCCATGTAAACCTGCCTAGCTATTCTGCCATCCACCTTATTTTTCCTTTCCCCATCCCCTTTTAGTCTTCCCCCACAGCATCAAACTATCCTGTACCTATTCCATACCCTGTGTTCCACCTTCCCCTCCTTCCCCCTCAACCCATCCACACACCCTCGTAACCAACAAAAAAATAAAAATAAATAATAAAATATATATTTTTTGACATTTAATTTCTTGACTGCTGCTTCCATGTGTGTTTATTGTATATTCAAGCAAAAATGAAATATTTGACAACTTTAATCTTTTATTCTCTTATCATGATGCTATCTATTGGTCCAGTTATAAGGATTTGTGTTTTCTTTACACCGAGGTGCAATCCTTACTGATGGCTGTTTTCTTTGATTTTTATTAGTGTTTTAGGTACTCTTTGCTTCCAGGAAGCAAAGTTGTATCGTCTACATATCACAGGTTGTCTTTCAGTGATTCTTCCTCCAGTCTTGATTCCATGTTCTTCTCCATGTATTGTAACTTCTCAGATTATTTGCTCAGTATGCATATTGAATATGTATGATGAAAAGATAGAACTCTGGTCTTATTTTAAACCATTCCATATCCCCTTGTTCTGTTGAATGACTGCCTCTTGGCCTATGTTCAGGTTCCTCATCGACACAGGTAAGTTTTTGGAATACCCATTCTTCACAATGTTATCCATAGCTTGCTATGAGCCACACAGTTGAAAGTCTTTTGCATATTCAATAAAGCATTAGTAAACATTTTTCTTGTATTCACTGCTTTCAGCTAAAATCCATGGAAAGTCAGTAATGATATCCCTAGTACCATTTCCTCTTCTGAATCTGGCTTGAATTTCTGGCTGTACATTTATAGCTCAAAGTTCTAGGACTATCATCTGGATGTGCTTCATTTGGTTTTCCTTATCTTTGTTGTAGAGGGTTACTGCTTCACGCACCACCTTCCTGCCTCCTTTCGAGTGTACTTTAAGTGAATTGAGAAATCTAGACATATTTCTATATAGCAATTATTTGAAACAACAAGGTAAAGGATATACTACATAGACTAATTAAAAATTCAAGAGTAGAAGCCAGCATGGGTCCCCAGCTGATCTCCTCCCTCCCCGTCTTCCTTGGATGGCGGCTGTTTATGCTGGACGTGTGGCCAGAGACGGGTAAGGATCACGTGGAACCTCGGCTACTTAAGACAGAGCCA
>NW_006408575.1:14513588-14528745 GCF_000296735.1 Chrysochloris asiatica
TTGTAGGCTGTGTATGCTTACTGTATACTGGGCTACTATTTCAAACCCACCTTGAGATAGCTCCAAAGACTCAGTGATCTGCTTTCTCAAGGTCAATGCCATGAAAACCCTATAGAATGCAGTTCTAGTCTGAAAAACATGGTATCACTGTAAACCTGAATCAGTTCAATGGTAACTGATCTTTGGTTTTAAAGGCTCAGTATTTTGAAATACATTCCTCAATCTTCATGCAATTTATGAACGAGCTGAGATGTTCAGAAATCTTTTAAAACGTCTACATCTCTCATTTGTCAAGCTCTTAAGAGCTTTAAAAAAAATTCAAAGCACAAATAATCCTACAGGAATCCCAAAGGATTCCTATGAATGTAAAAGGTGTTAAGAGGAAGACTATAGCTGTTTGTGGCAGGATTAAGTTAAACCCAACTGTGTCTTTAATTAGAAGTATCTCCAAATCATTCCAAGCTGCCACTTCCTAAAGCAGGCAACCTAGGTTTTAAGATATTGGTTCATACTGAATTCCCACACATAATATTCAGATCGGGCTTGCCAAGTACCTCATGGCCAACTTAAATTAGTGTAAATACCATATTTTTATGAAATAATGCATATATTATATGTTTTTGCCAACAGCTCAGTCCTTCAGTGTTATGGTACATAGTATATGGGTGGATATATTAGATCTGCAAGTGTATTGTTTGTGAAAAAGCAAAACAAAACAGTAATGCTTGTCCAGCAATAGAATGAGACTTAGTTTTAAGAGTGAGATAAAGTTTTTCCTTCTTAAAAACTCTGCATTGAATGAGTGATGTTAATTGAGTGTGTTGTTTTTTATGTGTCATTTTCCTCGTCTGTCAAATGAAGCTTGTAATAGTGCCTGTATTTAGTGAATTGAAGTGGCTATCACAGTACCTAGCCAGGAGTAGGCTTTCAATGTTGTTGTTTAGCACTGTGGCATCAGTTCCTACTCATAACGATCTTGTATAGGGTTTCCAAGGAGTGACATGTGAGTTTGAACCACCAACCTTGTGCAACACCAGTGCTTTATAGATTTTCTTCATTAGGGGATGTGGTGATTTTAGTGGTAGAATTCCTGCCTTTCTTATGAGAGTCCATGGTTGACTCCTGACCAACACATCTCCTGCACAGTCATCCAGTTGTTGGTGGAGGGCTTGTGTACCGAACAGCTTTCAGTGCAGTTACCAGATTAAGATGGGTAAGAAAAGAAAGGCTTGGTGATCTATTTTCATCATAGGAATGGCACAGGAATAGGCAGCATTTTGTTTTGTTACTTCTGGGGTCATCATGCATTGGAACCCACAATATTCTTAGTTTAAAATTTTTTGTACAAATGTTGTTGTTGTTGTTGTGAAGTGCCATAGAATTGATCCGAACTCAGAGTAACCCTGTATATGATAAAATTTTTTCAGTACATTTTGTCTCAATATTTTTAAGTTAACAATTTGATTGTGAGTTAATGTTACCCAAAGCATTAATTTGCTGGATCAGTGTATTTTATGTAGGAGCAAGGTGAAAGACTTCTTTACCTAAATAAGTTTGGGAAACAAATCTCTGATTAAGCAGAATAAAGTTAATGAGGTTTCTTTGCGGGAAGATTTCTCAGAGTCTTTAATATGCTAATATGAGTTATGACTATTCAAAAGGATTGTAGTATGCAAACTCTATATACTCTTCATTCTAATGATCAGATGTCCTAGTATATGTAAACTTCAAGGTTTAAACTTTAGGCTGTGACATGTATTTAATTATAGGTATTGTGCATAAAACAGCAAAATATAATCTCAGAACTGTAAAACACTTGTTATGCATACCAGAATGGTTTCTCTCTTCCTGTAGCCAGATTCTTCATGCTTGCAGCCTGCAAAGACAGTGTGAATCCTTTGTGAATTAGGCGCTTCTAGCTGTATCACCATAAGAGTTAAAATGATGCTGATTGAAAATATTCTTGACAACTTCTGTTTGGAGCATTGTTCCATCCCAATTTACCCCTTATAGATGGGTGATTGGAACAATTGAGTAATCATAGAATCTCATTTTTGGTTTGCTGTAAATGTTCCCTCATGCAAAAAATAATCTTTTAGTCTTCTAAAGTTGCTTATCATATGAAATATGATTTTGAATGATGATATTTCAAAAATAAGATCTAAAAATCAAAGATTTTATTCCCGTTTTCAATTTACTAAGATTTACAGCCTCAGAAACCCTGTTCAGAGTCACTATGGGTCGGAACCAACTTGACATCACTAACAACAACAACAATATTTCAACTTATTATGTTCAAATGATAATGCAAATAAGGAAATTAATTATATGGATTTTTTTTTTCCAGAGATGTTTCACATTTTTTAAAAAATGTTTTTCTCCCATCTATGTAAAATAACATTACCCTTTTAATTAGTCAATTATTATATTAGGAAAATCACAGCACAAAATGTTGGTTGAATAGCCTCCATTTTCAGAGTCATTGCATATTTAATTTTGAAGTCTTGGATCTTATATTGTCCTTTATAGTAAGAAAGTAAATACTCCTGGTGGTACAGTGGTTAAAGTGCTCAACTGCCAATCAAATGGTAGGCCTTTCAAACCCACCACTTGCTCAGTATGGGAAGTCTGCTTCTGTAGAGATTTACAGCCTTTGAAACCCTGTAGAGCTGTCCTACCTACGCCAAAGGGTCACTATGAGGAACAATGTATTTGAATGGAGTAGGTTTGGGGGTTTGTGTGTGTGTGTGTGTGTGTGTTAATAATTTTTTAAAAAGACATTATATTTATTTTTTAGTTGGATGAGTTTTACTGTAACTCATTGATATTTGTATAGTGAGTAAAGGGCAGAACCATATAAAGTTCAAAAGAGCAGTAACTATATAGGATTTCAGAGTTCTGAAGTTAGCCATGTCTCAGTCCAAAAACCACTCCTGCTGCTGAATATATGTGTGACCTGGGCAATAAACAACCTCTGAGTTTAAGTTTTCTTACATTTAAAAATTGAAATATATCCATGTCTGTCCTTTAGAATGGAGTCCTGGTATGGTGCTTACATGTGAGATAATGTGCTGGACTGCAAGGTCAGGTTAAGCCTCAAAGTCAGTGGTTCAAACTTACCAACCACTCTTTGGAAACTCTACACTGGGGAACAATGAGTCAGAACTGAACTATGAGTCGGAACTGACTCGATGGTACTTAACAACAACAACAACATCCTCTAGACTGGTTCTGAGGACTCAATAAGGTTATGAAAAGACAGTGCTTGCCATGTTATGTGGCACATGGAAAGCCTCATAAATACCACCACTACCCACTGCACTCAAGTGATAGCTACCCAGTGGAGGGTTCCTGGAGTTGTAAATTGTTACGAGAATTGAGAGCTTCCTCTTTCTCCCACAAAGCAGCTGGTAAATTTGAACTAAGGACCTTGCAGTTAGAAGTGTAATGTGTAGCCCTGCACTACCAAGCACTTTCCATAAATACTGTTGTTGTTGTTGTTGTGAAGTGCCATAGAATTGATCCGAACTCAGAGTAACCCTGTATGGAGTTTCTGAGGAGTGACTGGTGGGTTTGAATCATTGACCCTGAGGTTAATGGCTCAGTGCTTAACGTACAGTGGTGGCATGCAATATACCTCTAAAGGGTTCATTCGATACTGCTGCTTAGAAAGAAAAAAGTCTAATAGTATAATTCTTCAAATTAGGATAGTCTTATCAGTACCTGGTATTCTGGTTTAACTATCTAATGGGTATAGTTTCCCTTGGAGATAAGGACGATGGTATGTGCATAAGTCTTGAAATTTGCCACTTAATAGGCTGTTTGAAAATTCAGTTTGATACTTTAATACATAACTCCCTTGGTGTCTATAACTGAATACTGTCCAAAGCTGTCAATCCAAGTACCCAGATATTCATTAAACATGCATGTGTGCACATAGCACACACACACATTCACACTTTCAAGGGGCCATGTTATTAGAGACAGTGGGATGGAAAGATGCTATTATTTATATTGTCATTACACCTAAGTTTGCTCCCATGCAGTTTTGCCAGGGTTTCTGACCTTGGTGACTTTACAGCCAGTAAATCTGCATTTTCATTTGTATTCTCACCAGCAAAGTTGTGGAAATGTTATTTCTGTTTCTGCCTGTAAAAATCCAGCTTGTACATTTCCCTTGTGACTAAGGACATAGATTTGTTAGTATTGTCAGAACTAGATATATCCTTCTGTTCTTTTTACTTCAGAATTTTATTTGCATTTGGTTCCCAGGTCAGCAGAAAATAGTCCTTTCTCTTAGAAGCAAAATTATCACCCAAGTTATTTTCTAGATAAGTTGATATTATAAGAATATGACAATATAGCGTTAAAAACTTCAATAGCTGAAAGAGGCTTTGGAGACAGTGTAACCAAGTGTCCTTATTTTAGAGAAGGAAAACCTGAGGCTCAGAGAGGAACATGGCATTTGGACTGCTAACACCAAGGGTGGTGGTTCAAACCCACCAGCCTTTCCAAGGAAACCCTATAACCAGTTTCTGTGAGTCGTGATTGACTTGATGGCACTTAACAGTAACAGCAACAACAATCATTTAAGATCCCAGGTATCCTGAATTTTAATCAACAATAATTTCTACAAACAACATAATTCCTGCTTTCTACCAACCAATCCACAGTCATCAAGTCAGCTTCAACCCATAGCAACCCTATATAGAGTTTCTGATACAGTAAATCTTTATGGGAGCAAACATCATCATCTTTCTCCCACAGTTGTTGGTGGATTTCAACCATCTGAAACCTTGTGGTTAGCAGTCCAGTATTCATCCTACAGTACCACTGAGACTTCATAGTCTCTCCTTTGTTATTGTTGCTAAGTGCCATTGAGCCAGTTTTTACCATAACAACCCTGTATAGAGTTTCCAAGCAACGGCTGGTGGGATTGAACCACTGATCTTGTGGTTCAAATGACTTTGCAGTCCAGTGCATTAACCCACAGTGCCACACCAGGACTCCTTTGTTCCTCCTTTAGTCAATATCAGTTCCTAAAAAATGAGAACGTAAAGGGATTATTGGTTAGCCACTTAATCGATAAGAGAAATTAGGCTCATAAAGTTTAAGCAAATTTCTTGACTAGACTTTGACTAGAACTCTGGTTTCTAGATGTCCTATTCAGTGATCTCTTCAACCACATTGTTTCTGCAAACGTGTCCATAAAGAGAATTCACTCTAATAGTTTTTGGATGCTGTTATTGCGCTATTCTTTTTGGCTTCTTCCTTTTGTGTCTATGATGTAAGCCATCCTGCACACAACTTAACACCTCTGTTATGACCCAGGTGACACCTAAAGATGATGGATTCTTTTGCAAGGTGATTCATAGCTCTTGTGCAAGATGTGGGAGTTTGCAAGAGTCTGCTTTCGTTTACTTTATAGTGACTTGTTTGTCTTTCTGTGTGCCTGAAAGAGTCAACAGTAATCACTCCTCTGATGTATGATTTGATTAGTGATGCTGGAGCTACTGCTGTCCTCCGGAACAATAAATCCAACACAGGTCTGTCCCATTCTCTGCCATGTTGCCTGGGAGCCTTCCAGTTTAACCTTCTGCAGTAAATTTAGCTCATCATCAAGCTTTCAGCTACTATAGAAACTGTTTTGTACTATCACTTAAGGGCTTTTCTTCAGAAAAATTACTGAGAAATGCTGTAATTTTACACTGTGTACCTAGTGTCTACGAGTGTTCATGAAATACTCAAGGATCCATCAAGGCTTTTCTTATTCCTGTCTCATTACTTCCTCTCTCTTTTATGAATTCTTAGTGTCCTGAAACAAACAACAACAAAATAAAACCCCAAAGTCAACAAACTAGTTGCTATTGTGCTAACTCCAACTCATGATCTACTCTTGAGTGTCTGAGTAAACTGTGTTCCATAAGGCTTTCAAATGGCTGATTTTTCAGAAGTAGATCTCCAGACCTTTCATCTGGGGTACACATGGATAAACTCAAACTTCCAACTTGGTAGTTAACAGCGTGTGCGTTAACCAGTTGCACCAACCAAGGACTCTTCTAGTACCTTTAGAGTTGGAATAAATCACTCTGGCATCTAGTTAGATACTAAAGGTAGCTACAGATAGACTGTCTTGAGTTGAAAACTCAGTGTAGACTTACTGAGTGTGCATCATCGGGCAATTGACTTTAAGTTCTTACCATCTCCATTTCTTAATCTGTAAAGTCAGAATAGTAATAGCACCTAACCTTGTAAAGATTTGTGATTATTAAATGAAATAATGCATACAAAGAATTTAAGACAGTGCCTGATACATAGTGAATGGTCAACAAATAGGCTAGTAATCATAATGAGGTGGACAGTGACGGTGGACATATTTTATGTATTTTCTACGTAATCTTTTTCAAAGTAAAAATAATGTTTTATGCTCTATTTCCATCCTTTTCCTTCCCTTTACATAGAGAGCTCAGAGAAATAGGGTAGAGTTGGGACAATTGATGTTTGAAGAGACTAGTTGAAAACTGAGATAATTGAGGGAAGAAGTACAGCCTTATGTCAGTTACAATCAAAGATAAAAACTAATAATGATAATGCTTTTCTTGTTAAGTGCCCTTGAGTCACTTGTGACTCATAGTGAGCTTGTATAGTGTTTCTAAGGTGCGGTTGATGGATTTGAATTGCTGACCTTGGGGATAGAAGTCCAATGCTGAGACATATATTCTTGTTATTGCAGATGTGAGCAAAATGGTTATTTAGTATTTTGAACTTATACAACTAGTAATTATGCATATTAAATGCAAGTTCCAGTGTTTGACAGTATGAACAACCACTCTCCATAAAGAAATTTGAATATATATTGTATTCACTATAAGTAAGTTCAGAATAATTTGACTTTTTGTGTTACTTTCAAAGGAGAAAAGATGATTAGGCTTTCATAATCAATGATCTTGCCATCACATATCCATATCAAATAACTCTATAAATCTCCAATCTACTTACTCTAAATAAGACTGCTCAGATGAGCTATGATTGCAGAATAAGAGGGTCTTCAATTGTATTGGTTCAGAGAAATTTTCTTTGCCTCAGTTTCACCACCTACAAGTGGAATTCATAATGCCACATTACCATTCTTGATTAAATAACATAGACTGCCAGGCACACTTTGAAAATAATATAGACATATCCCCCGATCACATACATCTCCCGTTCTCTTTTAGAGAACTTATGAGGAAATCAAACATACTATTCTAGTGTATTTTCTCTCTGCCTTGCACTGTAAGTTTTGAGACACTTCTGCATTTCGGATTAATCTTCTGTTAGCCATTACATGTCATGCTCTGCTGTCTCAGGTTCTCTGATCCTTAGTCTTTCATTTGAGTTAAAAATGATTTATGAACATACTTGCATTTTAAACCACTACCACACGTATCCACTTGAGTGTGTCTCAGCATGCTGAAGAGTCTCTGGGTGATGCACACAGTTAACATGCTCAGTTCTGACTCAAGGGTTAGAGCTTCAAGTCCACCCAGTGGCACTTCAGGAAAAAGACTTGATGATTTACTTCTAAAAGATCACTGTTGAGAACCCTGAGGAACACAATTCTATTCTGAGACACACACAGCATTACCATGAGTCAAAATCCACTTGACACCAACTGGTTTTTGGTAGAGTATCTCACTCTGTCTATCCAGAGTTGCTTCACACCACTCCAGAACTTCTCTTGCCTTCTTCCATGAAGAGGGACAGTTAAGAGGTAGCCTCTTGGTTCAAAGTAACTGCATTCCTCCAGATATTACCTGTGTGGCAAATGTTACTTATGTAACCTGTGTCTTAGTTTTCACCTCTGTAACAGAATAAAAATATATCTGGAATTCTTAAAAAGAGTAAAGGGAATCATGTATATGAATTTTGTAGAACACTGCCTGGAAAACAGCAAGGTCTGAGACAGTGCTGGCTAGTATAGTTATTTCTTATTTCTCTTCTCTTTTTTTGAAATTTTTATTGTGAGTTGAGTGAAGGTTTACAGGGCATATCATCCATTGTACATCCAACAAATCAAACATTTGTTTCTCAATGATTGCAATCTACTCCAAGTAACAGTTATTCCACTTCCTCCCTGTGGCTTCTATCTCCAGTCCACTCTCCTTCCCAACCCTGCTGTACCATGCCCCCAGGTAAAGATTGCCCTTTTGATCTTGAGTGGTTGGCCATTCCAGGGTGAGCATACATTATTAGTGTTTTTTTTTTACCCACCATGTGTCACTGTGGGATAATGCACTGGACCACAAGATTAGTTTGAACCACAAGATTGGAGGTTCAAATTCACCAGCCACATCTCGGAAAATCCTAACAGGGTCACCGTGAGTCAGAACTGATTTGATGGCACTTAACAACAACATTTACATATCATCTGCATGGTTGAAAATTGGACCACAAAGATGAGTTACGTTCCAACCTCACTACTAACGGTTACTATTTTACTATCTATTTTTCCTTCTAAATTCATTTTTTCTGACTCCAAAGTTTATCCTGTTTTTGTTTACCAATATGAGCTTCTTTCATCAAATTCTGTCTGTTTTATGTCTAGATTCATTGTTCTCCTCTTCATCTTGTCTTGTACAGATCTGTTGTCTTCTATCCCTAAGTCAGTCCTGTATCATGCCTCTGCATCTCCAGCCTATCCTTACACAAACCGTCCCTCCAATCACCTGTTAGAGTTATTTTCTTAAAGATTTTTTGAATTACAAATTGTCAGTGATTCTGCATTTACCAACATTTCTTGGTCCTTCATAAGCAATCTTTTCCATTTTCATCCTGCCCTTCAATCTTTCCATGTTGCCACTGATTGTTCTACAGTCTACAACCTTCTTCACATCTATGCCTTTTCCTCCTTCCTTTAGCCTCACCTGGATATTCTGCTTGTTCTCTTAGACCCTCTTCAGATGTCTTTTGTCTTTATCAAACAGTGACTGCTTTTTGTTTCTATTGTCAAACCATTACCTTCAGGCATTAATATATCAATTGTCATGTATATTATTATTTACTGCTTTTCTGTACATGTCTCCATCATAGACTGAGTTCCTAGACTACAAGGAGCGTGTTGTAGTCACCTGTGTCTATAGTTATGTTGTTGCTGTTGTTAGGTGCTGTAGAGTAGGTTCCGACTCATAGAGTTCCTGTATAGGGTTTCTGAGGAGCGGCTGGAGATTGGCATTGCTGGCCCTGTGTTCCATTCCAACCTTGTGGCCTATCCGTTTGCTACAGCACTACACCAGTTGCTGTCTCGTATTTGATGTTAGTTTTGAGGCTGCTCATTGTCTTTACGTAGGCTCTGATTCATGGCAATTGTATGCACAGTAGAACAGAATGCTGCCCAGTCCTGTGTCACCGTCTCAGGTCATTGGCATGCTTACGTTCATTATTGCAGTCACTGTGTAGTTTGAGTGCCTTCTGACCTAGGGCTCATCTTCCAGCATTTTCTCAGATAGTATTCTGTTGTGGTCCATAAGGTTTTCAATAACTAATTTTTTTTTAACTAAATCACCAAACCTTTCTTTCTAGTCTGTCTTAGTCTGGAAATTCTACCAAAAACTATCTTCCATGGATGACTAAGCTTTTATCTGAAGTGCCAAAGTTAAACCTTCCAGCATCATAGTAACACACAAGCCACCATAGAACAACAAACTGGCAGATGGCTGTACTGGCTTGCATTGTTATTGTTGATATTAATTGCTGTAGCATTGGTTTGAATTCACAGCAACCATTTATCGAGTTTGTGAGAAGCAGCTTGTGGGTTTTAACCACCAAGCTTGTGGTTCACAGTTTAGTGTTTATCGTAGAATGCCACACCAGGAGTCCTTTGGCTTGCATTGTTGTTGTTATTATTAAATGCCATAGAGTGGGTTCCAACTCATAGTCATCATGTATCTGGTTTCTGAGAAGTGGCTGGTTAGCTTGAACCACTGACCTTGCGGCTCAAACTGACCTTGCAGTCCAACACGTTAACCCTCAGCACCACAGATTTCGGTAATCATTGAATACAATCATAGAGAATGTTTAAGTAAACTCACATGGCAGACATTTTATAGAACAATTTTTTAAAAAATAAAATGTTTCCATTCTCATTTATACTCTTTGTAGGCTTGGACTTTTTCAATTTTATGGTTTCCTGAAAATGGGTCATATTCTTATACTTTTGTGAGATAATATTTCTAAACACAAGTTTGAAGTTCCACACCAAAGCTTTATCATTCTCCTTAGATGTAAGGCTCTTTGAATTTTTGCTGCATAGAAAATTCAGGAGGTGGTTATTAAAGTGATTAACAAAAAAATATGGATGTTTAACTAATCAGTCTACTAATTATTCATTAGAGATTTGTAGCTCCCAGAAAGGAGAATTGTTAATTTAAATATATTTCACTGAGTCTTGGATCTTATTTCAAAGGATGGGTTAAGTCAGAGAATGCATTTAGATGGAGAGAAGTTGCAGAAAAGAATATTGGAATGATAATGAAGAACTGCTTTCTAATTCATGTATCTGCTGTTGTTAGTCTCTTTGAAGACAATTCCAACTCATGGTGTACAACTTCTTCATTGGGTTTTCAATGTTGACATCTTTTGGAAGCAGGCCAGCAGGCTCATCTTCTGAGGAGTGTCAATATGGATTTGAACTGCGAACCATTTGGCTAGTAATTAAGTGCTTAAATGTTTGTGCCACCCAAGAACTCTGTTTAGGTATATAGCAAAGAAAATCCATTGCTTGGGTATTAAAACCTCTTGTGACTAGAACCGTGGCAATGTGAATCACTTGACCATGTCCCTATCCCATGGCTTTCAGGTGATCAACTGACAAATTCCACAAACTGGTCAAGCACACAAGGTCCATATATTTTTTTTTCTTCCTTTTTTTGTCTTAGGAACATGAAGTAAGAAGTACTGAGATACAAAATGTAGTTAGCAGTATTCAAGCAAAGTGAGAGTGTATATAATATAGAACATCATATTTCAGGGATCACGTAAATCATCTGAAACTCAAATCAGATTTTCATGCCTCATTTCCAGATATCTGATTCATGGTAGACAAAATTGCAAAGGGAATTTTCACAAATAGCACTTCCTATTTACTTTAAGATTTGATATCCCTGGCCATATGGGAGGGTTGGAAAGCCATGATAAGCCATGTTGTTGTTGTTGGCAAGTGCCATCGAGTCGGAACCAACTCATAGCGACCCCATGCACAGCAGAACGAAACAATGTCCGATCCTGGGCCAACCTCACTACCGCCACCACACTTGACGCCATCATTGATGTCACCTGGCTGATCCATCTCATTGGGGGTCTTCCTCTTTTTCTCTGACCCTCCACCTTACCCAGCATGACATCCTTCTCCAACGACTGTTCTCTCTGGACAAGGTGTCCAAAGTATGAGAGACGAAGCCTAGCCATCTTGGCCTCCAAGGAGCACTCTGGTTGCACTTCTTCCAAAACATATCTATTGGTTCTTTTGGCAGTCCATGGCACTTTCAGTATTCTCCTCCAACACCAGAACTCAAAGGCATCAATTCTTCTACGATCTTCCTTATTCACTGTCCAGCATTCACATCCATATGAGGTTATTGAAAATACCATGGCTTGGGTCAGGCGTACCTTAGTCCTCAAGTTGACATCTCTGCTCTTCAATACTTTAAAAAGTTCCTGTGCATGATAAGTCATGGACAAGCTAAAGTAGCTAGAAAGTCTGCATCATGAATAAGTGGAAGCTATGAGGAAACAGAACAAAATTCAACAAGTATTTATTGATCCAGGTACATTGGATACAGGAAGCCCATTACGCCAAATTTAAAGAGAAAAATAATTTATTGGAAGGATATAAAGCAGTTCACAAAATATAAGGGAAGGGGAGAGAATAAGCATCAGAAAAGGAAAGGACACACAATAGTTGTGGGATAACATTTGGGCAGCAAGAGTTAATGTTTTGCCTCTCCTGGCTTCACTATTATGAATGAGCTATAGCCTGTGTGTCAGGAAGCTCTGGTAGGTAGTGTAATGGTTACGAGTCAGGCTGCTAACCTCAAGGTCAGCTGTTCAAAACTACCCAGCTCTTCTGCTGCAAAAAGATGAGGCTTTCTGCTCCAATAAATATTTACAGCCTCAGAAACCCTATATAGGGTCGCTATGAGTAGAAACTGACTCCATGGCACACTTCTACCACCACCACCATAGCCTGTGTGTCATCAGTTTTTATTCACTCAAGATTCATTGTTTGAAGCAGGGAAAGGAATTGTGATGGTAGTGCAAGAATCCTATGGGCTTCACTTGGTTGCATGGCCTAGCCCTATGTCAAGAGAGGGACAGAAACATATGATTGTCATCTTCATTATATCTACCTACAAGATGTTATTTGTGCTTTATCCACTATGCAAAGGCATTCAACTGCATAGATCATAACAAACTTCGGATAACATTGCAAAAATGAGCATTTCAGAATACTTAATTTTGCTCATGAGGACTTTGTAATATACCAACAGGCAGTCATTTGAACAAAACAAGTGGATACTGAATAGTTTAAAAGGAGGATAGGTTTGCACCAGGGTTGTATTCTTTCACCATTCTTTTTCAATCTGTATGCTGAGAAAATAAGCTGTATTATATGAGCAAAAATGTGGTACCAGGAGTGAAGGAAGATTCATTAATGACCTGCAACATGCAGATGATACAGCCTTGTTTGCTAGAAGTGAAGATGACTTAACTACTTACTGATGGAGACCAAAGATAACAGTTTTCAGTATGGATTGCACCTCAGTGTAAATTAAACAAAACTCCTCAGAACTGAACCAATAAATAGCATCATAAAAAATGGAGAAGAGGTTGAGGTTGTCAAAAACTGCCATTGTGCTTGGATCCACAATCAGTGCTCATGGAAACAGTACTCAATAATTGAAACGATGTATTACATTAGGCAAATCTGCTGTGAAAGATGTCACTTTGAGGACTAAGGTACGACTAATCCAAGCCATGGTATTTTCAGTCACCCAACATGCATGAAAGGAGCTCTGGTAGTGTAGTGGTTACAAATTGGGCTGTGAACCGCAAGGTCAGCAGTTCAAAACTATCAGTGGTTCCACGGGAGAAAGATGAAGCATTCTTCTCCTGTAAAGATTTGCAGCCTCAGAAACCCTGTGCAGGGTCGCTATGAGTCCGAACTGACTCGACCCTGTAAAGGGTTTCCTAGGCTATAAATCTTTATGGGAGCAGAAAGCCTCATTTTTCTCTTTTGGAACAGCTGGTAGTTCCAAACTGCTGACCCTGAGGGTAGCAGTCCAATTCATAACCACTACGCTACCAGAGCTCCTTAGTGGCTGGTGGGTCCAAATTGCTGACCTTTCTTTTCTTTTAGTAGCTGAGCATTTCACGACTGTGCCAGCAAATTCTCAGAAAACTGAGATGTAAAAGAAAGATGAGAAAATAAATGCTAAACATCTCCTAAAGCAACAAATATTCTGTGGATGATCAAGATGTCTGTTTGAGGAGAAGAGATAAAGGCCAAAATGGGAAAAGGTCTTTAAACATAGTGATCCTGTATAGGGGCTGATGCTCCTAGAGTCAGTTTGGATATAGAACCACTAGTTTTCTGGAAGCTCAGTTTTTTTAAACTGTCCTTACTTACCATGCATGTATTTCAGACAATCGCCATGCCTGAAACCCATGTATGTCTCTTGATCGTCTTGTGACCAAAAGTGAAATAGAACTTTTTGCATGCTACTGTGAAAAGGCAAATGGTCCTGGGCATTGAATGTTGATTTTCTTGGTTGTGAGTTTCCCCTACATCTCTGCAAGGATAGTTCTCAGTCTTCCCTTTTTCTGTCACACTGCTTATGATGTTTATAAACACAGCAGAGGAATTGCCACGTTTCAGAGGAAAGCAATTGTGTGTGAGTGTGTGTTGCTAAGCTTTCTATTTATTATTTGGTCAGATTCTCAATATGTCATACAAAATAGAAATGAAAAAAATTGTGACACCATTCCATGCATTCTCCATGTCTGGAAGCTAATGACATTCAGATTGGCCTCCGGATGCTCAACAGAGTTTCCATATTAGAGAATCACTAGGAGTCCCAACCTCCATTAGTCACCATGGTAATAAGGGTGATCCTCTTCATGCAAGGCCTACCTGTGTGTTTCTATTTGACAAGAACAAAATCCTTAAAACTACTTTCCCCTGTGGCAGCAGAATTAGGACTTACATCTGTTTCTGGATAATAATAAAAGTAATCTGTGAAAACAGGTAAAACTAAGGGGAAGGACCTTATTATTCTTTGCTGAAAGTACATGCACTGGGAATCTAGGAGGTTAATCGCTTCCTCTTATATTATTAAATATGGGTAATTGGTGGTGGTAGTGACTGTGTGCTATCGAGTTGGGTCCGACTCATATAGTGATCCTGTATAGGGATTGGGGGGCTGTAAATCTTTATGGGAGCAAAAAGCCTTATCTTTCTTCTGTGGAGCAGCTAGTAGATTTGAACTGCTGACCTTGTGGTTAGTAGTGCAACTTGTAATCCACTATGCAACCAGTGCTCCTTAAATATGGGTCATTGCTTGTCTTAAATTATACAAAGGGCCCTCACAAATTTGTGAAGAAATGGAATTAGAAGGCAATGTAATTTTTTCAGGAATGTTTGAATTTTGAAGCACTCTCATATTTTGAGTTATTTTGAAGAATGAGGTAAGCTTGAAATTTGCCTTGTGTCTAAGGCAGGAATTGGAGTCTCCATTGCTTACAGAGCACAGCGAGGATATGATAGTTGCAATTAAAGGAAATGGTAAGGTCTCTTTTGTTGTTAGGTGCCATCGAGTTGGTACCTACCCATAGCCACCTTATGCACAGCACAATGAAACACTGCCCGATCTTGGGCCAACCTCACTACTGTTGCCATGCTTCAGTCCATCAATGCTGCCACTTGGCCAATCCATCTCATTGGGGGTCTTCCTCTTTTTCTCTGACCCTCCACCTTACCAAACATATCCTTCTCCAGCGACTAATCCTGCTTGACAATAGGTCCTAAGTATTAGAGACGAAGTTTGGCCATCTTGGCCTCCAAGGAGCACTCTGGCTGCACTTCTTCCAAAATGGATCTATTGGTTCTTTTGCCAGCCCA
>NW_006408575.1:14529695-14530896 GCF_000296735.1 Chrysochloris asiatica
ACAACAACAACAACAACATAATCTGAATGTCACCAATTGCAAACTCTGCTCTAAAGAAATCCTAACATATAGAATGGAGGAATGAAAAAAAAAAAAAAATCAGCCTTTCAGATGCTGAGATATATGATGTTAGTGTTGGAACTCTTTCTAATTATCTGGATATTCAGCATGATGCAATTGACTAAACCTTTTGTTGCATTTGATTACTGAGAACAATTATCACAGAGAGGCTTAATAAAAATAGATTAGCTATTAGAGTCTCAAAAGATCTGGACTTGAGTATCCAACAGGCCTTAAATTAACTGGAAGAGGGTGACTTTCATGATTTAATTGATTTTCTTTATATATAAAATGGGACAGTAATAGTTCAAATATCAGAGACCTAAGAGAGAGCTGTGTGCCATGTGAACTGCATTCAGTTTGGTTTGATTCCATTTCCAAGGTCGGTATCAGTTCAAAGCACACCCATCCTCAATGGTCAAGCTTCATTTGTTTCTTCTTGATTTTATTTTGTTTGAGTCCTCATGGACTTCTTCCTCTTGTTGTTAAGTGCCTTTGAGTCGATTCTGACCCATAGTGACCCTGCATAGGGTTTCCGAGGCTGTAAATCTTTACAGCAGCAGAAAGCCTCATCTTTCTTCCACAGAACTGCTGGTGGTTTTGAACTGCTAACCTTGAGATTAGCAGCCCGATTCGTAACCACTACACTACCAGAGCTCCTTTCTTGTTCTTAGACCTGCACTAGATCTAGGCATAGATTTAAAACTTCCATATTTTCCATAAAAAATCTAGTCACACTTAGAATTATGTGGACTGGCAAATTCAGTAGAGAACATAAAATCTCAAAAAGCAACACATGACTAGCCAGTCAATTCCGATGAACAGTAACCCTTTATAAAGGGCTATAAATCTTAAAAAGACCTGAAAGCTTCATCTTTCTACTGCAGAGCAGCTGGTGGGTTTGAAATGCTGACCTTGGAGGTAACAGTCCAATACTTATCCTGCAGTATCACCAGGGCTCCTATATGGAACATGTTGTTATTGTTAAGTGTTTTGGGGTTGGTTCCAATTCATAGAAACCCTGTATACGGTTTATCAGGAATGACTGGTGGATTTCAACAGGTCTGTGGTTAGCAGTCCAGTACTTATTTTTCACCACTACGTCAAGATTCCCTATGTTACATGTTGTTGTTGTTGTGAA
>NW_006408575.1:14538936-14550166 GCF_000296735.1 Chrysochloris asiatica
GTCTTCTTAATGAATTTTTGCTTTCTTCATGTATGATATTTTGATGTCATCCCACAACTCTTCTGGTCTTCTGTCTATTTTGTTTCATGTATCAAATTTGTTCTTCAGATGATAAACATCCATTGCAAATCAGAACATGGAATGTACAAAGTATGAATCAGGGGAAATTGGAAGTTGTCAAAAACAAAATGGAACACATTAAACATCGAGATCTTAGGCATTAGTGAACTGAAATGGACTGTTATTGGCCATTTTGTGTCTGACAACCACATGGTTTACTATGCTGATAATGACAAATTGAAGAGAAATAGTGTTGCATTCATCATCATAAAGAACATATCCGGATCAGTCATGACTTACAATGCTGTCTGTGATAGGATAATATCCATGCACCTACAGAGAAGACCAGTTAATACCACTATTATTCATATTTAACACATCAACCACTAAAGCCAGTGAGGATGAAACAGAAGAATTCTACCACCTTCTTCAATCTGAAATTGATCAAACATGCAATCAAGATTTATTGATCATTTCTGGTGAATGGAATGCAAAGGTTGAGAGCAAAGAGGAAGGAAGGATCAATAGTTGGAAAATACGGCCTTGGTGATAGAAATGATGCTGGAGATTGCATTATAGAATTCTGCAAAAGCAATGATTTCTTCGTTTCAAATACCTTCTTTACACATATGAGACCACTATACACATGGACCTCACCAATTAGAATACATAGAAACCAAATTGACTACATTTGTGGAAAGAGACAATGGAAAAGCTCCATATCATCAGTCAAAACATGGCCAAGGGCAGACTGTGGAACAGACAGATAGATGAGTGGTGGGATATAAAAGAAAGACAGCAAAGATGAGCTTAAGTGTTTTGACTAGAAAAATTGGAAACATTTTGTCACAAATTAGATGTGCAATACAGGAAGCCCATTTTTGATAAGCTTGATAGGTTAAAGTGAAAAGTATTTTATTGGAAGGTTATAACACTATTTACAAATATCAGGGAAGGAAGGAGAATGAGGTTCAGGAAAAGAAAGTACACAGAGATGCTCTTATCAGGAAAAGTTCAGGAGTTCAGATTTAGGCATAATTTCTTAAGATATTTGTTGCTAAAGATTCAAATGAAAGTGCTAATTATGCCATTGAATATGCAGTTTTTTTGTTCATTGGATGGGTCTAGGCTGGAGGTCAAAACTAGTAAGTTGTCAGCATGACTTCAACCTGTGGTTGAAACCATTTAGCTCATGAATGAGATCAAGGAAGTGAATAAAGATAACAGAGCAAAGAGGAATGAAGCTTGGAGTCCTGGAGCCTCCAAGAAAAGGAAATCAAGAATGAATAGCCAAGGAATCATGAAAACTTCCATTATGTGTCCTAGAAGATATGTTAGGAAATGTTTTCCAGCAGGACAGGATGTGTAATTCTGCTCAGAGATTGTTAGGTTTTGATTAAGAATTTACCTTTGGATTCAGTAATGAGAAAAGCTTTAACCAAAGCAAATGGGATAGAATGTCTGATTGGATTTAAAAGAAAATATGAAGAGAAGAACTGGACACAAGTATAGACAACTTCTAATAAATGGGGTAGGAAAGTGGAAGTTAAGCAATGTTTTGTTTTTAGAGATGCTGACAGAACTGATCCAGTACAAAACTGAAGAAAAAAATTATTTGAATTGTGGGCCTGACTTGATGAGAAAAGATTAGGTCTAATACAAGCTGCAAGTGTTCTGGGCAACCTGGTATGTATGGTCACCCTATTTACAAAGATGAGATTGTAGAAAATGAGGGGAGGCTTCAGGGTCTGGGAACTCTTGTGGTGACAGATAAAAAGCTTAATGAGTCTTGCCCTGCTGAACTCAAGACAAATGATGGCAATAAGTTTAAGTGTTAGAGTGCACTGGAGTGGGTAGATTGCCTTTTTCTACTGAATCCTAGAGAGAGAGAAGCAGGAAAGATTAGGGTAGGGCACTTTGTGATCAAGGAATGTACCTCTTGAATCCTATTTATGGTTTGAAGACCTAGGAAGGTGTGATCTCAGTTTTAGGCCTTGGGGTCACCAAGTGGAAGTGAGATGTCAGAATAAACTGGGCCACTTCCCAGCTGGTAAATTTTCTCTTTACCACTGTCACTGGGAGGATACATAGACCTTTGCTGCTTCACAGGAAAATAATCAGCAACTCTTCCTACAGTGAGGAAGGCACGGGAACAACATGGTTACAAGAGTTTACATTCTGTGCTGGTAGGACTGACACCTTGGGTTCAGTTCTCTGGTAGGCAACATGCAGGTTGAAGTTTGGAGATAAGATTAATTAAGTACCACTTGATTGGATCCTTTGTCTTCAAAGATACTTTTAAACTTGATCATTACAGAAGTTTCTCTTTCATTTGGAAATGGTATTAGTGTATTAAATGGTGTTCTTTGAATAAGAGAGGGAGAGATAGTAGTTGAAAGTTCTCTTTTATGGGTTTATTGTTTGAATTTCAAATATTTGAACTTGGTGATCCACAGCTAGGGGTTTATGAAATAACAATAGTGCAGGTCTCTCAGTCTGCTGTCATCTTTCAGTCTTAGCAAATGTCCCAGTGGTAAGTGAAACCTCACATTTAAATAAATACATTTGGACCTAATTTCTACTTTTCATGCTGTGAAAGAACTGTCAAATTTGAAGTGTAATGACTGTATGATTTCTTGTAATGGCACCGAAAAAAAACCCTGAAAAACAGATTTGAATGTCATCTAAGTAAATTCTCTGTGGGATGCAGACCCATTTAGAGATTACTTTCCCTTTTGGCTTTTATTCAACAAAGCAGGAGCACATTGCAAGAAGCAAGTATAAAGTGGTATCTCAGGGACTAATAGGTAGACGGAAGCCTCGCAGAGCTCAGAAAATGAAAAACGTTGACATTATTTTAGTTAAACTTCTGTTTCCGTGAGTGAACTGACCTGCAACTGCTGTCTGAGATGTATGGCCTCTGCCATACACACATTTTTTCTCTTGCTCTGTTTTACACTTTGACTTATCCAGGGAGGCAAACATAAATCCAGAATTTCCCAGATACAGTGGTTTTCCAATATTCAACTCCATTTTACTCATGAAATATGAATATGTTCTAGAAAGTGTAATGTTTTGACATCTATACTTTCTCTTCAATCCTTTATCAGAGCTCTCTTAATTTTCAGATTGGATAAGTCAATTGATCACAGAATAGAGGCGAATGTGCTATGATAGGGAGACAAGAGATCTGAGTACTGTTTTCAGCTCTGGCATCAGTTAGGAGTGTTACTTTGAACACTTTATCTCTCAGGACTGTAATGTACTCCTTTATATAACAAATTTGGAATAAATTAGTCAGTTTCAAACTCTGCTCCCTGGAGACAGAATGTTCTGCAGAGATGTATCAAGGGTCAGTGTGGGATTTGCCTGCATAGGAGGCAGACTTCCTTTCTCTGGATTACCCTATAACATTTTATTTGAAAAATAAAACATAAGAAAATGGAAACTTTGAAACTCAGTGTCTTAGAAGAGCTAGTGAATTTCTCCCAAGCTCAATATCCTTTCACATGCACAATTGTTTATTTCTTCATTGAAACAATTTTCAATAAAACCACATATTAGTATTCAAACAAAAAAACCCACAAACCTACTGTCATCAAGTTGATTCTGACTCATAGCAACACAATAAACAGTAAAACTAGCCCATACAGTTTCAGAGACTATAAACCTTTGCAGCACACAGCTTTATCTATTTTCCTGCAGAGTGGCTGTTGGATTTGATCTGCTGACCTCCCAGTCACACAAATCACAGACAGTGCTCATGATTATGGGCTGTATTAGGAAAGTTAACAGGCTAAAAATGTTGATGGTAGAATACTTCCATCAGGACAGCCTCTTTCCAGCCTCTCTGCACAAGCAGATCTCGCTCTGATCCCAAGCCTTTCAGCCGTTTGGTCTCTTGGTCTCTGCCTTGCTCAAGCAATGTTACAGATGTCGTTTAGGGCTGCTGATAAATGCCCAAAGGGAACTCCACACTGCTGTAAGCTTCCATCTGAAGGTACTGGGTCTAGCACCATGGGCCAACAAACCTTGCTCCCCCAGTTAAATGCACAGAAGCACCTCGCTGCACAAGTAAGCCTCCTGCCCTGGGGCGTTCAGCTTTACTAGCTCTGTGGGCCAGAAGCCCACTGCTATGCCATGTGCTCTGGCTCTTGGATCAGCTGCTGCTGCTCCTCTGCCATTCCTCTTCGCTTCTCTGGTGTCCAAGTTTTCTGTGCCTGGATTTGAGTAGGTGCAGTGGACAGGGATCTCAGCGTCCAAAGGAAACACTTGACTCCTGGATCTTTTTTCTTGAGATAGCTCATTTTATACACAGCAGAATGGCAAAAACTGAACAATCCTCATGTTAAAGTTTCCATTTTTTATGATCACAATTAGCCCTGCAACAATAATTCACAGTGAATAATATAATTTTAGCAGCATTTTGCCCCACTTTCTCTTACCCAGACCCATAAGAAAAAAGGTATTTGGGGGAGTTAGAAAGACTGTTTGGGGGGCTTTACAAATTCCTGGTGTGGCACTGTAGGATACATACTGGACTTCAGTTCAAACCCTCAGCTGCTCATCAGAAACCCTGTATAAGCTGGCTATGAGTTAGAAATGACTCAACAACACTTAACAACAACAACAACAAAGATTATGACTAGAGGAGCCATAATAAATACTTCACTGCACTGCAGTGCCTTACGTAGGAGGGGCTGAGATACTTGCAGTGACTTCTTCATTATATGCTGTAAATTTCATGAGAGGACAGGCCATGCCTGTCTGAACCATGAGGAATCTCTAACATCTAGTACATACTATAATACATTGTAGATTTTCAATAAATTCTGACTGGATGAGTGAATGAATAATTAGATAAATGATGACCATCTTGATGCTTTTGATTTGACCTCTTAAATTTAACTCTGAAGCCACTTACATCAACAATTTATAACAACTCCTTTCTTTCTCATTAACTGTGATTTTGAAGGATCTTTTTGAGCAGTTACCTTGTAGGTAAATTGTCCTTGGTGTTCTAGATGAATATAAGAAGACTTTAGAAGCATTGTAAGCTATAACTTGAGAAATATTTTTCTTTAGTAGCAGATATGAAAATTTGAACAGAGTGGTCAAAGAGAGAAGAACTTCCCATTAGTCCTTTTCCTTTGCCTCTGTATTTGTTTATTAATTTATATTCATTCATTTGTTTATTCATTCAGCAAATATTTGCTCTATGCTACATTCTGTGCCAGTGAATGGAAAGTTTACAGTCTCTTGAATGAGACACTGTTAGAAAGGATAGTTATACACCACCCCAATACGAATAGATGATAGGAGAGAGATAAGAATTCCTTGGGAGCCCCAAACCAAATAAATACATTGTCACTGGTATAATCCAACTCATAGAGTGACCCTGTAGGACAGAATACAACTGTTCCTTAATGTTTCCAAGGCTGCAATTATTACAGAGCAGAAAGTCTCATATTTTTCCTGTGAAGTAGTTGGTGGTTTTGAACCACCAATTTTGTGGTTAACATCCCAAAATGTAACTCACCATACAACCAGGGCTCCTATTGGGTGTCGAATCAGGGAGTAATTCCCCCTGGCTAGGAATTTTCATTAGTGGCTCTCAGCTGCCATTAACCAGCAGTGTGCTCCAATAATTTGAACATTTTTGATAGACAAAAAGAGTTGGTATAGCACCCAACAATGTCATAAACATGTTCTTCTCATATTTCTTTCATTAGTCTCTGTTGTGACAAAGTTTCATGAGTTGGATGGTTTATATAGGTAGAATGTATTGTCTCACAGTTTAAGTGGCTAGTAGTCCAAATTCATTGTGTTGGTAGTACCATGTTCTCTTCGAAGACTCTAAGGTATGGGTGGAGAACGTCTGGTCCTTGAACCTTGTAAGTCTGCACAATCATGTGGTGTGGCTCTTCCAAGGCAACCGCAGGCGGGACTCAAAATTCAATAAATATAGGAGCTTTTTTTCATAGCAACATAAACCTATGTTACGTGATCTTATAAATATCCAAATGATCATTGGCAGAAAAAAGGTTCCCCACACCGGCTCTAGGGAAAGATCCTTTATTGCTCGTTTCTCTCTCCTCACTTCTCATAGCCCCAGTGTTTCTTGGAATTCTCTAGATTGTAGATGCATCTTCACATGGCTGTTTTCCTCCTGTATGTGACAGAATTCTTGTCATCATTTTTCCCCTGTACTCTGTGTTTAGTCTCCTCAAAAGGAATCCATTCTGTGGGGATCATAAGGAGGTCATCTGATAACATCTATACAAACAAGGTTTTATTCACTGGTACCGGGGATTAGAACTGTAACATATCTTTTGGGGGATACAATTCAACCATTAATACTTCTTCTTTGCCAGCCTCACCATTTCAGCAGTCCCCTCTCATAATTGCAGCATAACTATTGGATATCAGGCTCCTCAAGCTGCATTCATAAGCTGGAAGAACATAGGCAACAAGCATGATGAAAGAACGGATTCATTTTCATGTTTTGTTTTTTTTTTTCATCTTTGTTGTTATTAACAGTTGACAAGTAAGCCTATGAAGATGCTATGCACAATGGAACAAAATGCTGCCAAGGCCGGGCCACCATCTGATCAGTGACACACTGGATGGATCATTGTGACCTATTGGTTTTCATTGTCTGATTCTTAAAAATAGATTGTGCCATGCCTTTCTTTCCAACATGCCTTAGTCTGAAAGCTCCACTGAAACATCTTCAGCATCATAGCAACAAGTAAGCCTCCACCGACAGATAGGTAATAGCTATACATATTGTATATTAGCTGGAAATCAAACCTGGGTCTGTCACACGAAAGATGAGAATTCTGCCATTGCACCACATCAATGCCTTTTGTGTTTATTAGGGAGGGAAGTTACTCCTATATGCCTCTAAGCAGATACCTGTCATGTCTCATTAACTCAGTCACATGGCTACTTCAAGTCACAAGAGAAACTGGAAAATTGAGTTATCTAAAGTTTAGTCTCTCACACATGACACTAGCATAGAGTACACAGTTTGAAGTGACTACTGAGAAGACCATTGATAGAATCTACTAGATTAGGAGAGCCATGAAAGATGTTATCTGAGAGTGGTGAGATTCAATCATTGCATTGAAAAATGTGCTATCATTGGAGCAGAATGAAGGGCATATTCTAGTCAGAGTTGCATGGGGGGAAATGCTGAGACATGGGGTTTTGAAAAACCCCAGGCATTTGAGGACCAGAAAAAAATTCAGTTTGTCTTTAACTTAGGTTTTTCTGTAGAATGTGGTATTATACAGCACTGGAGAGTTTGGGATAGATTTGTGCGCCATGCTAAAGAGTTTGGACTTGATCCTATACAGAACAGTGATTCTGTAGGCCATTTTGATCATAAATCTAGAATGAAACCTATTCCTGTTTACAACCTCAGAAAACCTTAGGGAGAAACTATGTGAAAGAGGAAAATCACCATACCTACCACTCTACAATTACATTATAGAAATAAATGATAGAATTAACTGAAATGGGAGTCCACATAAAACTAGGGGTCTTCAAAAAATTCACGGGAAAAAAACGGAATGAAACAATAATGGAATTTTTTCCATGAAAATTTTTAAGCAACCTCAAAGTTTCTGTGCAACAGGTGTTTTATTTATTTTTTTTTATTTTAACCCATCAGTGTATTTTAGCACTGATCCTAGGGCTTTGAGAAAGTTAACTAACATGAAAGAGCATTGTTTCAAATATCCTCTATTTTTAGAAATGCTATTATCGGAAGCATCAGTTCTAACCTTTTCCTTGTTCTCTCTGTGTCATGCACATTAATTAACACTTCCACCCTAAAAGAATGTGTTTCTTTCTTGTGCTGGGAATGATATTTTAGAAGCATGCTTTAGATTAGAAACCGCACGAAAATAAATCAAGTCAGTTTAAAAATGTTTTTTGTACATAATTTCCTGCTTATCTCCTCCATCCCCAGATTATGATAAATTAGAGTTTATGATATGCTTTATGAAGGACAGTGAGATTCAAACTTACCTTTGTATGATTTTTGAAAAATAATTTAATGACCAATTAAATGGTACATGAAGATTGCAGAAGTATTGTAAATACTAAAGGGAAAGAAAGCTTAGAGATACTTAGGAAATGTCTATTTGCAGATCATTCACACAGATATTCTAAGTCATTCTTAGCTACTCATTAAAGCAGGATTATAAAAAATAATCTAACCAGGCAAATTGTAGCATGATGAAACTGTTATCTGTATTTGATATGAGAAAAATATGCTTTTCATATTATTTTTTATTTATCTCTTACCAGTATAGGTTGGTTTTTCTCACTTGTCAAAAAAAAAGGGGGGTGGTATTTGCTTCTTTGGGTACTCTCACGTCATCTACTAGAAGTAAATTTTCATTGTTTATTTCAACTCTTTCAGGATATTACAGGAGAATTTCATTTACTTTTAACATTGCAGAATAATCGAAGGACTGCAAATCTTTCTTAATCTTGAAAGGCAGTAATTAGACTTTTAATAGAAGATACTTCCAGTCAGGATCTTGAAGATATCCTTCCTTTTAATATCAATTTAATAAAGGTATCATAAACTAGGATATATGGAAAACTGATTGAAAATTGTAACAACAGTAACAAGATAAGCACAAGTCTCACAGACCGCTCTATATCACAACACACACACACACACATTCTTACCCCTTTAAGTAACCCTTTATAGGATGTTGAGAAATGCTATAGTAAGAATTCTAGTTCAAAATGTAGAAATATGTTTTACAATAGAACATTTTATACGAGTAGCCTAAATCCTTTCAAAATCTGAATAGTAAATAAATTATGTTTTTACTACACAGTAAAGGTTTTATGGAAGTGTTTAAAACTGTACTTCATCACCAAATACTAGAGTGTGAAGACAGCTAATGTTTCAAAACTCAGTATAAAACACAAAGGAAACACCAAGATTGAATTAGTTCATAATGGCTAGCTGGCTATTCCAACCATAAAGTGGCTATATAAGTTAAAGGATTGAGGTCTCTGAAAGCTCTGAAATATAGACTATAATATTGACTCAGAAACTCTGAGAGTTGGAAAGAGATGAGGAACCCACTTTCAACCTGGGAAATGGAGCTAGGAGAAGCTCCATGTTTTGTCCTTGTCCCTAAATGTTGTTGGTAAGTGCCAACGAGTCAGTTCTGACCCATAGCAACACTGTATAGGGTTTCCAGGAAGCAGCTGGTGAGCTTGAATAGCCGACTTTGCAGTTCAAATGGCTTTGCAGTCTGGCACATTAACCCACAGAGCCACACCAGGACTCCAGTCCCTGAATAGTAAGTGTCCAATTTGGATCAAGGACTGAACACTTCTGAGCTTCTTGAAAAAGTTAGCTAAATCCACCATTCTTTTTATGAAGACACTTACAAAGAGAATGGAATCATGGTATGACATTGTGGGATAGCCATTGGACTGCTTAACCACAAGGTTGACAGTTCAAGCCCACCTGAAGCCCCTTGGAAACTCATCAAGAGTTGAAACCAACACAACGATGACAAGAAAATTAAAAGAAATAAATGTCCATTCCATTTAAAATAAACCTGATTTGACATACCCGAATGCTTCAGGAGTCTCTTACAGAGTGTCTAGTCTGGAAAATAAACCTATTAAAAAAGAAATCTTTGTCTTTGTTCTCACGTTTACTCTCCAGTGACTTCCTGGTCTATTTCTGGTATTTTCTACTTTTAGTCAAAATTCATCTGACATCAGCAATGGTATCCCTAGTTCTACATCCTCTGCTGGTTCTCACTTGAATTTCTGGCAGCTCCCTGTTGATGTACTGCTGCAGCCATTTTTTTAAATAATCTTCAGCAAAATGTTACTCGTATGTGATATTATTTCCTTTGATGATTTACATATTCTGTTGGGTCATTTTCCTTTGGAATAAGCACAGATATGGATCTCTTCTAATTGGCATAAAAATAAGGCACCAACTATCTATCCCACAGAACTCACTTCTCATATGGGTTCAATAACTCATTGCAATGACCACACAGACTATGCTCATTGTTTATAGAGTTTATCATGACAGTCTCTCCTCAGTTGTGTCCATAGGCAGACCACTGTCTCTGTGTCCAGCCAATGTTACAATTCTCTTTTAGGGCTGTTAATAAATGCTCACAGGGCACACCAGTCCACCCTAAACCTTTGCCTGAAGGTGCTCAGCTGTAACTCCTTGGATCAGCAAACATTGGTCCCCAAATGAATTGTCTGGAGGCACCCACTTTGCAAGCAAGCCTCCTGCCCAAAGTCACTCAGCATTACTTGTTCCGTAGACTGGGATGCCCACCTCTCTGACTCTAGGTTCTGCTGTTATTGCTGTTCTGTCTCTCCTTTAGTGTCATGGTTTTCTGTCCCTGCGTTTATGAGGGTCTACTACACACAGAGATGTTGGGGTACAAATGGACAGAACCCATCCTGGACACCTCTTCTTTGATTATAGTGAGATTCCCCATTCCTGCTTCAGAGGTGGCTTATTTTCAACACATGCTAGAGTTGCTTATTTTTACAATTACAGTTAACTTTTTTAACATCCATAACTGAATCCTGTCATCCTACTAACATCTTCTCCCACCTTCTTTCACCCAGACCCATTGGGAAAAAAGTCAGTTGGTGATAGTTACAAAGCCTGTGACTAGAAGAGACATATTAAATCATTTATTACACCACAGTTGGGGAACACAATGGCTCCATAGGATAAGCACTAGACTGTGAACCACAAGGTCAATGGTTTGATCCCACCAGCTGCTCCATGGGAGAAATATGAGACTTTCTGATTCTGCAAAGATTTAAAACCTTGGAAAACCTGTACAAGGTCACTATGAGTTGGAACCAACTGAAAGGCACTTAACTTAAATACCACAGTTGGCTGGGTAGTTGTCTTCCAAATTTCTTGCCATAGATGAGTGAGTGCCTCCAGTGCTACATCAGTTTGTTGAAACATTTCATTTTGTGTTCTGTCGATTTCTGGAGCTTGTTTTTTGTTTTTGTTTTTTTTTAACCATTGTCTTCAGTACAGCTTAGACTTATTTCTTGAGTATCACTGGTTCCTGATCAAATACTACCTCTGGAAATGGTTGAACATTGACCATTTCTTTGTTGTACAATG
>NW_006408575.1:14550751-14553676 GCF_000296735.1 Chrysochloris asiatica
TTATTTTGGCTGATGATATTGAATTTCTCCATCATTTCTTCCCACAGATACAGTCAATTTGATTCCTGTATATTTCGTCTTGTGAGGTCCATGTGTTGTTCCTTTTATGTTGTGAGGTTCCTTTTATGTTGTTGAAAGAGGTATTTTTTCAATGAATAATTTATTGGTCATGCAAAATTCCATCCTGATCTCAAGCATCATTGTTGTCACCAAGGCTGTATGACCAACTGAAAGATGAGTGGTGGTTGGAAATGATTAGGATACCCAATAAAAGTATTAACAAGACTAATTTTGGTAATATATTTAACATAGTGCTTGGCACATTGTAACTGCTCAACAAATGAGAATTATTATTCTGATCTTTCCTTTTGTTTTAGGAATCAAGAATATAAAAATTGTTCATTCATAAGCAATTGTAGCACAAGAATTCTGATTGGTATGCAAGTCTCTTTTAGTTTCCATCCTGAATGAATGAGAATATGCTATTCAATGTTGGGCTATTTATGCTGTTGTTGTTGAGTGCTGTGGAATTGGTTCTGACTCATAGTAACCCTGTATAAGGTTTCTGGGGCTTTTAAATTTTTGCAGGAGCACAAGGCTTTATCTTTAGTTATAGTCAATTTCTCCTCTTCTGAGCCCTATGCATGACCGTCATGTCTTTAAGACTTTGATTATTTATATAGTTAAATTAGTTAAACACTATTGGAACCTGAAAAACAAACATCAGAATCTTATTTTGCTGGCATAGTGGGCTGCTAACCTCAAAATCAGCAGTTTGAATCCATCAGGCTCTCTGTGAGAGAAAGATGAGGCTTTCTGATTCCACAAAGATTTACAGCTTTGTTAGCCCTATACAGGGCCGCTGTGATTTGGAATCAACTCAGTGGACACAGCCAGTCAATAAACAGAGAAGTGTTTTTGCAAGTATATAATGTTACCTCTTCTCAAGCATGCTGTTCTGTGCTGCCATGAACTCTGCTGACATCTGAATCTCCCTCTCTTTTTTCTCTTTCCTTTAGTTTCTTCAGTTTTTCATTTTATTAATAACTGGTTAACTCCTTCCATATATTTTTCTACAAACTACAAAGAGGGAGAATCTTCTTATACTACATTATTCCTATTGTCTCATGGGCCAAAGGAATCCTGGTAGTGTAACATGTCAGTACTTTCTCACTAACATTTTACCAATTAAAAAGATAACAGTGGGACACAGTATTGAATATTGGATAACCTAGAACTGTATCCAGTAGGATTACATTTTGGTAATCATAGATAAACAAATTTCGGTATATCTGAGTATATGGACATTTGTATTTGCATTAACACAATATTATTATCAGTCACTCTGAGTAGCAGCGAAGGGTTGTTGGGGGGCAGAAGTGGAAGAAGCAGATATAATTAATGTTGTCTCATATATATGTTGGTACCATGTTATTTCCCTTGCTTTTAGAAGTATGGGCTACTTGTGTAATGTTTTCAAAAATCAAATAAGGAATAATTTTAAAAAATACATCAACTAATTACTTCATGCCAATGAAGCATGAACTAATTCCTAAATATGAGTGACCCTATATAGGGTTTCTGAGGAATGACTGGTGAGCTTCAAACCACCAATTTTTCAGTTCAAACTGATTTTGCAGTCCTGTGCATTAACTCACAGCACCACACCTAGTAGAATAAAATCACTTAAGAAGTTGTTCTACAAGCACTTACTATGTATAAGGTTCAACGCTACTATGCAGAGACATATCATTCTGAGCAAAATGTAGCTATTTTTTCATAACTTAATTCAACTTCAGTTAACTCTCTAGTTTTCATCTTGGCTTATATAGAGCATAACTTTCAACTCACTGGGAAAGTTTCAAGCCTCTAGGAAAACAAAGACCAGCAAGGGTTTTTAGCTACAATGTTGAGACAGAAGGTCTTTTATAGTTGAATTCAAACCAGGCTTAAATTACCAGCTATGAGAGGGGAGATGTCCCTAGTATACCCATTGAATTTTTCACTTTCCCATAATTATCTAGTTCTCTCTGGCTTGTGGTGACTCCATGTGTGTCAGAGCAGAACTGCACTATGTTTTCATAACTTCATATTTTCTGGAAATAGATAGAAGGCCTTTCCTCTAAAGCACCTCTGTGTGGATTCAAACCTCCAGACTTCTAGTAGCAGCCAAGCTTGTTAATCATTTGCAGCACTGATTTAGGAGGAGTAAAACATTATAACACCATCTTTTTTCCTGTCATGATTTCAATTGATAGGACTCCAACTATGTTCTAAAGTACTAAAGCTCTAAGACTTGCCAGGGATGGGAAGGTTAGGGGTGTGTGATACAAGTTGGGCCCTACTTATCCAGCTCCTTGCTCTGTTCCTGTTTCAAAATACACTTTATTTTGTATTAGTAATGTGTGACTGTACGCATGTGTGAGAGTGTGTGAACATGTGTCTTCCAAAATAGTGTCTTCATTTCACATGAATTGGTTTAAACCATAAGAACAGAGGGTTTGTAGACACTTACATGATACATTTCTGTAATTATTGGGTATCTTATTCCAACGATGAGAAGGGATTCTTGGACAATTAGGCTGTAAGTCTCTCCTTCCTGGCCTTGCACAATCTTCATAGAATAGAATTTTCACTGGACTGCTAGCGACAAGGTCAGTGGTTCAAACCCACCAATCCTTCCTTGGAAACTCAACACAGGGGCATTATAAGTCAAAACCAACTTGACAGCACTTAACAATAACAAACAGCATGCTCTATTTTTACATGTATAATGGGATATATATATATTGTTGTTGTTGTTATGTGCCGTGGAGTTAGTTCTGACTCATAGCGATATGTATATTCATTTTATTGTGAATTGAGTGAACGTTTACAGGGCAGATCATCAGTTTTACATTTAATAAATCGTATACTTTGTTTCAT
>NW_006408575.1:14554146-14557733 GCF_000296735.1 Chrysochloris asiatica
ACAACAACAACAACATTTGCATAGCAAAGTGATCAATCCCTATAAAGTACTTAAAATAGAGGAATCACAGGAAGACTACAATCTAGAGTTTGCAGTCTTAGATGGTCTGACAAAAAGTATCAAACCATCAAACTTAAAGCTTACCCAGAAAATGTCACTCAACCCAGGGAATCCCCTGTAACAAGCTCTGTGTGATAGAAAACAACCCACCCACCACAAAGGTGCTTCTCCAAAGAATTTGGGCAAAGGTAACTCCTCAGGATTTCAGACAAAAATCTCCCAAGCTGTTTTCCCAAAGAGCCAAGGCAAAAAAAGCTAAATAAAGGAATCTGTTCACCACAACACACTGCATTGTATAACTGAAAAGATTGAATTATATCTCAGTAGCATTATTTTAAAGGATACAAACTCTTCACATTGACCTTGTCCTTCTTACATCTTCCCAGGAACAGTGAAATGAGTGTTAACTAGCCTGAAAGTTGGTAAACATCATTCAGATGATTATCTTTATGTAAATCACTACCATTTCCTTAGGTATTTTATTGGCTATGCAAAGGCATTCAACTGTGTGGATAACATTGTGAAAATTGTGGATAGCATTGTGAAAAATGGGAATTTTAGAACACTTAATTGTACTAATGCCGAGCCTTTATGTAGACAAAGAGACAAGCATTTAAACAGAACGAGGAGATACTTGCATAGTTGAAAATCATAAAAAGGTATGCATCTGGGTTATATCTTTTCACCATATTTATCCAAACTGTGTGCTGAGCAAATAGTCCTAGAAGCTGGACTATATGAAGAAGCATGCACCATTAGGATTGGAGGAAGGTTCTTTAACAACTTGCAATATACAGAAGACACAACCTTGCTTGTTGAAAATGAAGAAGCACTTACTGGTGAATATCAAAGATTATATACTTCGTTTTGGATTATACCTCAACATAAAGCAAAAATACAACTGGGCCAATAAACAACAGCATAATAAATGGAGAAAAGATCAAATTGTCAAGGATTTCATTTTACTTGGATTCACAATCATTGCCCATGAAATCAGTAATCAAGAAATAAAGCAACACATTGCACTGGGTAAATTAGCTGCCAATGAGTTCTTTAAAGCAAAGATGTTGCTTTGAGTGCTAAGGTGCAACTAACCATGGTATTTTCGTCTCCTCATATGTATGCAAAAAGTGGACAGTGAATTGGGATGACTGAATAATGGATGTCTTTGAATTATGGTGATGGGAAAGCATACTGAATAAAGCATGGGCTGCTGTAAGAACAAACAAATCTTTCTTGGGAGAAGCACAGTATGAATGCTCTTTATAATTAAAAATAGTGTGAGACTTCTAATCATTTACTTTGCACATGTTATCAGGAGGGACCAGTTTCAGGAGAAGGACATCATGCTTGGTGAAAAAGAGGGTCAGCAAAAAAATGCAAAACCTTCAATGAGATAAATTGGCAGAATGGTTGCAACAATGTGCTCAAACATAACAATTGTGAGACTCCTAGAAGATTGAGCTGTATTTTTTTCTGTTGTACATATGATAGCTGTGAGTTGGAACCAACAAGATAGCATTTAGCAAAAACACAAACCAGTAACATAAAGCAGAACATTCTATGGGCCTACAGATCACCTCCCAATGTTGTTGTTGTTAAGTGCCATAAAATTGGTCCCAACTCATAACGACCCTGTATAGTGTTTCCTAGGAGCAGCTGGTGAGTTTGAACTGCTGATTTTATGTTTCAAACTGACTTTGTGGTCGAGTGATTATTCTACAGTGCCACACCTCCCAATTTTTGTTGTAAAATGCTGCTGAGTCAGTTCCGACCCATTGTGACCCTGTATAAGGTTTCCAAGGAGCAGCTGTTGAGCTTGAACCACTGACCTTCAGGTTCAAACTGACTTTGCAGTGCAACGTATCAGCCAACAGAGCCACAGGAGTACTCACACCTCCCAATAGCAGAGAGTAAACCAGACCTCTGTTAAAATAAAGCTAAATCTTTACTGCACTGTGACATTTCAGCTGTGTGAGTTTTCTTCACTTGTACAAAAACAGAGATCGTTGGAAGTTATTTCCATATCATTCTAAACAACACAGATTTGGCTAGTGAAAGTATCCACTATATTTGCCAATTCTTTTTCTCAGTGGTTTCTTATATCAGTTTCTTTTGAGCTTTATTTTTACAGGTCTGCATGAAAAAATGCAGAAAATAACTAAGAATCAAACAACATCCAGGCTGATATCTGGCCATATAATTCTAGGCACACTGGTCAAGACTGTGGCAAATTCATCAATTAAACGATCTTATGGGTTATCTTTCTGTTTTGTAGATAGGGAGTCCTCAGAGTTTAAAATTCAAATGGCCCAATCTACATTGTACCTTTGTTGTTGTTTCTAGTTGCCACTGAGTCATTTCCAACTAACAGTGACTCTATACACAACAGAATGAAACGCTGCCCTGTCTGGTGCCATCCCCACCATTCTTGCTAGGCTTAAGCCCATTGCTGCTGCTACCATGCCAATCCATCTCATTGGGGATCTTTCTTTACCCTACAAAATTAAGAAAGGTGTGCGACAGGGTTATATTCTTTCATCATACTTATTCAACCTGTATGCTGAGCAAACAATCCGAGAAGCTGGGTTCTATGAAGAAAAACACAGCATCAGGATTGGAGGAAGACTCAGTAACAACCTGCAATATGCAGATGAGACAACCTTGCTTGCTGAAAGTGAAGAGGACTTAAAACATTTACTGATGAAGATCAAAGAGCACAGCCTTTGATATGGATTGCATCTCAATGTAAAGAAAACAAAAATCCTCATCACTGGACCAATAAACAACATTCTTATCAATGGAGAAAAGATTGAAGTTGTCAAGGACTTCACTCTTCTTGGAACAACCATCATCACTCATGGAAGAGCAGCAGTTAAGGAATCAACTGATATATAGCATTAGGCAAATCTGCTGCACAAGACCTTTTTTAAGTGTTGAAGAGCAAAGGTGTTAACTTGAGGACTAAGGTGTACCTGACCCAATCCATGGTATTTTCAATAACCTCATATGCATATGAAAGCTGAACAGTGAATAAGGAAGACAGTACAAGAATTGATGCATTTGAGTTATGGTGTTGGAGGAGAATACTGAAAGTAACATGGGCTACCAAAAGAACCAACAGATCTGTGTTGGAAGAAGTGCAGCCAGCGTGCTCCTTGGAGGCCAGGATGGCCAAACTTCATCTCTCATACTTCTGACATATTGTCAGGAGGGACCAGTCACTGGAGAAGGACATCATGTTTGGTAAGGTGGAGGGTCAGAGAAAAAGAGGAAGACTCCCAGTGAGATGGATTGGCAAAGTGGCAGCATCAGTGGGCTCAAGTGTGGCAACAATTTTGAGGTTGGTCCGGGACCGGGCAGTGTTTCATTCTGTTGTGCATAGGGTTGCTATGAGTTGATACTGTTAGAAATGAATCCAGATGTCGCATAAAAGACAATTGGTGAGACTAAATTACTTTGGCAAAGCAAAATTTACTCCTGCAAGAAGGTACTTGCACATAGCCGTACATACAGGAACAGGCCAG
>NW_006408575.1:14558112-14566307 GCF_000296735.1 Chrysochloris asiatica
GTACTGACAGGATGGCACCTAACAACAGCACTTCACCAAACATAATGTGCTTTTACAGGGATTGATCCCTCCTGACAGCATGCCAAAAGAACAAGAGACAAAGTCTTTCCATCCTTGACTGTATTTCTTCCAAGACAGACTGATTTATTTTTATTGGCAGGCTATCCTACGTTTCAATATTCTTCTCAAACACCATAATGTAAATGCATCCATTCTTCTTCAGTCTCCCTTATCCATTGTCCAAACTTCACATGCATATGAGGCAATTGAAAATACTTTCACATGTATATGAGGCTTGGATCAGGTGCATTTAAATCCTCAAAGTGACAGCTTTGCTCTTTAATGCTTTAAGATATCTTTTACAACACAATTGCCTATTGCAGTATGACTTTTGGTATCTTGATTGCTGCTTCCATGAAGGTTGATAGTGGTTTCAAGTAATTAGAAGGCTTTGACAGCTTCACTGTTTTCTCCATTTATCATGATGTCTTTTATAAGTCCAGTTGTGAGGATTTTTGTTTTCCTTTGCATTGAGGTACAATCAATACTGAAGTTTATAGTCTTTGATCTTCATCAGTAAGTACTTAAAACCCTCTTCCTTTCCCACAAACATGGTTGTATCATTTGCATATCGCAGGTTGTTAATGAATGTTTCTCCAATCATGATGCCATGTTCTTTTCATATAACCCAGCTTCTCAGGTTATTTATTCAGCATACAGATTAAATAATGTGAAAGGATTGAATCCTGATACACACCTCTCCTGATTTTTAAACTTTCAGTATTCCTTTGTAAATACTTTGTAAATGACTGCCCCTTGGTCTCCTTACATACAGATTCTCTATGAACACAATAAATTGTTCTGAAATATTCTTTACAATGTTATCCTTAGGTTGTTATGATTGGCACAGTGGAATGCCTTTGAATAGTCAATGAAGCACAAGTAAATATCTTTCTGGTATACTCTGCTTTTAGCCAAAATCCATCTGACCTTAACAATGATATCCATCCTCCCACTTCCTATTCTGAATCCAGCTTGAATTTCTGGAAGCTCCTTGCTGATATATGCCTTCCACCATTTAAAAAATATCTTCAGCAAAATTTTACTTGCATGTGATATTGCTCAATGAGGTCTGCATTCCACTAGGACACGTCTCTTTGGAATGGGCATGGATATGGATGTCTTCCAGTCATTTGGCAGATATCTATTTTCGAAATTTCTTGGCATAGGTTTGTAAGTGCTTCCAGAGCTGCATCAGTTTGTTGAAACATTTTCATTTGTAGTCTGTCAATTCCTGGACTTTTGTTTTCTCTCAGTGCTATCAGTGCAGCTTCGACTTATTCCTTTAATAAGATTGACTCTTGATCATATGCTGCTTCTTAAAATGAGCATCAACTTGTGTGTGTGTGTTTTTTTTTTCTGTTGTTGTTGTTTTTGTGGGGGACAGTATAGTGACTGTGTATTCCTTCCATCTTCTTTTGATGATTTATACATCATTCAATATTTTGCCCATAGAATCCCTCAGTATTTCAACTCGAGGCTTGAATTTTTCCTTCAGTTCTTTTAGCTTGAGAAATGCTTAGTGTGTCTTCTTTTTAGTTTTCTAGTTCCACCTCCTTGTACATTTCAGTATACTATTTCATTTTGTCTTCTCAAGCACCCTTTGAAATTGTCTGTTCAGCCCTTTTACTTCTTAAGTTCTTCCAGTTGCTTTAGCTTCTCTACTCTTGAGAACAAAATTCAGAGTCTCGTCTCACTTCCATTTTTGACTTTTATGCCTTGCCTATCTTTTTAATGACTTTTTGCTTTCTTCTTGTATGATATTCTTGATATCATCCCCAACTCTTCATGCCTTTGGAGTAGTTTAATTTTCTTCAGCTTTTGCCTGAACTTACTCATGAGCAATTGATGGTCTGTTCCATAGTCAGCACCTGGCCTTATTTCGGTTCTTGATAATGAGTTTCTTCATCATTTCTTCCCACAGATATAGTCAAGTAGATTCCTATGTATTCCATTTGGTACAGACCATGTGTACTGTTTCAGTTGACTAATGCCTAGGATATTGATTTTATGTGTTCCATTTTAATTTTGATGATTTCCAATTTTCTTAGGTTCATGTTGCATATATTTCACTTTCCAATTATTGATGGATGTTTGCAACTCTTTCTTCTCATTTTAATTTGTGTCTTATCTGCAAATGAAGGTCCTGAAAGCTTTACTCTATCCATGTCATTAATATCAACTCTACATTGAAAATGCAACTCGTCCCCAGTTATATTTTCAGTGTCTTCCAACCTGAGAAGCTCACCTGACAATGTTCTGCTGCTACACAGGAGGTTTACAGTGGCTAACCACTCAGAAGTGTCCACCTCTCCTTCTCCCTAGTTTGTCTTAGTCTAGAAGTGCCACTGAAATCTTTCTACCATTGGTTCCCCTGCTGGTATTTAAAATATTGGTGGCATAGCTTCTAGTATCACAGCAACATATAATCCACCACTGTAAGACAAATGACCAACAAGTGGTGGCCTTGTATGGTAGTAAAACCATAAATATGAGCATGCTGTGATTGGGAAGACTGCTACTCACAGTGACCCACTGTGTTACAGAGCAGACTTTTTCCATAGGATTTTCTCGACTGTAAACTTTATGAAAGCAGATTCCAGTGTTTTTCTTGGTGTCTCTGAGTGTATTTGAACCACCAGTCTTTAGGTTTGCTGCCAAGGACAAACTTTGCACCACTCAGGTGCTTTTGTACCTTTGTCGTTGTTGTTAAGTGCTATGGAGTTGTTTCTGAACCAGAGCAAGTTGTTTCCAAGGAATGGCTGATGAGCTTTAACTACCGACCTTGCACTTTAATATTAACTTGTAGTCCAGTGCTTTAACCCACACTGCTACACCAGGACTCCCCCTTTATACCATATAGGTGCTCAATAAGAACTTGTGAAGTGAAGGGATGAAGGGATAGAGGCATTATTTTCTAAATATGTTTAGACTAGAACACATTCCCTGATGATGATAAATCATTAGTGGTTTTACTGCTTGAATGCTGGTAGTGGTAGTTATGTGCTGTGGAGTCAGTTCCATCTGATAATTATCTTATATGAGGTTTCTGAGGCTATAAATCTTTATGGGAGTTGAAAGCCCCATCTTTCACTTGTGGAACTGCTGGTAGTTTTGACCTGTTGACCTTGAGATTAGCAGCCCAACTCATAACCACTATGCTACTAGAGCACCTTACTGGTTGAATAGTTCCTCTCAAAATTCACATTCACCAGCTAGTTATCTGTGATTGTGATCTTTGCAAATGTAGCAAGCAAAGTTCATACTGTATTGTGGAAGGCCCTAAATCAGTGACTGGTGTCTTTATAAGGAGAGGTAAGTCTGAAGACAAATAGATCCACAGAGAAGGAGTACAGTTATGTGAAGACAGAAGTACAACTTGGAATGATGCAACTGTAAGACATAGAATGCCAAGGATTGCCAAAAAGCTTGAAAAAATTAGGAAGAGGAAGGAGAGATCCTTCTCTAAAACCTTCAGAAGGAGCGTGGCCTTGTCAGCAACTTGATTTGGGATTTAGAGCCCCCCAGAATTGTGAGAGAATAACTTTCTGTTGCCTTAAGCTGCCCAGTTTGTGGTACTTCTTAATGGTAGCTCTAGGAAATAAATACAGTAGCCTCTTCATTCATGAAGGACACAGGAAACATGATTTCATTTTTTAAATCATTGATTAGCTCCAGGCGAATCATCTGGTGAATGTTAGGCTCTTAGAAGGTGGAGGATAATCTGTCTGCAGTTCTCCTACAGAAGGGTCCCCTCCTGAACTTTTTTAAGGAACAGAGCATATTTTCTTTCACTCCATCTAAAAGAAAGCCTCCTTTCAGTCTGTGAGTCATTAAGTGACTGTAATGTCTATAACTATTTTATTCTCATAAACCTAAAAAAGAGTTGGTTTGCTTAGCAAACATTCAGAAGATAGAATGTGTGCATTTTCCAAGGGGATATTATTTAATACTTAGTGGGATCCTGATAAAATGGTGCTGTAAATATCTCTATAAATAACCATCATTTCCTTTTTTATTCACTTGCTATTCCAAAGTGCCTTTATGAAGAGAACATTCTCACATTATTGAGGGAGAGCTTTATCGGGTGGTTAAATATCTATCTGATGATCATCAGAATGCTTCCAAGATGACATGTATTAAAAACTTAAGATTATAAGAACTGAAACAGAGGTTGTAGTCCTTTAGACTGTATGGCATAAATCATAGCAATGGCTTCCAACGACATCAAAAGACTATTGCTTTTGAGAGAAATCCCAAACTCTAACAAACTAAAGGCACTGAATTTGTTTGCAGTTTTCCACCTGACCCACAAATACTAAAATCCTGACAAATGTCAGGCACAAAATATTCTCTAAGAATCATTACAGAAAAATTTAAATTATTCCAAATTTTAGTAATTCTAGACACCCCCCCCCCCCGGGAATTCATACAGAACATTGTAATTATAAATGTTTCCTCAAGAATGAATATTGGTGGGACTATATCACAGTTGTTGTTGTTAAATCCTGTGCAGTTGGTTCTGACTCATAGTGACCCTGCGTAAGGTTTTTAAGATTTTAAATGTTTGCAGGAGCAGAAAGCCTCGTTGTTCTCCCATGGTGCTATTGGCTGACTCGAACCGCAGACCATACAGTTTTTAGGCCAGCACTTATCATATGGATCCACTGCACTAAGCACAGACTGTTATCAAAAGGTCAATAGTTCAAACCCACCACTCACTCCTTGTATAGTGTCACTAGAGTCAGAACTGACTCAACAAACACACAGCAGTAACAACATTAATCTTTACTAAAGACTGCCAGCTTCTTCTGCAGAGTATTTGGGTGGGTGTGAACACCTTACTTTTCAATTAGCATTCAGGCACTTGACGATTGTACTTTCAGGGCTCTTGTCTTACAAACAGTAAGCTGTATCATATTTGACTTGTTGGTTTTCTGTTTTGTTTTACCAACTGCATAGAGCTGTACAGCTGGGTAAGGAGTAGAATGTCTGTAGGTGGTACTCTGGACCCACTATTAATACTGACTCAGCTTTATTCTATTTCATTAACCTAACTGGTTGCCTGTAAGTTGGCTACAATTCATGGTGGCCCCCTGTGTATCATGGTAGAACCGTGCTCCATAGGGCTTTCAATGACTGGTTTTCAGAAGTTGCTCACCAGATCTTTTTTTCAACGTACCTCTTACTGTACTCAAAGGTCCAGCCTTTAGGTTAGCAGTCAAGTGTGTTAAATGTTTGCACCACCCAGCGACTCCGCAGCTAGCATGATTCTTCTGTTTAGTGTTGTTTAGATTGGGGTTCTCTCTACTATGTCATTTTGAGGGGGAAAAAAGTTGGGGTTACTTCCATTTCTAGATGAGTAAATAAAAAAGGATTGATTCAGAGGAAAATGCAAAGGGCATATCTTTTTTTTTTTTTTAAAGAATCTGTCTGGAGGATTTTAGTGGCAAATTTTAGTAAAAGAAGTTCTCTAAGAAACTCAACAGAGACGACAGACAAGTAGAACCAGGGAAGAGAAACAGTCCTAAGAAGGTCATTATATCCTTAGCATAGAGACGGACTTCTAGCCAATGTAGTAACCTGGCAGTTACACATCATGTCAATCCTGAGAGTAAAAAATATCCACAAAGGAGCATGAAAAACATGCTAGGATGATAAATACGAGTGAGTCAGTCAAAAAACTAAAAGACTGACAGCACTCATGCCAACTGAGAAAATGCTTTTTATCCTCCTTTAAAACAAAAGAAGAAGAAGAAGAAATGGTAACTAATTTGTCACTTGATAGTAGGAAGGAGAGGAGAAAATGAATCATGTACACAAAAATTTCACAATTCTAGGGCAGTGCACTGTCAAAGTGGAAGACATTCCTCAACCCTGTGATTCATTTGTGTTCAATTTCTTCAATTGCCTTTATTACCTGCTACACAAATATTTGGGCTTTGCTGCTCAGAAAGGAGAACTGTACCTTTTCAGCATGAAAATTGTATGAGGATGATTTTAGGGTTTAATATGGTATTTAGCTGCTTGTTCCATTACAGAGCAGACTTCAGTGGCTCTTATTTCAAAGACGAGTAGGGTAAGTGTCAACGGAATAGCAATGCATTATGTGTAGTTACCTGTATTATTGCAAGCATGATGTTACCATTTGTAGAACGGCAATGGCCCATATCAATCTATCACATCTGAGATGTATAGAATATCCAGGTTCTTGAATTTTCACCACTATCTTCAAATATTGCCTATCATACTTGGTGAATTTCCATATTCTTTGAAGTGGTTTAATTACTATATTTAAAAAATATTATATGAAAATTTTAACCTTATATGAATACACCAAATATATTACCCCAGAGTATTTTTTATCAGCTCCTACATAAAATTACCAAATAAGAAAAGAAGATGTTGTTATTGTTAGGTGCTGTTTAGTCTATTCTGACTCATAATGACCCCATGTGACAGAGTGTAACTAACTACCCTATTGTTGTTGTTGTTGTTAAGTACCGTCGAGTCGGTTCCGACCCATAGCGACCCTGTACAGGGTTTCCGAGGGTGTAAATCTTTACGGGAGTAGAAAGCCTCATCTTTCTCCCGCGGAGTGGCTGGTAGTTTCGAACCGCTGACCTTAAGGTTCGCAGCCCGATTCGTAACCACTACGCTACCAGAGCTCCTTAACTACCCTATAGGCTTTTGTTTTGTTTTGTTTTAACTTTTTATTGTGAACAGAGTGAAGATTTAAAGAGAAAAATCATCATTTTTATATTCAACAAATCATACACTGTGTTTCCTCTCCATGATTCAATTCCCTCCATGCAACAAGACTTATTCCACTTCTTCCCTATAGTTCCTGATTTCATTTCACCCTCCTTTCCATCCCTTCTCAATTTTGTCCTAAGGTAAATGTTACATTTTTTACTTTGATGATTGCACATTCCATGGTGATCATGCCTTACTAGTGTTGTCTCCACTGTGTACCTACCTATTGCTTGGCTATAAATTGGGCCATGATGGTGAATTCCTTTCCAGACCTGAATAGTGGTTAAGTGCCATAATCTTGGGTCCCTCTAGTACACAATTATTTTTTATAATTTTGGATTTTGTTCCACATTTGCTCCCAATCTATCCAGGACCTTCTTATGTAATATCTTTCAGATTAGTTCATAGCGGTAGCTAAGCACCACATAGCTGTTCTTGTCTTAGAGTCAGGCTGATTCATGTTCACTGCTCCGTTGGGTCATTGGACTAGTTGATTCTAAGAATCTTCCATTTTCACCACTCCTCTTTCTTTAGTACATGTTGTTGTTGTTAAATGCTGTCGAGTCTGTTCCAACTCATAGTAACCCTGTATAAGGCTTCCAAGGAGCAGCTAGTGAGCTTGAACTGCCGACCTTGCAGTTCAAATGGCTTTGTAGTGTAGTGCATTAACCCATAGCGCCACACCAGGACTTCAGTATGTAGAGAGACCAATAGTTGAACCTTAGATGACTGTTCTTGAACTTTTCAGATTCAGACACTATTCACCACAGTAGGATGCAGAACATTGTCTTTGTAGACTGTTATGCCAATTGGCCATGGTGTCCCCTGAGACTATGGTCCTGAGCCCCCAGGCCCAACAACTCATTACCTTAAGTTGCTTGATACTGTTTAAGAAGTTTTCATCATTTTGCCTGCTAATATGCTCCACCACATTCATAGGTATGTTTGCAGCAAAAGTAACAAATATCCTCTTTCAAACCCTTGTATATATGTGGATATGCCCCTACTCTTCCTCTCATACTTGTGCAGCTAGTGTATCTGTACTTGTGTCTACCTGCAGAACGCTGTTGTTCCGGGGTTGTGTATATAGCACTATTTAGCTCTGGTAGTGTAGTGGTTACAAATCGAGCTGCTAATCTCATGGCCAGCAGTTTGAAACTACCAACTGTTCCATGGAAGAAAGATGAGGCTTTCTTCTCCCATAAATATTTACAGCCTTGGAAACCCTGTGCAGGGTCACTATGAATCAGAACCAACTCCAAGGAATATAACAACAACAACAACAACCTAATGTGTGACCTGCTGTGGCATTATGAGATACAGCACTGGACTGCAAGGTCAGTTTGAACTGCAGGGTCAGCAGTTCAAACTCAACAGCC
>NW_006408575.1:14567608-14590264 GCF_000296735.1 Chrysochloris asiatica
AGTGTCGACCTGGTTCTTCTCCTTGTACTCCTATTCCATTGTTGGTTTCCTTTGCTAATAAATTCATTTGTTAGTGTCTCATTTCTCCATTGTGGCCAGCTCCTGCCAGAAGAATAGTAAATGTTACAAAATCATTATTTCTTGGAACTTCAAAAGTATCCAGTTGTCAAAAGGTTAGATCAGAGCTCTGTGGCATTTAAAACTAGAATGTCCCTATCCTGCAATCGGTGTCACTCCTGGCTACAAAATTACTGGGGTCTCACAGTCTCTTCTGAGAATAGCCATTTCTACTTTCATCTGTAGCCCTTTCTCGATGAAGAGATGCCTTCAATTCTGTAGAATGAACAGTCTCTGCCACATTATCCATTCTCTCTGGAATTCAAGGATTTTGTACATGGAACCTTCCTCTTTCCTTTCCATGAATTAGTCTTAAATGGAAGACGTAGTGAATGCCCTCACCCTATTTCAGCTTTGGCAGAACGAATACTTTCCCCCTTTTCAGGAATTTTGCATATAAAAGAGGAACTTTTCAGTTACAAACTTCCCATGTACTAACAATTCATATCTGCCCTTTAATGTTATGTAAATGTGCCCTCACTTTGAAACAATTGAACCAAACCCTGTATGCAACAGATTTTCTTCACAAACACCTTCTTTTCACGCTGCCTGTGTAGTTTTTAAATCATTGAAGAGGCTTTGATCTCGATAATATCAAAAGTTTTCATCATGGTGCACGCTGTATGCTCCACCACATTCATAGGTGTGTTTATAGCAAAGCTAAATTGTTTTTGTTGTTAGGCGTCATCAAGACTGTTCTGAATTGTAACAGTCCTATGCATAAATAAACCAAACTACCTGGTCCTATGCCATCCTCACAATTGTTGTTACGCTTGAGCCCATTGCTGTTGTTACTGTGCTGCTCTATCTTTTTGGAGTTCTTCCTCTTTTTCACTAACCCCACATAAGATAAGCACTGGACTATGGACCACAGGTCCGTGGTTCCAGCCTGTCAGCAGTTATGTGGGAGAAAGATGAGGCTTTCTGCTCCTGCCAAGATAAAACCTTGGAAACTCTATACAGGTTCACTGTGAGTCCGAATTGACTCATTGGCACTTAACATCACTAACTCCACTCTACCAAACATGTTGTCCTTCTCTAGGGAATGTTCCTTTCTAATCATATGTCCAAAATATAAGATGAAGTCCCACCATTCTGGCTTCTAAGGTACATTCTGGCTGTCCTTTTTCTAACACATACATGTTTGTTCTTCTGACAGTCCATGGTACTTTTAATAATCTTCTCAAATACCCTAACTCAATGCATCGATTCTTCTGTGGTCTTACTTATTCATTGTTCAACTTTCATAAGCATATGAGGCAATTGAAAATACCATGACTTGAACCAGGCACACCTTGGTCCTCAAACTGACATCTTTATCCTTAAACACTTTGAAGAGGCTTTGTGCAGCAGATTTGCTTAATGCAATAAGTCATGTGATTTCTTAGCTGCTGCTTCCATGGATGTTAATAGTGGGTCAAAACAAAATGAAATCTTTGACAACTTCCATCTTTGTTCCATGTATCATGATATTATATATTGGGCCAGTGGTGAGGGTTTTTGTTTTCTTTGCAAACCATACTGAAGGTTGGGTCTTTGAGCTTCATCAGTAAGTATTTTTGCTTATACCAAGCAAGGTCATATCTGCATATTGCATGTTTTAATGACTCTTCTTCCAATCCTGATGCCATGTTCTTCTTCATATTATTTGCTTGGATTATTTGCTCAGTATACAAATTGAATAAGTATGGCAAAGAATACAACCCTGGTGCACACCTTTCTTGATTTTAAACCATCCACTGTCCTTTTGTTCTGTTCTAACAACTGCCTCTTGGTTTATGTATAGGTTCCGCAAGAGCAAAATGAAGCATTCTGTTCTACCTATTTTTCACAATATTATCCATCATTTGTCATGATCCACTCATTGAGGCCTTTGTGTAATACAAATATCTTCTTTCAAACTCTTTAACAACTGTGGTTTTTCTTTTTTTTTCCACTGAAAAGACAGAAGTCGGTTTCTATCAAGTTGATTCTGAGACAATTCTATATAAAAGGTCTCAGAGACCTTTTATAGCATTTCTGGGATAATTCTTTAAGGAAGCAGACAGCTTCATCTATCTCTTATGGAACAACTTATGGGTTTGAACTGCTAATCTTGCCTTTAGTAGCCTAATGTCTAATCCACAGCACTACTTGAGCTTTTTGCACTAAGTAGGAACTTTATGTACCTCTTCTGATTTACCTACAAATTACTAGATGCTGTTAGGAACAGATCTTGTTCATACCATGCAGATTGCCTATATGTTTTTTGTTGGCTCTTGGGCTGGCCTTATTAGAAAGATGGAAAGATTCCCATACCTGAATGAAACACCATATGGACTTAATAGCGTCCTTTCTACAGAGTGACTTTGTAGAGGAATTAGAAGAGACTTGGAGAATTTGAGAGAAAGTAGGAGCATTGACAAGTACTACTGGCATTTATTACAGTGTTCCATTAGCTTTTGTTCACCTTCAAAGCATTCTTCAAGCTGGCAACAGAATTGAGAAATTGCACACCAACATGGAAACTGCTTTAGACATTTTTCTTTGAACAATTTGTGCTTCCTATTGGGGCACGAACACCTTGGGTTCTGTCCAAATGGTACTCAGGACTAGTCTCTTCAAAGAGTGCCAGGATGAAGCAGCACAGCCTGCTCGGTGTGCAGTAACCACACTGTGAGTCATTTGCTTGCAATTCGCATGGTTTCTGTGGCTGTATTTTAAGCACAACCTGGAAGCAAGATTGTTGTATTGAACTGGTTTTCCCTCATTACATGGCCTTCATTTGTTCACCCTAATTTTCTTTGGCAGCCAGTGTGATAGCCAATTCATTTTCCTCTTGGCTGACCCCCACCTTCTTGCCTTCTGTCCTCCCTCCTTCTTTCTTTCTTCCTTGTTTATATTTTGATGTTTATAATCCGTGTCCTTCTTGCCAAGTGTCTTTCCATCCCAGATCTGTTTCTAACATTTTCATTCTATCAACTTTTTTGTTCCTTAATCACTGTCTTTTGTCCCAACTTCCTCCTTGTTTCTTTTCTTTTCTTCCATTCTTTTAATTATTGACAAAAACTTTCTAACAGTTTTCCTTTAAGAACGTTTCCATATGTGAACCTGCCATGGTAATCATGATTTTCTTCATACTATTATTTGTGATACTTTTCTATAACAGTGGTATTTCACACGTCTCTTTTTTCTATCATAATTCCTGGTGATCTTTTCTAACTTTGGATTATTCAATTCCAGGTTACTTTAGGAAGAAGGCTGCCATCTGAATAGGTGAAGGGTGATAAGGGGAGACAATAATCAGAAATTACACAGGAGAGGTATGATAGAAGGAACTGGGAATGATTACAAGTGTGCCATAAAGTGTTTGTTAATGATTTTAAAGATTTTGTATAGAAGGGCTATTCTACTTAATCCATGGGACTCCAGATGGTAAAAAGGTAAAGAAGAGATTAGAATAAAATGAAGAAAAGTCATCTTCAGGACAACATACAAGCAAGTTTGGTAATTTTAGGGGCTTACTGAACAAGAAATGGGCTTCTAATGAAGTGGTAAGTTGTTGTTGTTGTTTTTTACTCTGTCATTCACCTTACAGTTGGATTAGAAAGAATTAGGATATTAAAGGGAGAATGGTTACAAAAGTCTAAGACTCCTTATAATACAGGATGCTATCGGTCTGAAGCACCACTCCTTCCATTGGACCATTTTTGGGATGTCCATTTAATATTGACCTCTTCCCTGTCTGTCCATTCATAGAAGTATTCTTTAATGCCTTATACCTTTGCTAGTGAGCCCCCTTAAATTAAAAAATTTATACATGGGAAATGTTCTTGTTATATAACGATTGTATGTTCATAGTTTTGTCTCATCAATAATAAATACCTTACTGGGTCAGAAATGGCCATTTGTTTCTTCAGGCCTTGCCAGGCAAAATTTGTGCTTGTTATATGAGTCTTAGTCAAAAAGTCTTGCTATGAAATTATAGCCACCTTTATTAAACATATATCAAAATATATCAAGGGTGTTTCTTGATATATCATATCTGGTTGTATGCACTTCTCAAGGTGGTGCTTCTAATACTCTAACCCTTCCCCAAAGAATTCTGTGCTCTTTAATTAACCTCACATCAAAACGACAGTGCTGCCATCCTTGAAAGACTCCAACCATGTTCCATTTCAATGTTCTTTGAATTTCGGGAACAAAGAGAAGTCTGAATGGGCAATCCCAAGACTGGATAGAGTAATGTTTCTCAAGGAAATTCTTGTAGTATAGCCTTTGCTATCCTTGAAGAAATAGCAGGTGCATGGTCATGATGGGAATTTTTCCTGTGCATAAATTTCCTGTTCTTCTCTTCATTACAGTTTTAAATTTTAAGACTTCTTTATAATAAGTTCCTTTGATTGTCCTGTATTATTCAAGAAGATCTATAAAGATTTATATGTAAAGAATTCCAGAAAACAGCTATCAGAATCTTCTGAACTGACTTCTCTACACTGAATTTAACTGGCATATCAAATCCCTTCAGAAGCTACTGTTTATATTAGACATTTTTGCTTTGTTTTAGAAGTCACCCTAATGAAACTAAGACAAGTATATTATGGAGAGAACTTGCCTTCAGCCATCCATTAATAATAGGGACATGTTTAAACAACTTTTGTTTGCCCTAAACTCGTCTATGTTTGAATTGAAACACTGCTAGCAGCAATATTTTTGACTTAACCTTGCACTGAAATACATTTGAAGTTTGATTCTTTTTATTGAAATAAGAGTTTTTAAACAGAGACCACAATATTGAATAAGTGCCCAAATTTGACAGGTATGCATGATTTGAGTATAATTTGCCTTAGACTCTGTTCTCACCATGGAGAATTCAGAAACAGTATTATTAAGACGATTGTAGCACTTTCTGTGATGCTAACATTATTGTCCACATGATGCAGTTTAATAATTCAGACACAGAATTGATGGTAAGACATTCATTGTTAATAAGTTGTAGTCACAAAATCATAAAAAGTTTACAATTAGAATGCTGGCTGGCCATTTGAGATCACTTACCCTTGCCTTTCTTTTATAAATGAGGAAATTAAGGTCCAAAGATATAAATGTCTTCCCCAAACATCAGTATCAGTGAGTGGAAGAAATCCAGAACCTACATATTTTCATTCTTTTCTCAGTGCAGTGATTTGTGCTATTGTTGTGCGACGTTCTGGGATCCATTGACAGGAGTAATTTTGAGGAACTTATTAATGACTGTCTGTAACAAGTGGGGATATATATACCATCATGACAATTGGTATTTTGTTGCCTTTCAGCCTTTAGTGTTATAGTAATGCCCTGATCAAGCTCATAAATACATTTAACAAGTAATTTATTCACATGCCTACTATTTTGTGAGTGATGTTGAATTATTTCTCTCTTAGGGATTACTTTAGCTAATTGCTAGATATGTCATAAAGACAATTCAGGTCAGTATTCTATATGATAAATAGCCCTGACTCAGTAATATTTGAATGTGTAGTCACAGGCAATAAAGAAAACTGAACAGGATAATTTAATAACCAAAATGTATTCTGTTGTATACCTATATGTATTAGAGTTAAGGATTTGTTGTTGTTGTTAAGTGCTGTCGAGTCAATTCTGACCCATAGCGACCCTGTATAGGGTTTCTGAGGAGCAACTGGAGAGCTTGAACCACTGACCTTGCATATCCACATACATACATATATACACACACACATGCACACACATATGTTATTACTAGGTGCCGTCGAGTTGGTACTGGCTCATAGCAATCGAATGCACAACAGAACAAAACACTGCCCAGTCCTGGGCCACACTCACAATTGCTGCCATGCTTGACCCTAATGATGCTATCACTTTGTCAATCCATCTCATTGGGGGTCTTCCTCATTTTCTCTCACCTTACCAAACATGATATCCTTCTCCAGACACTTGTCCTTCCTGGCAATAAGTCTGAAGTATGAGAGACAAAGTTTGGCCATCCTGGCCTCCATGGAGCACTCTGGCTGCACTTCTTCCAACACAGATCTGTTAGGTCTTTTGGCAGTCCATGGCATTTTCAATATTCTCCTCCAACACCATAACTCAAAAACATAAATTCTTCTTGGTCTTCCTTATTCACTGTCCAGCTTTCACGTGTATATGACATTATTGAAAATACCATGGCCTGGGTCAGGTGCACCTTAGTCCTCAAGCTGACATCTTTATTTTTCAACACTTTAAAAAGGTCTTGTGCAGCAGATTTGCCTAATGCAATATATTGTTTGATTTCTTGACTGCTGCTTCCATGAGTGTTGATAGTTAATCCAAGAAGAATGAAGGCCTTGGCAACTTCAGTCTTTTCTCTGTTGATAAAAGTGTTGTTTATTGGTCCAGTGTGAGGATTTTTGTTTTCTTTACACTGAGATGCAATCCATACTGAAGGCTGTAGTCTTTGTATATATGGAGTCCTGATGTGGTGCTGTGGGCTAATGTGTCAGACTGCAACGTCTTTTGAACTGCAAGGTAGGTGGTTCAAGCTCAGCAGCTGCTCCTTGGAAATTCTATACAGGGTAGCTATGAGTCATAATTGACTCTACGGTACTTAACAATAACAACATATGTATATACATACATACATACATACATATATGTATGTATACAACCACATCTATCTACTTATCTATCTATCTATCTGTCTATCTATCTATCTATCTATCTATCTATCGATCTATCGATCTATCGATCTATCGATCTATATCTATCTATCTATCTATCTATCTATCTATCTATCTATCTATCTATAATTGTATTTTTGTGCTGTTGGATCAGTTCCAACTTATAGCAACCCTGTATAGGGTTTCTGAGGAGAAACTGGTGAGACTGAACTGTCAACCTTGCAGTTCAAACCAACTTTGCTATCTAGTGCTTATCCTACAGCACCACACCAGGCATCTTGGTGTGGCATTGTCACATAAGAACTAGACTGCTAACTGCAAGGTATGTTGTTCAACCCCACCAGTTGCTCCTGTACCTAGACCAAGAGAAAGTTGTTTGAACAGAATAAGGGAACACAGAAAGATTTAAAATTAGAAAAGTTCTGCACCAGGGTTTTATTCTTTCACCATATTTATTCAATCTGTATACTGAACAAATAATTAAAGAAACTGAATTATATGAAAAAAGATGTGGCAACAGGACAGGAGGAAGACTCATTAATAACCTGTGATACACACATGATACAACCTTGCTTGCTGAAATGAAAGGGGACTTAAAATACTTACTGATGAAGATCAAAGACCATAGCCTTTGGTATGGGTTGCACCTCATCACAATGGAAACAAAAATCTTTACCATGGGACCAGTAAATAACATCATCATAAATGGACAAAAGATTGAAGTTGCCACAGACTTAATTTTGATCAGATCAACCTTCTACATTCATGAAAGCAGCGGTCAAGAAATCAAATGACATCTGACATTGAGCAAATCTGCTTCACAAGACCTCTTTAAAGTAGTCAAGAGCAAAGGTATCAGTCTGCGAATTAAAGTGCTGCTAACCCAAGCCATGGTATTTTCAATAACCTCATATGCATATGGACAGTAAATAAAGAAGATATTAGAAGAATTGATGCATTTGAGTTATGGTGTTGGAGGAGACTATTTAAAGTACCATGGCATGCCAAAAGAACAAACAAATCTGTGTTGGAAGAAGTACAAGTGTGCTGCTTAGAATCCAGGATGGTGAGACTTTGTCCCTCATATGTAGACATATTATCCAGAAGGGCCAGTCCCTGAAGAAGGACATCATGCTTGGTAACCCGGAGGGTCAATGAAAAAGAGGAAGACCCCAATGAAATGGATTGGCACAGTGGCAGCAGCTATGGTCTCAAGCCTTACAAAGATTGTGAGGTTGGTGTAGAACCAGGCAGTGTTTCATTTTGTTGTGCATAGGATAACTGTGAGTCCATATTGATTCAATGGCACCTAACAACAGCAAAACAACAACAACAACAAAATGCCACTCCTTGGAAACCATATACAGGGTCTCTAACAATGATACATATGTATGTATTGTTGTTGTTAAGTGCCATGAAATCAATTATACCCATAGGAATCCTGTGTAGGGTTTCCGAAGAGTTGCTGGTGAGCTTGAACCACCAAATTGGCTGTTCAAACCAACTTTGCAGTCCAGCACATTAATCTACAACATCACACCAGAACTCCATTTATATATGTAAATAGATTTATGATATATGATATATGAGTCTCAAGGTCGGTGGTTCAAACTCACCAGCCACCCCTTAGAAACCCTATACAGAGTCTCTATGAGTCAGAACCAACTTGATGGCACTTATCATCAGCAACAGGCATATGTATATGAGTATTAGGTTGGCAGCCCAACATGTAACCACTAAGCTACCAAAGCTATATATATGGTTTCCAGTGAGTGGCTGGTGAACTCGAAACTCTGTTCCTGTGTTTCAACTTTGTAGTCCAGTGCATTAACTCACAGCATCACATTAGGACTCCTGTATATATATGTATATGTGGTGGTGGTTATGTGCTGGTGGTGGTTATATGCTGTGGAGTTGGTTCTGACTCATAGCCATCCTGTTAGGGCTTCTGAGGCTGTAAATCTTTTCAGGAGCAGAAAGCCTCATCTTTCTCTCGCAGAACAGCTGGTAGTTTCAAATTGCTGACCTTGAGGCTAGCAGTCCGACTTGTAACCACTGTGCTGTCCGGAGGAAACAGTCGTTGGAGAAGGATGTCACGCTGGGTAAGATGGAGGGTCAGAGAAAAAGAGGAAGACCCCTGACGAGATGGATTGGCCAGGTGGCATCATTGATGGACTCAAGTGTGGCAACGGTAGTGAGATTGGCCCAGGATCAGACATTGTTTCATTCTGCTGTGCATGGGGTCGCTATGAGTCGGCTCCAACTCGATGGCACCTGACAACAACATGCTGTCAAAGCTCCTTGTATATATGTATATTTGTGTGTGTGTGTACATGTCTATACACTTCAGAAGGTGGCATTTCCATCTCTCTGATTCTTATCTGTGTTGGAAGAAATACAGCCAGAATGCTCCTAGGAATCCAGGTTGGTAACACTTTGTCTCTCATACTTCTATATATGTGGTCAGGAGTTACCAGTTCCTGGCAAAGGACATCATGTATGGTAAAGTGGAGGGTCAATGAAACCCAGGAAGACCCTCAAAGAGATGGATTGACACAGTGGCAGCAGTAGTGGTATTAAACATAATAATGTTAGCAAAGATGGCACAGGACTGGGTCATGCTTCATTCTGTTGTGCGTAGTGTTACTGAGTTGGAGCTGACGATGGCACCTAACAACAACAATCCTTCCCTTAAAAATTCTCTGTTCTTCCATTTACAACATATCAACAGTGCAGTTTTGGTATCCGCTAGAGACTCAAATATTGTTCATTTTCAAACTGTTCTTTGAGTTTGGTTTATAAAAAGAAGTGTGAAGGAATCAGGGTGATAAGTTTGGTTTTCATAGGACAGACAGTCCTTGGTAGCCTCAAAGAATGAGGAGATGCATTATCATGATGCGAAAACATCCCTTGTCACAACTTTCCTGGCCTTTTACTTACCAATGAAGTTTTCAATATTCTTAAAACTTCTTCATAATAAGTCCTCATCATTATCCTGTGTGGTCTCCTAGTTTGGAGCTGTAGGATAAGTGCTAGACTGCAGACCACAAGGTTAGCAGTTCAAAGTCACCTGCTGCACCTCAGAAACCCTATAAAGAGTTGCTATGGGTCAGAAGCAACTCAACAATGCTAAACAACAGTGAGTCATTTGTGTTCTTCAAGAAAACCTATCAAAATTACCCCATTTGAATCCCCGGTGCAGTGGTTTCTAAACTGACCTCTCTGCCTTGAATTGAACTGGATCAACAGATTCCTCTAGAAACATCATTTTGATTGACCTTTTTTAAAAAGGCATTCTAACCAGAGAAAGACAAGTGTACTACTGAGAGAACTTGTTTGCAGCCATCCACTGATTGCAGAGATCTGTTTAAACACATTTATTCTGGAATAATCCTGTGCACTAGTGAACTGAAATGCAAGTAACATTATTTTCAGACGTTTTACCAAAGTTTCTACAAATTCCACTATATAGTTATCTCATGTTATTAGGGGTGTATTTTCCTAGAGCTGTCACAAAATTTGTTTCCATAATATATGAAGTGTGTCATGGATTGACTGGTATTCCCCTCAGAATATGTGTCAACTTCTGTGGGCCATGATTCTCGTTGGTAGTTTTGCAGTGAGGTAATGTTACAGTTATATAATAGTATTAGTATTTCATGATGTGATCTGAAAATTAAGGTGGGATATAGCACCTTTGATTATATCACATTTTACCTTACAAGACTTAAAAGGGGTGAGAAGTGAGCAGAGAGGAGGGCCGTACTACCAACAAGAAAGGGAAGCCAGATGTGGAGCATGGTTTTGGACCAGGGATTCCTAAAACTCCTAGTCTCAGGTGAAGATTGATGATAAAGTTCTACCATTCTGAACCAACGTAAAGAGAAAGCCCGCCTTGAGCTAGCAGCCTGAATCTAGCCTCCTGAACTGAGAGAGAGAGAAAAAAAATTCTGTTAGTTAATACCATCCAGTTGTAGTATTTCTGTTAGAATGTTGTTGTTGTTGTTAACTGTCACCAGTCAGTTTGTACTGATAGCAATCCTGTATAGGATTTCCAAGGTATGGTTAGCAGATTTGAACCTCTGACCTTGTGGTTAGCAGTCCAGTGCTTATCCTATAATGCCACACCAGGATTCCAGATAACTAAAACAGATGGTATTTTTGTCACTTGGTTGTGATTATGATTAGCAATTCACTTGACTTGTCAGTTTTGAAACCATGCAATTCTTGACAAATTTGTAGTTTGAGAGAATTTGCATTATTTCAAAGCTTGAACCCTGGTTATTTTATTACGATACTCTTTCCAGTCTGTGGTCAATGGATAAGGCAGACAAATTCTCTCAGTAATATACTTGTCTTAGTCTCCTTAGGGTGCTCTTAAAAAAAAGGTTCAGTTGAACCTGACTTTCGAGGAGGTCTGGTGGGCAGTTAAATTTAAGGCAGTGAGGGTTGTGGTGACTGCTTCTCTGTGCTTCCATAGGGATAATATTGGTAGATGTTTCTCCAACAATTAGGACCATCATGGGATTTTATTGCGATGAAGTTCTAAGAAAATTGAAGCCTGCATTGGTGAGAAAAAGTCCAGGAAAGTTGTGCTAAGGCCTTTTTTTCCATCACGACAATGCACCTGCTCATTTTTTTTTTTTAGGGTAGCAAGGGCTAGCCTATGAAAATATAATTGGGAAACCTTACCTTATGTACCCAACAGCCTTGATCTTGTCCCTTCAGATTTATTTTTGTTCCCCAAACTTAAAGAATATTTAAAAGGGACAACATTTGAGTCCCTTGAGGATGCCAAAACTACTGTTTTGATATGGTGTAAATTGATGGGTGCAGAATTCTCCAAGGAAAGGTTAAGAGAGACGGAAACGCCACCTTCAGAAGTATATAGACCTAGATGTAAAGAAATAATAGCTTCACATTCTGATATTTTTATTTGATAAAGGTTTCTGTGATTTTTGTAGTAGTGCTTTTTTGATTTACCCTAATATATGTGTTACATACACGAAGAAAGTAAATTTTTCTTTTCCCTCGGTAACTGATTTTCTCTCTCTTGTTATTAAAAGGTGATATCTTACTAACAATATTTCCCCACTGAGAATGAATGAATTTAAGTAACCCACAATTAAATAAATATATAAAATATATTATTATGTTATTACTGTTGATGTTTAGTGTTGTAGAGTCGGTTCTGGCCCATAGCAACTCTGTATAGGGTTTCCAAGGAGAGTATAGAGCATTTGAACTGCTGACCTTTCAATTAGCAGTGCTGGTCTCATCCCACAGCGCCACAAAAAGGCAGTAAAATAAAATTCTGTCTCTGGGTGGAACAAATGATTAGGTACTTGACTACCATCTGGAAGATTGGAAGTTTAAATCCACTGAGAGATACCTTGGAAGAAAGTTCAGGCTATTACGTTTACGAGATTATAGTCATTGAAATCCCCGTGGATTGTAGTTGTACTCTAAAACACATGGGGTCACCATGACTTGGAATTAATTCAATCGAAACTGGTAATAAAATAAAAGATGAATGGCAGACAAGTCTCCAAATGATCAAAGTAGTAGACACAGGACTTCAAAGCAAAATACAAATTAATGACTATAGGTTGCAAGAAGAAATCTTGAAAATCCAAATGGATCAATGCTTAATTAAATGCCTATAAAACATAATATTGTATCAGTTTCATTTACTCCATTTTAGTCTCTTAAAAAATGGATTTGCTTTGAAGATGGTTTGTGGGGTAGATTTTCTCACTTCTTAATAATGAAACTCTAAAACTATCAGAGCTAATCACATATGAAGTAAATTACTCCTTACGAAATATTTTTAAAAAGTTAGTCAAAAGATTTTATCAATTTGACCTCAAAGCTATATTTAAAATATGGATAGTTATTAATATCTATGTGTGATACTATATGGAATGGCACTTCAAATTATAGGCCTGGGTGGGTATCCTTGTAAAAGTGAAATCTAAGACCCACCTTTTATTTATTCTTCCTTGTTCTAAGTGCCAGTATTTATTTATTTACTTGTTGACAATATATATGCCCTACAAAGAATACACCATCTCAACAAGCTCGACATATACAATATAGTGATACTGTTTACATTCTTCAAGTTGTGTAACTATTGTTTCTATTCTTTTCCAACTTCTTGCTATTGTTAAGTGTCCTTGAGTCAGTTCCAGCTCCTGTTTAGGGTTTCCAGGCAGTAGCTGATGATTTTGAACCACCAACCTTGCAGTTCAAACTGACCTTGGAGTCCAGCGCTTTAACCCACAGCACCACATCAGGACTCCTTTCCCAACTTATTCCACCACAATTAACATAAACTCTTTACCCCTTAAGCTTCTCATCTAATGTTTTGAAGTAATGTCAATTTGATTCTACATAGATAAATCTTGAGCTCAATGCTTAAGGCAGACATACATTCTTAATTAAGCTAAACTGTTGTTTGCTTCTAAACAGACTTCCAGTACCACAACAATTAGTCCATTGGACAGATTGTTCTCAAGCATCTTCAATTTTCATCACTCTTCTTTCCTCTGGAAAGGGAGAGAACAATATTTGTACCTTAGACGTCAGCTCAATAGTTTTTAAGATCCCAGTTACTACTCCTGAAAGTAGAATGTAGAACATTGTCTTTGTGAATTATGTTATGACAGTGGACTTTGGTGCCCTCTGAAACTATGGTCCTGAGGCCCCAGGCCAAGTAACTCATTGCTTCAAGACATTTTCATAATTTTGCCTCCTGCATGCTTCACCTGTGGTGCTATAGGATAACCACTGAACTTCTAACTGAAAGGTCAATGGTTCAAACCCACCAGAAACTCCTCTGAAACCCTATAAGAGTCACTAGCAGTTGAGTCCAACTCAGCAGCAGTTAACAACAAATGCTCCACCACATTCATGGATATGTTTGCAACAAAATTAAGTATCCATATGCAAATTGTTGTTATCAAGGCCATTGAGTCACTTCTGACTCAAAGGGTTTCCAAGGAGTAGCTGGTGAATTTGAACCACTGACTTTGTGGCTCTGGGGCTTTTATTCTGTAGTGCGATACCAATACTCCTACATACATCATGCTTTGTAAAGTGATGGATCAGTAAAAATGAAGACCTTCAAATGCCTGAATGGCACAGGGATATCAGCAATGGGTTCAAGCATAACAACCTTTGTGAGAATGGTGCAAGACTGGGCAATGTTTCATTCTGCTGAGAGGATATGATGGCACCTTAACAACAACAGTGTGTCAAAGATCTGCTGAGACCATGTGTTTATGGGTTTACTGCTGGGTACTCAATTCTGTTCTATGGATCTATATGTCACTCATTGTACCCGTACCAGACTATTTTGACTGCTGTGTTTGTTATAATGTAGGCTTTGAGATAAAATCCAACTTTGTTGTCTTCTTTAGCTGTGCATTATTTACCCAGAATAGAGATGAAACTTTCTAGCTAGAATTGTCACTTGCAAACTTTTAAGACCACAGACACTAGCCAGTGGCTTAAGATGCACAACCCAAGTACTCAGAAATAGTATTACATCTCTGAATACAAGTTATGCAAGAACTCATGGAGTTATATACCTCTTTACATCTTGAACGCCATGGTATACCGGTTAACAACTTAGATACTAACCCAAAGGTCAGTGGTTCATACTTACCAGCTGCTCTGGAGGATAAAGATTTGACAACCTGAATATTAAAAGATTTACAGTCTTTGAAAACCTATGAGGTAGTTCAACTCTGTTCTATAAAGTATCGATGAGTAGTAATTTATGTATAGGCAGTGTGACCTTCAGCAGAATGGTGAGAGAGACAGGAAAATCATTGAATGGTTCCAGTTGACTGCCTAATGCTAGTGAATTTCTACTTCTGATCCTACTTCTCTCTCAGATATCCTTTTTATAAATTATTTTAGCCGCCAACAGTTGCTGGAATTTCCATATTTTTCTTTTACATTCTCCTCCATATGTTGGTTTTGTAAATAAGTGTGTATGTTTGTTCATTATCTTTTCTCTGTTTGACATATACATTTTAAGAGATAAAGAAAAATGCTGGAAATGGTTTCAGTAAGAGCTTCCAGACCGCTGTCATGCATTGATTACACATTGCACCTTCATGTTCCATGTTTTCTTTTGGTTTTGGCAGTTATTATTATTACTGTTATTTCCATGTATATAACCTCTAATCATGGAATTACACACCCTACCCCCCACGACCAACCCACCCTTTACTCCCACCCCTGGTAACTATCAAATAATGTTTCTTTCAGCATGAAAATATGTTCTTGACTGTTTACAATAGTGGTCTCAAAGAATATCTGTACTTTTGTGATTGACTAATTTCACTCAACATAATGTTCTCCAGGTTCATCCATGTTATGAGGTGTTTTGCAGGTTCATTGTTATTGTTTGTCACTAAATATTCCATTGTTTATATGTACAAAAATTTGTTTATCCATTCTTCCATTGATGGACTTTCAAGTTGTTTCCATCTTTTTTGTTATTTTGCATAGTTCTTTGATGAACTTGAATATTGAAATATTTATTCTTTACATACCTTTTATTTATCTAGGCTATATACAAAATGGAGTCATGATGTGCTGTAGGATAAGCACTGGCTTGCTAACCACAAGGTCAGTAGATCAAACCCACCAACAATTCCTCATAAACGCCAACAAGGTTTCTGTGGGTTGGAATAACAGCAACATATACCAAGTTAGAGGCATTGCTGAATTATATGGTATTTCTGGTTTTTGAGGTAGCATCATGCTGTTTTCCACAGTGGTTATAACATTTTACAGTCCCCCTGATAGTATATGAGGGTTCCAGTCTTGCCACATCTTTGTCAGCATTTGTTGTTCTTCAGTTTTGTTTTGTTTTTTCAACTTCTCTATTAATGCTGAAGTGAGATTATATCTCATTGTTGTTTGATATTCATCTCTGTAATGGTCAGTGATTGTTAGCATTTAACATGTTTGTTGATTGTTTTCTTTGGTGAAGCATCTGTTCATGTCCTTTGTAAATTTTTGTTAGTTACATTGCTTGTCTTTTTATTGTTGAAGCTTTTAATACATTTAGATATGTATGATGTCTCACTGCCAAAATTAATTTTCCCATTCTGTGAGTTCTCTTTTCACTTTATCAGTGAAATCTATTGATGTACAGAAGTGTCTTATTTTTAGGAGGTCACAGTCATCTAGTTTGTCTTCTGTGGTTTGTTATATTTTATAGTATTTTTGTGATATGAAGCTGGTACCTAAGATTGTCCCTATTTTTTTTTATGAATGATGTGACTCTTGTTTTAAAGTTTATGTTTATGTAACTCTATAAGGAGCTCTGGTAGCATAGTGGTTATGAATAGGGCTGCTAGCCACAAGGCCAGCAGTTCAAAACTACTAGCTGTTCCACTGGAGAAAGATGAGGCATTCTGGTCCCTAAAGATTTACAGTCCTTGTCTTTTGAATCTTGCTTTTTCTTGCATTATATTATAAAATAGACACTGGAGGGGGGGAGAAAGAAATAGCCAGAAACATCACCATAGAAAGCTTGCAAGTCCATCTTCTGCCTATAACTGATTAGAATATCTAAAATGGGGCTACAATGTGCCCAGTGAAGGAGGCTTCCTGTGCAGCCTCTGCAATACATAAGACTATAGGTAGAAGCCTGAACCACATCCAGATCTCCAGAGATGGGAAATTTCCACTTGAAAGGATGAGCAGACCAGCCTGGAGCAGCTAGAAGAACAGAAGATACTTATTGATGAAAGACCTACAGGAAAATTACAAAATAATAGAGGCAGACCAACTGTTACTGCAAGAACAAACAAGATGCTTGCCCAGGAAACATCAAGGCAAGTGGCTGGGTCACCTCAGTGCAAACCTCCTCCAAGACTAAGACTCAATGGGAATACACACTCTGATTGGTGACCATGTTTGTCACCGATAAGGGGCAGAGAGGGAAAAACAGCAATGAAATGGCGAGCTAAGCCCTACAATGTTCATCAGACTTCTGTGAACCCATATCGAGACCTGGTTGGCCAGCTGTGTGGCAAGACCTGGGTACTCTTGGGGCCAGATTCAGTGACATAGCCACAGAGGACTAGAGTGGAGAGTGAAATGTCCAGCAGATAAGAAGAGAGGGCATATGCACAAAAACACCCACACTTGCAGATAATACCCACTTGACCTGGCTTCAATGGCTGGATGATCAGAGCTCAACCTGAAGAAGAAAGAAGAGAAAAGAAACAGTAATCTGATACAATTTGATGAACTTGACCTACACCTATGGATGCAGTAGCTCAAAAGAGGGAACAAATCCTTACAGCAAGAATCATTCTCACCCCCTCCACATACAGAGTAGACAGGGAATGGCAACTTGGACACTGGCTACCCAAAATGGGAGGGGGGGAGGGGGCTACAAAGGCAAGAAGTGACTGGCTTACAGGCTTTCAAGAGGGAACCTAGAGCCAGGGGGGCTAGAGGAAGACAGAATCCCCAGTGAGTAGTATCCAATCTGTCTAGGCAGAGCTGATGAATTGAAATGCAGATGAGTCTCTTGTGATACAATAGTGAATAATTGTTATCAGGACTGATTGTGAGGGATGGAAATGTAAAGGTAGGCATTTTATAGTAAGGAATGGAGTGATTAACTTTCCAGTCTAGGAGCGGAGGTCCCTAGGACCATCAACGGAGAAGAAAGGAGATCGGGACCCTACCCAGAGAAGCAGTGATGCCTGAGATGGAGGCAGAGATGATGGTGTGGAGTGATGGAGCAGCTGGGGACTTTAGATCCAGAGAGGGAGAGTGACTGTGTGCTGAAGACTTGGGGAGGGGAGAGGGGGGTAGTGTGGGGGGCAGGCTTGCAGGGTATACCCTTTGGTTGGTTGATGATGCATGGAGGGGATTGTAACCATGGCAATGAAATGATATACGATAGAATGAATGTAAAACTAATGTTCTCCCATGTAAACTATCATATAATTCACAATAAAACATTAAAAAAAAAAAAAAAAGATTTACAGCCTTGGAAACCCTGTGCAGGGTCACAATGAGTTGGAACAGACTTCACAGTACTTAAAAACAACAACAACAAATCTATAGTGAAATACTTATTCATATTTTGTTAGATACCATTGAGAGGGTTATGACTCTTAACAGCTATATGTATGACAGAGCGAAACACTGTCCTCTCCTGTACCATTCTCACAATCCCGTTGTTACAGCCCTGTGCCCATTCTTCACATTGAGGTTATTCCTCTTTTCTCTGATCCTCTGCATGATACGCATGATGTCCTTCTCCTTGGGTTGATCTCTCCTGGTAACAATGTCCAAAGTAAGTGAGATGAAGTCTACTCATCCTTACTTCTAAGGAGCATTCTGGCTGTACTTTATCCAAGACTGATTTGTTTGTTCCATGGTATAGTTTATATGCTTTGCTAACACCACACTTATTGCTCTTTTCCATCACCAAAATTCAAAGGCATCAATTCTTCTTTAGTCTTCTTTATTCATTATCTAGTTTTCACATGCATAGGTCAGGCTCATCTTTGTCTTCATGGTGACTTTAAAGAGCTCTTTTGTTGCAGATTTGCCCAGTGCAAAAAGTCATTTTATTTCCTAACTGTTGTTTTCATGGGCATTGATTATGAATCCAAATAAAATGAAATAATTGACAATTCAATATTTTCTCCAATTATCCTGATTTTGCTTATTGGTCCAATTATTAGAACTTTATTTTTATTGCATATGAAAAGTTGTAAGCTTTGCTCTTTAGCAGTAAGTCCTTCAAGTCCTCCTTACTTTTACCAAGCAAGGTTGTATCCTCTGTACATCACACATTGTTAATGAGTCTTCCTCTAATCCTGATGCTGTCTTCTTTATCCTGTAGTCTAGCTACTCAGATCATTTGTTCAATGAGCAGATTGAATCCACCACCCATCTGGCAGTTTGTCACACTGTGGTGGCTGCTGTTATGCAGAGGGTCACTATGAATTAGAATCAACTAGAGGAAAGCTAGCAAAAACAAAAAAAAAAACAAAAAAAAACCATATAGATTGAATAAGTATGGTGAAAATCCTGCTATACAATTTTCCTGATTTGAAACTATGCAGTATCCTCTTGTTCTGTTTGAATAATTGCTTTTTGGTCTGCATAAAGATTCAGCATGTGTACAATTAAGTGTTCTGGAATTCCCATTCTTCTCAGTGCTATTAATAATTTGTTATCATCCACACAGTTGAATACATTTGCATAGCCAATGAAACACAGGTAAACAACTTTCTGCTATTCTCTGCTTCTAGCCAAGATCCATCTGACATCAGCAATGATATCCCTTGTTTCTGTATTCTCTTCTGTATCCAGTTTGAATTTCTGGCAGTTCCCTATTAATGTACTGCTGCAACCGTTTTTAGATTGCTAAAGTAAATAAAACACTAAACAGTATTATCTTTAGCGAAATGAACCACTGGCCAGTTTGAATTAATTTTCTATTTTGCAGCAAACACAGGATTGACAGGAATTGAGAGAGCTAAAAATAATGGGACAAACTGAAAAGAATGTTAGAGCTATAAGTAGTAGTGAGCATCTAGTCCAGTGCTTTCTTCTTGCAGACCGACATGTGCAAGTTTAAAGAAGTCAAGTGTCTCCTCCTAGATTCTATAGCTAGGATGGTGTTGAAGTGGGGCATGAACTCCTATTTTCCCACTTGTTCACTTATATTTTACCAATACTGAAAATATGGAGCAAGTAGAGCCAATGGTATGAAACTTTTATTCCATAGAGAGAGTTGCCTCAGATGAAGCTTATTTAGCCATTCTTGCTGCATCTTCCTCCTATGTAGCCATCCTTAATTATTATCATTAATTAGTATTCATTGATTTCCTTCTGGTGGGTGCATTACTTCACTGCACAAACTGATATTGCAAGTGTTTTTGGAGATTACAAACTCAAAGGGACAGAAAGAGAAAATGTGGCTATAATTTAAAGCCTTATTGTCTAGAATTTACCATTGCTCTTCCTAAACAGATCATTCATCATGGCAGTCAAATTAACAGCCAGGACAAGAGCCTTAGACAGATGAGAAAAGGGTTTCTTTTCCCTTTCTTTTTTACTCGTTATTGTTGTCTTCTCTTCTTTAAAGTTTTAAATTATTTAGAATGGTTGCTTTGCTTATTAATTGATTTAGTCAACAATTAATTGATATATGGCAGTTTGGCACTAGTTGGGAAGTAGAAAGCCAGAAAATGCAGTCTTGCCTTCAAGGAACTTGCCACCTACCACAGTCAAGAGGAGACCTTTGCCTAACTAGAGAAAAGAAAATGAATATGAAAGACATTTGAGAGTTAGCATTGATAAAACTTGTTGAGTGACTGTATTTGAGGAAGAAATCAACGATAATTCCCAAGCATATGACTTGAATAACTGGGTGAATGTTGTTGTTGTCAGGTGCCATCGAGTCAGAACCGACTCATAGCGACCCCATGCACAGCAGATTGAAACAATATCCGATCCTGGGCCAACCTCACTACCGCTGCCACACTTGAGGCCATCAATGATGTCACCTGGCCGACCCATCTCGTTGGGGGTCTTCCTCTTTTTCTCTGACCCTCCATCTTACCCAGCATGACATCCTTCTCCAGCGACTGTTCCCTCCTGATAACATGTCCAAAGTATGAGAGACGAAGTTTAGCCATCTTGGCCTCTAAGGAGCACTCTGGCTGCACTTCTTCCAAAACAGATCTATTGGTTCTTTTGGCAGTCCAAAACTGGGTGAATTGTGGTAACCATTTACTGAAATTGTGAATATTGGGCCACAGGAAGGAGGAGGTGAAGAAAAAGTTTATAAAGGCGATGATAAATTTCATTTTGGAAATTTTGTGTGTGATTTTCTGGAAACAAGACTCTGAGATGGAGAGTTGAATTTAGGCATGATTCAAGTTCACTAGGAGATAATCTTCTTGGTCAGAGATAAGAGGTATATAAAGGACTCTCAGAGAAAATTAATTCATTTTGTAAAGCATTGTTTCTTCTGAAATCAAAATCATTATTTCTAATGATTATAAACACTGGCTATGTGAGTTTGTCAAGTTGTGAAACTTTCTGGCCCTCTATTTCTTCATCTTTTTATTTTACTTGATACTCCATCAGTAGAGCTCCTTTGAATTCTAGTACTGTGGATTTACAAAATGAGGTCTTTAAGGTAACTCAAAGGAAGCATGTTTGTAGATGGTGAACGTTCTCTTGATAGAATGGGACAAGATGTTAAGTGACTGTGTAAGTCACCCAGGTGAACAGCCAGCAACATGAGCAGGACTTAGCTGAATCCATGCCTTCCACTTTAGTCAACAACACTGGACTCAAGCCTAACAATAATTGTGAGGGCAGTGTGTCATTCTGTTGTGCATAGCGTCTCCATGAGTCAGAATCAACTTGATGACTTCTAGCAACAGTAACAATAACAACACTTTAGTCTATACCCTTACTGTTGCTGTTGTTATTAAGTGCTGTAGAGTCGGCTCTGACTCATAGATACCCTGTACAGGGCTTATGAGAAGCAGCTGGTGAGTTAGAACCACAAACCTGTGGTTCGCATTCTGTCCATTACTGTAGAGTTGGTGTAAGTCAGTGAGCAAAATCCTTGCTATAATAGGGATATTCATAGCAACAGGGTAACAGTGAACTGTTTCTGTGAAAATACTACTTAATTTGGTGTTCATTATTTTAAAACATTATTTTTGTGTTAAAATTAAAAATGACTTAATAGAGACAAAGAGTACAAAATTCACAGGAAGTTATTCAAGTAAAAAGCAAACTTTAAAAGAATTTTGCAGTAATGATGCCTCAGGTTACACATCCAAGCTCTAAGTACCCTAGCTTTTATGCTGTTAGTGTAAATATTTGTGTATAAAAGCTTGGGATATTTTAAACTAAATCACAGTATATTCTGCCCCCCAAAAAAGTAAAGTGTAGAGAATGAGAGCATATGAGGTTGAGTGTGTCATCGGAAAAGACCAATAAATCCCCAGAAGCTCAGACCCAATCAATGCCCACTGAAAAATTTGGATGTCAGACAATGCCCCAATGCTCCAATGGATAATGAACAAATTGCACAATGGTGGACCTATTGATTTCTTGATGAGTCCTATTAGCATAACCAAATAGCATGAAACTTAGTTATTATTTGAGATGGGACAGGTCACAAGCAGACAATACTCGCTGCTATTAGCAATATATCTTTTTGACATTATAAAACTATGGTCTTCAATATGCATTTGTTACAGCTGTAAAAGGTGAGCAAGGCCTAATCTGGTGTAAGACAGAAACACTATGAGTTTCTTATTTATGTATTTTTGAATTTCATTCTTTTAGATGTTTGTTTTTTTTTTTCCCCAGTTTGAGAACATATACTGTTTCATTAGTTGACCAGATTACAAAACTAATCATGGTAGACATCTTAGTTCATCCTTCTAATAAGCCTGTTCATCTTGCCTTCCTTGTTACCAGATTTCCACTTTGTACAAAATGGGTGGTCTTTTTCTTCATTCCACCACATGGAGAAGATAATGTGAAAAGCCACAGAAAGTTATTGCTTCTTTGAAAAGTTTCCCAACAGTGTAGATCTCATGAATCAGCTCCTCCATGCAGATGGTGCCATGTTTACCAAGAGAACGCTCAATCAACGCGTTATCTGCCACGGCAATTCACTTTTTATTGATTTTGCCATAACCATGCTTGTAGATCAGTTCATTCACTGACTTCAGGTTTAGGTACCCCCATGAAACATGTTTCCACAATCCTCAGCCTGTTAATTGAAGCCTTGTTGAGTTTAACACAGTTACCATTGAAGATCTGGAGAAGGCAAAGAAGCTGCAAC
>NW_006408575.1:14591979-14597002 GCF_000296735.1 Chrysochloris asiatica
GTGAGACTGTCTCATGTATTTTGGACATCTTTTCAGGAGGGACTGTTACCTGGAAAAGGATGTCATACTTGGTAATATAGAGGGTCAGAAAAAAACAAGAAGACCTTCAATGAGATGTACTGACACAGTTAGCTGTAACAAGGGGCTCAAAGAGAACAAAGATTGTGAGAACGGTGCTGGAATGGGCAGCGATTCATTCTGTTGTGCATAAGATCCCAATGAGTTGACACATATTCAAAAGCACCTAACAACAACAACACATGTATAATATACTAAAGAGCCACATATACTGGGGATGGTGCTGTTGTTGCTGTGAAGCACCGTCAAGTCAGTTCTGACTCATAGCGACCCAGTCTAGGGTACCCAAGCAGCTGTTGGTGCATTTGAACCACTTTAGGAGTCTAGTGTTTATCCTATAGTGCTACACAATGACTGCTATATGCTTACATTTAGGAGTCCTTGTGGCACAGTGTTTAAGTGCTTGGCTGCTAACCAAAGATTGGTAGCTTTAACCTGCCAGCCACTCCACAGAAGGAAGATGTGGCAGTTTGCTTCCTTAAGACTCATAGATATGGAAATCATGTGGGACAGTTCTACTCTGTCCTGTCGGATTGCTATAAGTCAGAATTAGAGTCTATAACAGGGGTTTAGTTACTGGTATGCTTACCTTTGTTTTTAACATTAGTAAAATGAGGTTTTACGCTCCCATAAAGATTTACAACCTGAAAAATCCAATACAGGGACACTGTGAGTCAGAAGTGACTTGATGACACTCAACCAGCAGTCCTCACCACAGTTGTTTTATTTATGAAATCACTTATCTAAAATCTTCAGAGACCCAAGCTCTGGAATAACTGTCTGCATTTTAAATGTAAATGTGTGAAACCCCATTATTTTGCCCTTATTAAAGGTTAAGCCCATAAATTTTCACTTTCTGGATATGGAGACTGATTTTTATTCAAACAAACAAGTTGAAAATTACAGCGATGAACACTCATAATTATTTATTTCATGCCATTTACATAATACCCTGTTTGTGAATGGACTTTTTCATATAAGATCTTTGGAAAAACCATCATTGGATCAATACATTAATGTGACAGATTGAGAACTAAGGAATATCATTGCATTTTCAATTAGAGTTACAGAGAACAAGTAAAGGACCCAAGGGAATTGGACAAACAGATTTGGCTAATGGAAGCAATATTTCTTTACCAGGAGCATTTAGTATTTATTCACTGTCTTTTATCTTAGCATTGCACTTTTTTTCCCCAAAATAGAAAATATTAGTTACCTGTTACTGTTGGGTGCCATGGCATTGGTTCTGATTCATAAGGATATATTCTGATATATATATATATCTCAGAATAGAACACTGCCCAGTCCTGCACCATCCTTACAATCTTGGCTGTGTTTGAGCCCACTGTTGTAGTCTCTGTTCCAGTTCATTTCAATGATGGTCTTCCATTTTTCTGCATGATGTTCTTCTGCAGAACTCGTCCCTCCTAATAACATGTCCAAAGTACTTGAGACAACATCTTGCACTGTAGAGAGTATTCTGGCTTTATTTCTTCCAAGGCAGATTTTGTTCATTATTCTGGAATTGCCTGGCATATTCAGCATTCTTACTGATACCATAATTGAAAGGAATTGATTCCCCTTCAGCTTCCTTATGCATTGTCTAGTTTTCACATGCATGTGAAATAGTTGAAAATACCATGGCTTGGGTCAGATGCACCTTAGTCCTCAAAGATACATCATTGTTTTCAACACTTTAAAGAAGTTTTTAGCAGCAGATTTGTACAATGCATTACATCATTTGATTTTTTTTCCCTTTCATATATCACCTTATAATTTCCAGAGCACTTTTATGAAATCTGCATCCTCACACATACCTTTTGAGGTAAGAAGGGCATAGTTAGAATTCCCATGCTTTGAGTGAATCTCAGAAAAAGTGAGGGTCCACATTTAAATGTAAACACTGGTCCTCAGATACCTAAACCTCAGCTGTTTGCCCTGTATTATGCTGTAAAAAAGGACAAATATAGGGTACATTATCTTTCAAAATATGTTCTGGGGAAATAAAAAATAAATTTATCAAGTTTGATCCCATAGCTGATTCCATATATTTCCCTTGTTTTTCTTCTAATTGTCTTCCATTTGACATAAAAAGAAAACATGATATTTTAAAAAGATCCAGAACAACTTTACAATTTTTATCCCACCCAAATCTATCTAGCAATAGCAAACCTGAGAGAAAGTGTTGTTGTTGCTGTTAGGTCCCATAGAGTCGATATCAACTCATAGAGACTTATGCACAACAGAACACAACACTGCCTGGTCCTGCCCCAATTTCATAATCTTTGCTACATTGGAACCCATTGATACTGCCACTGTGCCAGTCCATTTTGTTGGGAGAGACTTATGCACAACAGAACACAACACTGCCTGGTCCTGCCCCAATTTCATAATCTTTGCTACATTGGAACCCATTGATACTGCCACTGTGCCAGTCCATTTTGTTGGGGATCTTCCTCTTTTTGTTTACATTCCACTTTACCAAGCGTGAGGTCCTCCTCAAGGATCTGTCCCTCCTGATGATAGGTCCAAAGTATGAGAGACGAAGTCTCACCATCCTTCCTTCAAAGGAGCATTCTGGCTGTACTTCTTCCAACACATTGTTTGGCTTTTCGTGGTACTTTTAATATTTCCCTTCAACATCATAACTCAAATGCATCAATCATTCTATGGTCTTCCTTATTTACTGTCCTACTTTCACATGCATGTAAGGTTATTGAAAATACCATGGCTGTGTCAGGCACACCTTAGTCCTCAGACTGACATCTTTACTCTTGAACACTTTAAAGAAGTCTTGTGCAGCTGAAAGGCCCAAAACAATGCATCATTTGATTTCCTGACTGCTGCTTCCTTGAGTGTTGATCAAAATCTGATCAAAATTAAATCTTTGATAACTTTAATCCTATCTTCACTTATTTTGATGTTATTTATTGGTCCAGTGGTAAGGATTTTTGTTTTCTTTATAATGAGGTGCAACTTACACCTAAGGCTGTGTTCTTTGATCTTCATCAGTAAGTATTTCTAGTCCTTTTTGCTTTCAGAAAGCGAGGTTGTATCATCTGTATATCATAGGTTATTATAACTCTTCTTCTAATCTTGATGCTATGTTCTTCTTCATATGCTTCAGCTTCTTGAATTATTTACTTAGCATACAAATTGAATAAGTATAGTGAAAGAACATAGCCCTGTGGCACACCTTTCCTAATTTTGAACAGAACCCACCCTTGTTCTGTTTGAACAACTGAGTCTTGGTGGTCTATGTACAGGTTCATCATGATAACACTTAAGTGTTCAGAATAATCATTCTCCATAATGTTGTCCATAGCTTGTCATGATGCAAACAGTTGAAAGCCTTTCTGTAGTCAATAAAGCTCAGGCAGACATATTTCTAGTATTCTCTGCTTTTAGCCAAGAACCATCTGACATTAGCAATGATATTTTTCATTCCATGTCCTTCTCTGAATCTGGCTTGAATCTCTGGTAGTTCCCTGTCAGTGTATTGTTGCATCCATTTTTAAATTGTCTTTAGTTAAAATTTTACTAGCATGTAATATTAATGATATTGTATGATGAGTTCCACATTCCATTGCATCACCTCTCTTTGGAATGAGCAGAAATATAGAATTCTTCCAGTCACTTGGTCAGGTAGCTGTTGTCCAAAATTCTTGGCATAGATGACTGAGTTCATCCAGTGCCATATCAGTTTGTTGAAATATTTCAATTTGTATTCCATCAATTTCTGGAGTCTTGTTATCAGCCATCAGTGCACCTTGGGTTTCGTCCGTAAGTAGCATTGACTCTTGATCACATGTTACCTCCTAAAATGGCTGTGAACATCGAGATGAAAAAATAATTACTAATGTCACTGTCTAAGAAACTCTATACAGGGTTTCTGTAAGTCAGAATTGACATAACAGTACACCACCACTATCACCAATATCAGTATAGGATAAGCACTGGACTGCTAACTCAAAATCTGTGGTTCAAACTCATCAGCCACTCCTTGGAAACCCTTAGATGGTCACTATGACTGGACAGCATTTAACAACTACAACAATGTCAGGATGGTCTTAAGTGCAACTACCAACAAACAACAGTGTACAAAAGAGAAAAAAGAGAGAGGGACTGCTGAGCGGATGTAAGCCTGAAATGTAGAAAGGAACAGGCTTTGCTAAAAGAATGATTACATAGATTGAGGAAGGGACTCGTTCATTGTAGCACAGAACATTTCATCAAGAGTAATCAGTGCCTGTTTTTTTCTCTTACACATCTATTAAACAATAGTCGTGTAGTACACAAACTGAAAAAGGTCCAATTAGAAATACCAAAAGTGAGTAGTCTTTGATGTTAAAAAGAGTTTATCATTGTGTTGGAGGCATTACGCATGAAAATGCTAAGATAGGCAGATTGTCAACAAGACAAAGTTGAGTTGTGGAAAGAACAGCTAGTTTGGAATTCACAGATAAGGTTTCCAATAGAAGTGACTATGCTGGTTGCTCGTTGAATACCCAAGGCAAATCCTCTTGTTCCCAGTGTCTGTATCTTAGTAAATAAGAGGATGATATTGAAGTAAGGTCTCCAGATTCTACTTTTTACTTGTGAAAATATTGAGGGATTGCAAATAAAATATGCAAATGCTTTCAAGTAGAAGATGGTTAAAATGCTGGTCTGTTTCAAATGTTCTTTTACACATTACAATTACCTTTGGAAAAGAAGACTTCAAAAGCTGTTAAGTTTGTAAATCAACTACAATTCACAAGGATTTAATGAATAAAGGATAGAAACGTGCTGATTCTTGACTGTTTTTTTTGTTTTTGTTTTTTCACCAGTCCTCAGTAATATAGAGGAATGTAAAAATTATAAAAATTAAGTTTAAATTTTAGTACTATTGTGAGATTATTTGTAACTTACATTGGTGGTAAAATATATTTTCTGTTAAGGTGGG
>NW_006408575.1:14597987-14599227 GCF_000296735.1 Chrysochloris asiatica
TATCAGGACTGACTGTGAGGGTTGGAAATGTAAAGGTAGATGTTTTGTAGCAAAAGGAGGGGAGTGGATGACTTTGCAGGCCAGGAGCGGAGGCCCCTGGGATAATCATGAGAGAAGAGCACAGTGTGGGACCGTATCCAGGGAAATAGTGACGCCAGAGATGGAGATACGATGATGTGGAGAGATGGAGTGGCTGTGAACTCTAGACGCAGAGAGGGAGAAGGGCTGTGTGCTGTTGACCAAGGGGCAAGTCTGTGGGGTGTATCCTGTGGTTCGTTGATGATTCATGGTGGGGATTGTAACCATGGCACTGTAACGATATACAATAGGATGAATGTAAAGCTAATGTTCTCCCATGTAAATTATCACATAATTCACAATAAAACAGTTAAAAAAAAAATAGATCCTTTGCAGCATATTTGCTCAGTTCAGTACTTTATTTGATTTCTTGATTGCTGTTTCTGTGAGCATTCATTGTGGATCCAAGCAAAATGAATTATTTGACAACTTCAATGCTTTCTGTGTTCATAATGATGTTGCTTATTGGTCAGACCAGTTTTGGACATTTTTGTTTGCTTGAAACTGAGGTGCAATATATGCTGAACACTGTAGTCTTTGATCTCCATCAAATGTGCTTGAAGTCTTCTTCACTTTAAGCAAGGAAAGTTTTATCCTTTTCATGTCACAAGTTGTTAATGATCCTCCCTCCCATCTTAATGCCCAGTTCTTCTTATTATAGTACAGTTTCTCATATTATATGCTATTCTACAGATTGGATAATTATAGTAAAAGGTCAAATTTTTAATACACACTTTTTTTTTTTAAGTTTTTATTTGTGAATTGAGTGAAAGTTTACAGGGCAGATCATCAATTTTACATTCAACAAATCATATACTTAGTTTCATTACAATGATATAATCCCCTCTATGTACCATCAGTTAGTAGTATTGCTCTCTATTCATTTTAGCTCTTTTCTTATTTTCAAACACTCAGGCATATATGATAATTTACACCATCAAAGGGTACAATCTGCAAGTCTACCTCTTGGCCACCAGTTCTCAATCCCTCTCCTCCCATGAATCTAGAGTCCTCAGCTGCTCCCTTTCTCCATGTCCCCATCTTTGCCTCCATCTCTGGTGTCACTGCTTCTCTGGATAAAGGCTCACATTCTGCTTGTGCTCTTTACCCCTTATGGTCCTAGGGTCCTTTGTTTCTGGACTGTTGTATTAACTACTCCCCA
>NW_006408575.1:14600037-14601017 GCF_000296735.1 Chrysochloris asiatica
TGGATACTTCACTCTCAGCTCTAGCCCTCTGTGGCTACATCCTTGTCCTTGGGCTGAGGTGCCCCCAGGTCTCACCACACTTTGGACCAACCAGACCTTCCTCTTCTCTGTCTCATCTCCAGGTCAATGGGAGTCTATGAAACATGGTTGAACTCAGCCCATTTCTTCGTTGCTGCCTTTCATTCTCTTCCACTCACCAGTACACCAAAGTAGTCACCAGAAAGTTTGCATGCCTGCTCAGGAGTTTCCTTTGAGTTTCAGTTTTAGAGGGGGGTTTAACCTGAAGGGACTTGATTACTTGCCTTGATGGCTTCCTGGCAAACAACTTGCTTAGTCTCGTAGTAGCCAGTCGTACTGCCATTTTTGTTTTGGGCTTTTCCTGTCGATCTTTCTCTAAAGATGTATTTTCTATTGCTCTAGTTGTTCCAGGTGGATCTTCTTGTTCTTTCTAGTAGGAATGTCCCACCTCAGAAGGTTCTGGATGGGGCTCAAGATTCCACCTAAGGTCCTATACACTGCAAAGGCTACAAAAGAGACCTATTTCACGGGACAAATTGTAGAACCCCTTTCAGGTATCCCAATGAGTTATAGGTTGAAGATGTGCTTACATGCTTTCTATAATCATATATCCCAACATTCCTTTCTTTTCTACTAAAGTGTCTATTTTACGGTAGTAGGCAAGGGAAAACAATAGTCATAAGACAGTCAGGCATCTTAGTATTATTTCCTCCTTCAGACTGTGCTTCGATCCCTGTATCACAGAGGTCTATTGTTCCAAGTTTGACCATGTATCACTATTTACCTCTGTCCCATTTAGCCTGTGCAAACCTGTCTTAGTGCTCCACTAACTTGTTCTTCCACTCCCTTCCCCTTCTTGTGTATTGCCCTCCCCAACACCCGAACTATAATGTGTCTGCCCCTACTCTGTGCACTACTGTTGCCTCCCACCACCACCCCAGACCTCCATTACACTGCCACTG
>NW_006408575.1:14603092-14604561 GCF_000296735.1 Chrysochloris asiatica
ATATGCGCTTAATTATACTGAGGAATTTCCCTTCAAATTTTACTTTATTGGGTGTTTTTATCAGGAATGGATGTTGGATTTTGTCAAATGCCTTTTCTACATCAATCGATATGATCATGTGGTTCTTTTCCTTTTTCTTATTTATATGGTGAATTACATTGATTGTTTTTCTAATGCTGAACCATCCTTGCATCCCTGATATGAATTCCACTTGGTCATGATGTTTTCTGTTGTTTTTTGAAGTATTGTTGAATTCTGTTGGCTAGGATTTTGTTGCGAATTTTTGCACCTATGTTCATGAGGAATATTGGTCTATAATTTTCTTTCTTAGTGATGTCCTTCCCTGGTTTTTGTATTAGGGGTATACTTATTTCATAGAATGTATTAGGGAGTTTTCCATCCTCTTCTATATACTGGAATAATTTGAGTAGAATTGGTGACAACTCTTCCCTTATCTTTGATTTGGGAGAGCTTGATTATTATATGTCTTGGTGATTTTCTTTTGGGGTCTATGCTTCCTGGGGTTCGTTGAGCTCTTAAATGCTTATCTTTTCACTTTTCAGAATGTTAGGGAAATTTTCTTCCAGAAGCTCTTCAACTATCTCCTCTGTGGACTTGTGTGATTCTTCCTATTCCAACTTGCCAATAATTCTTAAGTTCTTCCTCTTCATGTTGTCCAATATGAATCTTAGACCTTCTTCAGACTTTTCAAATCCTTTTCTCTACTTGCTCTGCTATCTTAGTAGTATTGAGAGATTTGTCTTCCAGCTCACTAGTTCTGGCTTCCATCTTTTCAATCAACTCCTTTGCCCTTTCAGTGTATTATCCTTTCTGATAGTCTATTATTAATCATTTGGACCTCTTTTTGTAGTTTTTTTTAATGGTATCTAATGATGTATCTATCTTATTTGATTGTTCCTGTAGCACTTTCCTGACTTTTTCCTTATTTTTCTCAACTCTTCTGTAAAGTGTTTTGATACATTTCATTATCATTTTTCTGAATCCCTTCTCAGGTATTTCCAAATCCTTCTTCCTTCCAGTATAGATTGTAGGTCAACCTCCAGATCATTTGTCTCAGTCACTTTATCTTGTTTCTGGACATGTCCAGAGATGGTCATCTGTTTCTTAGGCACATTCAGTTGTTGGCTGTGACCTTAATACTTAGATGAATGTATGTTTTTGGTATTTTATTATGCTTTCTATATACATGCTTTTTAAATTTAAACTGCACAATATCCTTTTGTTCTAGTAAGTGATTGCTTCTTGACCTATGTTCAGGTTCTTTATAAGCACAGTTAAGTGCTCTAGAATGGCCATTCTTTGCAATACTGCCCGTTTTTGTTATATCCACACAATCAAAGGCTTTTGCTAGTCAGTAAAACACAGGTAAACATCTTTCTGGTATTCTCTGCTTTCAGCTAAGATTCATCTGATTTCAGAAATTAACATGGTTCATTGCTCCTCTTTTC
>NW_006408575.1:14605751-14623125 GCF_000296735.1 Chrysochloris asiatica
ATGGCCCTATTTTCAAACTGTTGATCTTTTTCTGTGTTTCTAACTTTTAAATTGCATTTACCAGTAATTTTAAATTACTGGACCATAGGGTATCCTTACTTTTAGTGAAAGTTTTTTCTTTATATACATCTTTTTTTTTTTTTTTTCATTAATGTGACTGCACTAGGTAATGTGACTAATGTGACTAATGAGACTCATAGTGGTTTTATATGCAATTTTCAAGGATCAGCTGGTGGGTTTGATCCACCAACCTTGTGGTGAACAGTCCAGTGTTTATTCTACATCACCATGCCAGAACTAGTATAAGTATGTGGATGATTATTCCAAATGTTATTTATTTAACTTTGTCCTTCATGGCCAGTATACATGTAGATACGAGTCCATTTTAGGATAGCATTTTGTAATATTATTGAGACTATATTATTTCAGGGTATGTCTTAAATCATTAATTTTTGAGACATAAATGGAGACATTTAGAACCATGTAGAAACAAGCAAACAGAAATGGAGGTGAAGATAGGCACCAAATGAAGGTGGTAGAGAAACCAAGGAACAGAAGGTCAAAGAGAAGGACTTTCCCCCAGATATAGCAGAGAGAGAAAAATCTTCCCTAGAACCAGTTCCATGTATTTGTATTGATAATGTCCTCAGTTGTGAGAATATAAAGTTTCATTTCCTAAATCCACTGGCTGGTAGGATTTCTGTTATAGTCACACTAAGAAACTATGGTTTATGTATATGTGTGTGTATATATTTGTTTTTTCTAATTGTGTGAAAAATGAAAAAAATATGTGTCTCTGTGCCCACTCTTCTCTCCTTTTCAAACTACTAAGTCTCTGGAGGTTTCTTAGGCTATCAACAACTTCTTGCTGCACTTACTTCAGTAATGTGTTATTGATAGGGGAAAAGTTAATCCTGGCATGATCACTCACAAATTTTCTGCTTATAATCTTTTTTGCCTTAATTGCCAGTCACTTGGTCCAATTTACCCAATGTTTTTGCACCTATGGTTGCTTAGATATGGACCTTCTGATTCCAAATATAGCACCCTTTGACCACAGCAACGACTAGTAACATATATATGTCTACAAAAGAACAAAAATGAAGCAGACAGGTTTTTCAGAGCATTGGAGGAGAGCTATATACCTAGTTCAATCACATTAGTGGAAAAAAAAAAAAAAAGTATATAAAGAAAAACTTTTACTAAAAGTAAGGATACCCTATGGTCCAGGAATTATTTTGCTAATAATTGAGACTATGGAACAAAGTCTCATCAACAAAATGAGTTATATCCAAAGATGGTCCTTAGAAAATTATTTTCAATAGTGAAAACTAGAAAAACATGGAAATATTTCACAGTTAGAGTATTACAGTTTATGCAATTTTGTATCCATTAAACTGGATGTTTGCAATGATGAGAAAACAGTTATAAAATAATGAATTTAAAATTAAATTACAGGATGATTCCAACCATTTAAAACAATGGTTATCAACTGAGGGTGGATTTACCCCAATGGGATATTTCACAATGCCAGGAGACATTTTTTTTTGTTTGTCACTACTTAATGGAAGGGTATCCTACTGGTTCTTTGGTAGAGGCCAGAAATTCAGCTAAACATTTCCTACAGTGCACAGGCTAGCCCCCACAGCAAAGACTTATCCAAAAGTTGACAGTACTTCAGTTGAGAGTCCCTGATTTAATCCATGTAATCACTTTATGTGTATGTTTTTGTTGTTTGTTTTTTCTCATTTTGAAACTAGAAACAATAGTGGCAATTATATAGGATGGTGGTGAGGATTACATTAATCTATACAAGGTAGACACTAAGAATTTACCTGGTAGTGGTAGTGTATATATGAAACCTAGTCAGTTATAACTCATAGTGACCCTGTATAATGCTACGGAGGCTGTAAATCTTTACAGGAGCAAAAAGCCTCATCTTTCTCCAACGGAGCTACTGGTAGAGTTGAACTGCCGAGTTTGCAGTTATTTAGCAGCCCAACTCATAATCCAGAAATTAGTTAATTGTTCTATAAATGTTTGTTGTTTTGTTATTGTTGTTAATTGCCATCAAATCAGTTACAACTCATAGCGACCGTGTATACAGTTTTCAAGTAGAAGCTGGTGGATTTGAACTGCCACTCTTGTGTTTCTCCATCCATTGCTGATCCTACAACACCATGCCAGGAGTCCTTTAAAAGTGTTAGTTATTATTAATTATAGTCAAATATTACAACAAAATGTGCAAAGATCTGGAATCAGAAAACCAAAAAGAAAGAACATTCTCAGTATTTCTCAAGCTGGGGAACTGAAGAAAAAATTCAAGCCTCAACTTTCATTATTGAAGAATTCTCTGGACAAATTATTGAATTATGCAGAGGCATCAAGAGAAGATGGAAGGAATACACAGAGTCATTGTACCAAATGAAATGGTTAATGTTCAACCATTTCAAGAGGTAGCATATGAAGGAGGAAATCCAAAGTGCATTGAAGGAATTGGCAAAGAACAAGGCACCAGGAATTGATGGGATAAAAATTAAAATCTTTCAAGAAAGTGAGGCGGCACAGGAGGCACTCGCTCATCTCTGCCGAAATTTTGAGGATGACTAGCTGGCCGACTGATTGGAAAAGATCTGTATTCCTGCCCATTCCAAAGAGAGGTGACCCAACGGAATGTGGAAATCATTGGACAATCTCTTTGCTATCCCATGCGAGTGAAGTTTTACTAAAAGCAATACAGAAATGGCTGCAAGCATACATTGACAGAGAACTTTCAAAGGTTTAAGTCAGATTCAGAAGAGACTGTGGAATGAGGGATATCATTGCTGATGCCCAAAGGATCTTGCCTGAAAGCAGAGAATATCAGAAAGATGTTTACCTGTGCTTTATTGATTACACAAAGGCTTTTGATTTTGTGGATCATAACAAGCTATGGACAACATTGTGAAGTATGAGTATTTTGGAACAATTGCTTTTGCTCATAAGAAATCTGTACCTGGACCAAGAGGCAATAGTTTGAACAGCACATGTGAACACTGAATGCTTTAAAATTAAGAAAGGTGTGCGACAAGGTTGTATTTTTTCACCATACTTATTCAACCTGTATGCTGAGCAAATAATCTGATAAGCTCGGTTTTATGAAGAAAAATGTGGCATCAGGATTGAAGGAAGACTCATTAACAACCTGTGATATGCAGATGATACAGCCTTGCTTGCTGAAAATGAAGAGGACTTAAAGTACATACTGTTGAAGATCAAAGAGCACAGACCAGTATGGATTACATCTCAATGTCAAGAAAAGAAAAATCCTCACCACTGGACCAATAAACAATATTGTTATCAGTGGAGAAAAGATTGAAGTTGTCAAGGACTTCATTCTTCCTGCATTAGCTATCAACATTCATGGAGCAGCAGTCAAGAAATCAAACGACATATTGCATTAGACAAATCTGTTGCACAAGACCTTTTTAAAGTGTTGAAGAGCAAAGATGTCAGATTGAGGACTAAAGTGCGCCTGACCCAAGCCATGGTATTTTCAGTAACCTCATATGGGTGCAAAAGCTGGACAGTGAATAAGGAAGACCATACAAGAATTGATTAATTTGAGTTATGGTGTTAGAGGAGAATATTGAAAGTGCCATGGGCTGCCAAAATAACCAATAGATCAGTTTTGGAAGAAGTGCAGTCATAGTGCTCCTTGGAGGCCAAGATGGCCAAACTTCGTCTCTCATACTTTGGACATATTGTCAGGAGGGACCAGTCACTGGAGAAGGATATTATGTTTGGTAAGGTGGAAGGTCAGAGAAAAAGAGGAAGACCCCCAACGAGATGGATTGGCCAAGTGGCAGCATCGATGGACTCAAGCACGGCAACAGTAGTGAGGTTGGTCCAGAATCGGGCAGTGTTTTGTTATGCTGTGCATAAGGTCACTATGAGTCAGTATCGACTCAATGGCACTTAACAACAACAAGAACTATCCATATCATCGTAGAAAGGGAAAGAGGGCCTATACCTTTATTGTTATTGTTGTTGAGAGCACTCCAGTAGGTTTTCTCTTACAGCAACCCCATGAGACACAGAGAATTGTCCCCAATGAGTTTTCTTAGTTGTGATCTTTATAGACACAGATCTCCAGGTCATTATCCCAGAAATGCCAGGTGGGTTCAAACTAACAACCTTTTGGTTAGCAGTTCAGTGCTTAACCAATTTGTCACTCTTTATTCCATTATGTTGTTGTGTAATGTTGAGTTGGTTCTGACTTGTAGAGAGTAGCTGGTGTGTTTGAACTGCCTACCTTTTGGTTACCAAATTGTATGGAAAACTGGATAGCTTATAAGAAAATAAATGTCTCCTCTTTCAATTATGGAAACTAAAAGTCCAAATTTAGGATGCCTGGCAGTTCATGATCTCTCCAACAGATCTAGGGGAAGACCTTTTCTTCTCTCTTCCAGCTATGGTAGCCCAGAAATCCCTTGGCTTTGTGACAGCATAAATCCAATGTCTGTCTCTGCCCTCACATGCCTATTTTTCCTATGTGTATGTGTGTCTCTTGGCCTTGTCCCAAGGATGCTTGTTGTATTTGATTGGTTCTGGCACTATTCCTGTATGACATCACATTAACTATGTGTCTTTGCAGATGTAATTAGTTATCTTCTGCAATAAGGTCACATTCACAGGTCCTGGCATTTGGGGTTTGAATCTTTTCAGGAACACAAATCCACCTATAATAACTACCAAGAACATTTCAGTAAGTCGAATAAATTGTAGCTCGAAAGAAAGCACAGCCATGGAGAATCATGTGAAGTGTTAGTAATAGCATGTTAGAAAGGAGCTATGAGGTTTAAACTCTGAATGATTTGTGGGTGGGTCTATATGAGTGAGATTTATCTTTAGATTGAATGCTATAAGAAAGTGGGGACTATTTTATGATTGCTATGATAATAAATCTTATCTATATAAGAGCAGTAGGAGCTCTGGTAGCAAAGTACAAGTCAGGCTGCTAACCTCAAGGTCAGCAGTTTGAAACTACCAGCATTTGTAAAGGAGAATGATGAGGCTTTCTGATCCTATAAGGATTTACCACTTTAGAACCCTATGCAGGGTCGCTCTAAGTCTGAACCAACTCCATGGCACACAACCACTACCACCATAGACTAGATAGAGGACAAAACTGTAAATGGTAAAGAAATGCGAACAGCATTTGGTGGAAAAAGGAAGTGTTGATATTTTGTGAGTTGCACCGTGACCTAGATTTTGTTTGGACTTAAACAACATTATTAAGTGGCTTTGTTGTATCTCATTTTATCTTGGTCGGTCTCAGCGTCATCTTGCCTGATGTTGGCATTAAGATTGTTTATGTCCAACAGAATAGATTTGCCTGGGTGTGACAGTAAAACCAGGCTCTGACTATTGTTGTTAAGTGCTGTCGAGTTGATTCTGACTCATAAAAACCCTGTATAGGTTTTCCGAGAAGAGGCTGCTGACCTTTTTATTCCAACTGATTTTGCTGTTCAGCTCATTATCCTGCAATGCCATACCAGGATTAGCAGGGACTGCTCAGATGTTACCCTGTTCCTATTACTGGTAATTTTATTAGCTACTTATTTTCTTTTTCTGCTTTGGACTTTAATTATATTTGAAGTTAGGAAAAACTACATGCTAATCAAAGACGGTTACAAATCAGGCTGCTAACCTCAGGGTCAGCAGTTTGAAACTACCAGCTGTTCCACAGTTGAAAGATGATGCTTTCTGCTCCAGTAAGATTTACAGCCTCGAAAACCCTATACATGGTTGCTATGAGTCAGAACTGACTCCATGGTACATAACCACCAATCAAAGACTTAATACAGGGCTTCAAAAAGTCATCAAAAAATTGAATAGAAAGTTAATGGAATTTTCCCAAGAATATTTCATATACCTCATGTAAAGCAGGGTCATGGGGGAAAAAAGTCAGGTCTGTAGTGTTATAGAAGGAAATTTCCTCTCTGTAAAGTTAGGCATAAGGACACATTTATGGAATAATTTGAACTTTTTTCAAATAGTGTTTCCTGACCTTTACCATTGAGGAGCTTTGAGATAAAAAATAATTGGAGGAAAAAATAGCATGTGGCTGTATTTTGATGCCCCACTCCCTAGGGGGCTCTCTTTATCTAATATAGAAGTTGTAGGGAAACGTTCTTGGGGGTAATGGCTTTTTAAATGAATTACAAATTAAGAAATTGAGTTGCTTCTTCAAAGGAGGATATCAAGTTTAGGTGGCATTATGTATCAATCAATTGAATCTTGATTTATAGAACACAAAATGTGATTTGTCTTTATTCTTTTAAAGAAGAGAGAAAATATATGCATATGTGGAAGAAAATTTGAATGTCTTCAGGGTCTCACATTGAATAACAAGCAAAGTAAAAGACTGAAGAATTCGATTTTCTCTATCCAGTAGCATTAATGGCAGATACATTAAATGAAGCATATTCTGTGCAATGATCTAAAGCAAGCGTCTTCAAGGGCATAGTTAAAATATTCATGAATCCCCTTTATATTTGCATGGATTTTGAAGTTGGGTGGGAGGGTTCTATTGAACTTAGAATATATTTTTAATTACTTTTCAATCTCTATTGATTTTTGAATATTAAAGGTAATATTTGCTTACTCTAGTACTTCCAGTCAATAGAAAAGTTATAAACTATAAACATTTTTACTCTTCTCATTCTAATTCCAGCAGCAATGACCTTTTCGTTCTAGTTTGTTACAGTGTTTATTGCTTTTTAAATGATTTTTTGGGTATGGATACCTTTAATTTCATATTTAGAGTATTGTACCACCATGTGACATGTGTCTCACGTATGCTGTATCTGCCATGAGGACAGAGTCATGCCTGATTTTGTTCCCCATTAAATCATCTCCAGTATGTAGCACTTGCTCAGAATTTGAGTAATAGGGAAACTCCAGTAGAGCTGCAGGAAGTCCTCATCTTATGAATGTCATCTGTATAAACCCAATGATCCAGAAAAGAGAAAATGATCATTTTCCTTTTTTATATCTCCCAAAAGCATTCCTAAGACTTGACAATTTAACCTCATGATTCCATTTTAAATATGCATCTCTTTTTGTTTCCATAACTGCCCTATCTCATTTCCTCAACATTTGTTGTTGTTGTTGTTAGGTATCATCATGTCGATCCTGTTAAGGTGACTGGTCATTTGACGGCTTCCTTCCCTGGAGCAAAGTTTCATTTTCAAAGATAGGTATAGGTGACAGGGCACCTAAAAGTCTCACTGTAACGAACAATTTGTATTCTATCTTTTCTATGCGTGTGTGAAATTTGCATGCTTCCCAAATATTAGTTGGGAAACTGGAGTAGACCTGAAGGGTCTCTTCCAATTCAGCTCTTTTACAATGATCAGATTCTGTTCATATCTAAAACTTGAGAGAAGAACAAGATAAGGTTAAAATATTCCTGTCCTTATGACTTGGTATTATTTTAAGGTGAAAGGTTACATTTGAATGGGAACAATCATAGTAATCAGAATCCCTGGAATTTCCATTAACGTTTATGTTAAACCTCATATAATCTTGGTTTGAAGTTACAAGTTGAAAGTTACTCATTTATATTTTCCTCATTCCTTCTCATTTATTGTATTCTCTGATCTTCCATGATGGTGAGAATAGCTTAACATTTACAAAGAGTTGCATGCGGAGATTTCATATACTGGTGGCATTTATCGCCCTGCTGAATTATTATATGTAATATTTGAAACACGGCACATGAAAGGTAAAATTGCTAGATGTCATAGCAAGGGTCATTTAATCCTTTTTAGTTCTTTAATCCTTTTAACAAACAGAAGACTTTTGCAATGTTTTCTTATTTCTGAAGGATAAAACTTATTGATACACTACTCCCATGAGTTTTATTAAGCAGGGAAGGGTCATGAGAAAAAAACAAAGAAGGAAGAAAGATTTTAATAAATGCATTGTTTAAATTAGCTTCAACATCTTAATGTATTTCCCCCTATTTTTATTGTAACATCATACACACATGTCTAATAATATATTTCAGCCATAGTTGACTCAGCTACACATGCATCAGAAATATTGCAAGCCCTTTACAACTATCTTCATTTAATATATTTTATACATTTGTTTCTATGTGAAGAATAAACATTACGAGGTATTTTGTTTTGTTTTGTTTTCCCTAATTGCTTGGGTACTATTGGAGAAATTAAAAACAGTAATACATTTGTGTTGAGCAAGTATTTCTGGTAGCCCATTAACAATTATTTTTAAATGAGCATAAACAAGTATTGTTCACATTTTGGCCTTTAATAAACTCCTGGTTAAGTCTGAAAGTATATTAGCTGTTCCTAGCATGTCATTTGCAAAGTTGATATATAACCTTAAAATTAGAAAACCTGAGTTCAGATTTTCTTGTGACCTTGTACTTTATGTCTTTCTTTATTTATGCAAGTCACTTCTTGTCCAAATTGACCCAATTGAATATCAAAGATTCTCAGACTTTCCTATTTTGTTGTTAATACTTTTCATACTTTAGATGAATATACTTAATAATTCTGTAAGTATTTCCAAACTGAAAATTGTTCCTGTAGAGTGTAAGTGCCTTGAGGGAATGCATAGATTTTCTCAAACATGGACCTACTTGGCTGCAAGCCTGTCTCTCAATACTATCTATGCCGCTTATTAAATCATCTTCACCCAAAGGTCTCTCACAGGGAGCTTTCATATCACAAGGGGTTATCATAAGAAATTTACCAGGGTGCTTCAAAAATTCATTCTGGCAATGAGAGAGAGAAGAGGAAGGGCTGCTTAGTCCAAAGTGTGGTGAGAACTGGGGACTCTTGAGCCCATAGACAAAAACATAGCCATAGAGGTCTAGAGCTGAGAGTGAAGAGTCCAGTTGATATGATGTGAGGGGAAATGGCCAAGAACATCCAAACATGTAGATAGTACCCATTTGCCTAGCTCTGATGGCTTGATGATCAGAATTCAACTAAAGGAAGAAAAAAAAAAATGTTTTTTCATAAAGGAAACAAGTGTAAATTGCTAGTTTGATGAACTTCACCAATACTTATGGATGTAGTAGCTCAAAATACCAACTGAGAGGGAAGGAGTCTCCGTATCAAGGATCAGTCCTATCCCTTCTTTACACAGTATTGCTAAGGATGGGCAAATTAAACATTGGCTAACTAAAATGGGGGAGGGAAAGCTCTAAAGTCATGAAGTGACTGGCTTACAAGTTTTCAAGAGGGAGTTTAGTTTCAGAATGTACAGGGGAAGGTAGAGTCCTCACTGAGTACTTTTCATCTTGTCTAGACAGGTCAGGTTAAAGAAGATGGAGATACAATACTTATGATTCAAAAGGGAGTAATTGCTATCATGACTAACTGCAATTGTTACAACAGTAAAGGTGGAAGTTTTGTAACATAAAGTGGGGAGTGGCTAGTCATACAGTCCAAAAACAGAGGACCCTAGGACCATCAAGGGAATTGAGCACGAGCAGAATGTGGGACTCTATCCAGAGAAGCAGGGACACCAGAGATAGAGACCAGAGATGGGGACATGGAGAGAGAGAGCACCTAAGGACTGTAAACTCATGGAAAGAGAAAGGCTGTGTGCTAGTGGGCAGGAGGCAGACTTGTGGAATGTGCCCCTTTGTTGTTTAAATAATTTTATATTTCTGAGTGTTTTTATGTACATAAAAACAAACAAACAAACAAAAAACTAGAGGGAATAGATGCAAATACTGCTGAATGATGATGCATGGAGGGCATTGTAGTCATTGCAATGAAATGAAATACGATAGGATGAGAGTAAAGCTGATATTCTCCCATGTAAATATTACTCAAGTCACAATGAAAACTGTAAAAAAAAAGTTCAATTATCTTTAAATTCTACTTTTTCACTAAAGCATTGAAACCCCCCCCCCCATACTTACGTTAGCTTTATATTCTTCATGTGACAACAAAATTCCATGTATTATTTTGACCCTCTTTTAATTCAGAGAGAAGCCCTAGTGGTACAGTGCTTAAAATGCTCAGTTGCTAACCAAAGATTGGCAGTTCAAATCTACTAGTTTCTTTGCAGGAAAGAGATATAGTAGTAGTATTTTTATTCTTTAGTTTCCTTGATAGTCAGGGAAATTTGGTGTATCTCTTCATATTTAATGAGTGAAACAAACATATATTTATCAGGTGGGTCTGCAGTCATGGAAGAATAGTGCTATTTATAAACCTTCACATTGCCTCATACGTGAAAAGGTGAAGAAATTGAAGATGAACACTGTGAAAGGCTGGAATAATTATTCAGTTTTTACCTTTCCTTGTCATCTATCATATTCTGTATCTCACTATGTTATGTTAGAACTGGGAGGACATTTCAGGGCACTGCTCCTACTTGCTCTTTTTATGAAGAAGGACATACAGAACAGTTACTTGAGTCTCCTAAAACCAAAACACTGTTACAGAAAGGGATTGAATAAGAATGAAAAAAGGGATTGAATGAGAATGATAAAGTTCCTGTACAATTGGTCTCTCCCTTTCATTTGTACTTTAGTTTCTATCCCTCTTAAATCTCTTACTTCACACCAATAGCTCCTCCTACTGTGTTCCTAACACATGAAGCTGATTTCCAGGGCTGATAAGTCCCAAGTCTGATAAATTATAACTTAGTCTTACTCAAATGCTTACTAGAAGTTTGCATTGCTTCTTACTGCTTTGTTAAAAATTAATACCACCCCACTACACTTATTCAGTAGTCTTAATGTGGTGCTGTAGAATAAGCACTGGGCTTCAAAGGCAGTTTGAACTGCAAGGTTGGTGGTTCAAACTCATCAGCCTCTCCTTGGAAACACTATGCAGGTCACTATGAGTCGAAACTGACTTGACGACACTTTACAACAACAACAACGCAAGTATTTAGTGTAGTAGTGGCTCTGTAGGCTAAACACTGGAGTGTGAATCACTAAGTTAGCAGTTTGAGTGCACTAGACACTCTGTAGGCTTCCTGCTCCCCATAAAATGTACAGCTTCAAAAAAATACAGTCACTGTGAGATGGAACCGACTTCATGCCATTTAACAACAACACAATTACCATCAAACTTTTTTTAGCTTCTTCGCACTTATTATCAGAATTATGTTGTTGTTAAGTGCCGTTGAGTTGGTTCTGACTCATAGAGACCCTGAATAGGGTTTCTGAGGAGCGGTTGATGGGTTTGAACTGCCAACCTTGTGGTTTGAGGTCCATTGCTGACCCTACAGTGTCACACCAGGAGTTTTAAATCTACTTGTTTATTGAGTGTCTCCATTATTAGACGCTAACTCCAGAAGCACATCAGGTCTTACTCTTCTTTCACTATCATTTCTCCAGCTTCTTTGAACAGAATATGACATAATAGAAATGTGTATAGATTAAATGAATGTACAAATGAATGAATTAACTCCAGTCTTGTATTCTACTACATAGTGTCAAATGTATGGGCTTTCGACTTAAGGTGGAACCAACAGCTTTGCTACTGCTACAGCTGTGTCCTAGATGAGGCAGCTTAGTGTTACAAATCTACAACTGTTTCAGCTTCAAAATGGATGTAAGATGAGTTTCTGTTTTTTGATAAATGATACCTTATGATGCCTATACAATATTTATCCCAGTGTCTATCACATAGTAAGTAAATGCTGACTATTCACATTATCCTATCTATTATAGTTCTGTAGGATAAGAACTGAACTGCTTTCCAAAAGGCAGGTGGTTCAAACCCACCAGCTACTCTTTGGAAACCCTTTATAAGGTCACTATGAGTCAAGATCCATTTGATAGCACTTAGCAACAGAACCCTACGGAATTACGTACAGAACCTATAGAGAATTACAGAAAAGCTACAGAATTGAGCTCAAAATGGAGGGGAATTGGAATGAAACCATCATCTAGATGCTAAGAAGGTTAGGGGAATGCCAATTGGAGGTGCCATCCTCATTGCTGTCTGTATTTCTAGTGCCTCCATCAAAATCCAGATTCCAGAGAGGGCAGATCAGATAGAACAAGCTTTGTTAGAAGTGGGTGGGCACCTTGCTGACATTTCCACAAAGCATGAATCAGATGGGGGCTGGGTGATGCCCCAAACCAAATCACTAATTCATGTTTAAGAATGTTGCAGGGTCCAGAACCCTGTTCATCAAGTCAGCAGCTGCCTCATGAAGAGTATTTGACAGCTGTATTTAGGGAAAGCAGTTGAGAATTTCTTTTCCTTGGTGAGCAGCAGGCCATAAAAGTGGCCTGACTTCTTGGGCCTCTAACTCACATTCCCAGAGCTGTGTTGGACAGGAGCCTTTTAAACAATTGTATGTGTGTGTGTATAACTTTGAACTATTCAGGACAAGAGTTTTCTGTAATCAGTAATCAGTAATCAAACACATTTAATATCCAGTTAGTTAACAAACTGAAGAACTCAGAAAAATGTTGTAAAATGTGCCATTTCCCATTTGGTACATATTTACAGAAGCAGTGGTCTTTGTTTCTTCCTTTTTTATATGACTGGTCGTACTTTATACAGGAGAAGCAGTTGGTAATTGGATTATTTTGTGGTTAGTATTTATTGAGGATAGTAGTAGAAATTTGTCATTATTTTTGCTGTTCAGCATCTGGACCTAATTCCCATGTTTGAAAAACTCCTCACTCTGTGAATCAGAGTGGGAGTCATGGCCTTTCTCTCATTATGGAAGCTGAAAATGTTGGTTCCTAACTTTCAGCACATTCTTATAATAAGGCCTCCAGTGTACAGGTCAGCTTTACCTGTCCTAGAATTGGACAGTGTGCTAGTGATCTGATGAACCTGGACCCAGAGGAACTGCTGTGGAAGCAAGATTTGTAGAACGATAGGATTCCTGGGACAGCAGTGTCCTTATCCAGTGCTCAAAGGTAGACATGTTGGCAGTACAGGCTGCCATGTCTAATGCTTGGAGAAAATATCAGCAATGACATCCTCATCTCATACTTTGTGACAAGATTTGGAATAATATAGCTTGTTCTAAACCCCTAAGGGAGTCCTGGTATGGCTCTGCAGGTAATGCGCTAGATTGCAAAGTCGGTTTGAACCTCAAGGTCAGTGGTTCAAGCTCACCAGCTGCTCCTGGAAAACCCTATACAGGGTCATTATGAGTCAGAACCAACTTGATGGCACTTAACAACAACAACAACAACAACAAAAAAAAACCCCGAAGAGCTTTTTAAATATTCTTGACACTTTTGTGAATCAACCAATAACCTTTAAAATAATTGTTTTTTACTTAAGTCAGCCACGATTGTTTAGTGTAGTGATGTTTGCAACTAACAATCCTGAAAGAAATAAGACATTTTTTTCTTATTTAATAGTTACCACACCCTGAGTCCTGGTGTGGTGATGTAGGATAAGCCCAAGTGGTCAGTGGTTCAAACACACAAGCTGCTTCTTGGAAACTCTAGACAGGGTCACTATGAGTTGAAGCTGACTCACGGCACTTAACAATAACAAAACCCCGCTTACTTTTGTTCACTCTTTCTTTCTTTAATTTTCTCATGAGTTATTTTGTTAAATTATTTATTCAAAATTTATTTGTGGAAAGACCTGTCATTACATTTCCACCACTCATCTGTCAGTTTGTCTGTTTTGAATTGGACGATTACATGGTTAACTAAGTTGGAATGACAAATTGAAGAGGAATGGCATAATGACAAACTGAAGGGGAATGGTGTAGCATTCATCCTCTGACAATTACACGGCTTACTAACTATACCACAAATAAAAAATTAAAGAGAATGGCGTCACATTCATCATTAAAAAAAACAATGTATCAAGATTTATCTTGAAGTATAATGCTACCTGTGATAGCATAATATCCATATGCTTACAAGGAAGACTAGTTCATACCACTATTATTCAGATTTACTCACCAACCACTAAAGCCAGTGATGATGAAATGGAAGAATTCTACCAACTTCAGTCTGAAATTGATCAAACATGCAATCAAGCTACATTGATAATTACTGGGTATTGGGATGCAAAGGTTGGAAACAAAGAGGAAGGATGCATGATTGGAAAATTTGGCCTTGGAAATTATGCTGACGAGCATGTAATAGAATTTTGCAAGACCAATGACTTTGTCATTGCAAATACCTTTTTAAATAACATAAAAGATGACTATATATACGTGTCCATCACCACATGGAATACACAGAAATCAAATTGACTACATCTGTATAAAGCGATGATCAAAAAGTTCCATATCATCAGGCAAAACAAGGCCAAAGGCAGACTGTGGAGCAGATCATCAATTGTTCATATGCAAATTCAGGCTGAAGCTGAAGAAAAATTTTAAAAGTCCATGAGAGCCAAAATATGACCTTGCTATATCCCACCTGAATTTAGAGATCATCTGAAGAACAGATTTGATACATTAAACACTAAAGACCAAAGACCAGAAGAGTTCTGGGATGACATTAAGGACATAATACAGGAAGAAAGCAAAAAGTCATTAAGAAGACAAGAATGAAGGAAAAGATCGAAATGGATGTCAGAAGAGACTCTGAAACTGACTCTCTGGTGTAGAGATACTAGAGCAAATGGAAGAAATGAGGAGCTACAAGAGCTTAATAGAAAATTTAAGTGGTCAGCTCGTGAAGATAGAGTCTAATATTTTAACAAAATGTGCAAAGACCTAGAGTTAGAAAACAAAAAGGAAAGAACACACTCATCATTTCTCAAACTGAGGGAACTGAAGAAAAAAATCAAACCTTGACTTGAGGCATTGTAGTATTCTCTGGGCAAATTATTTAACGATGCAGAAAGCATCAAAAGAAGATGAAAGGAATACACAGAGTCACTGTACCAAAATAAATGGTTAATGTTCAACCATTTCAAGAGGTGGAATATGATCAAGAGCCAATGATCTTGAAGGAAGAAGTCCAAGGTGCAGGTGCATTAAATTTATTGGAAAAGAGTAAGGAATCGAGAGTTGATAGAATACAAATTGACATCTTTCAACAAACCAATATGACATTTGAAGCACTCACTCATCTATGCCAAGAAATTTGGAAGACATTTATCTGGCCAATTCACTATAAGGGATATTTGTTTATGCCCATGCCAAAGACAGGTGACCCAATGGAATGTGTAAATCATTGGACAGTATCATTGCTATCCCATGTGAGTAAAGTTTTACTCACGGTAAACTGAAAATGGCTGCAACCATATATTGACAGAGAACTTCCAAAAGTTTAAGCTGGATTCAGAAAAGGATGAGAATTGCTGATATCAGATTGATCTTGGCTGAAAGCAGAGAATTCCAGAAAGATGTTTACCTGTGCTTTATTAACTATGCAAAGGTTTTCAATTGTGTGGGCCATGACAAGCTGTGGACAACATTGTGAATAATGAATATTCCAGAACACTTAATTATGCTCATGAGAAATCTGTACATAGACCAAGAGGCAATTGTTCAAACACAACAAGGGAACACTGAATGGATTATAATTAGGAAAGCTGTGATCCAGGGTTGTATTCATTCATCATACTTATTCAATCTGTATGCAGAACAAATAATCCAAGAAGCTAGAAATGTATGAAGAAAAATGTGGCATCAGGAATGGAGGAAGAATCAATAACAACTTATGATATGCAGCTGATACAACCTTGCTTGCTGAAAGTTAAGAGGACATATAATACTTTATGATGATGATCAAAGACTGCAGCCTTCAGTATGAGTTGCATCTCAATGGAAAAAAAAAAAAAAAAGAAATCCTCACCACTTGACCAATAAACAACATCTAGATAAATGGAGAAATGGCAAACAGGCAAACCTGCTGCACAAGAACTCTTTGAAGTGTTAAAGAACACACCTGTCAGTTTGAAGACTAAGGTTCACCTGACCCAATCCATTGTATTTTCAGTAACCTCATATGCTTGTGAAAGCTGGGCAGTGAATAAGGAAGACCATAGAAGAATTGGTGCATTTGAGTTCTGGTGTTACAGGAGAATATTAAAAGTACCATGGACTGCCAAAAGAACAAACAGATCTGTGTTGGAAGAAGTATACTCAGAGTGCTCCTTGATAGACAGGATGGCCAAACTTAGTCTTAAATACTACAGACATATTATTAGGAGGGCACAGTCACTGGCGAAGAATATTATGTTTGGTAAAGTGGAGGGAAAGATGAAGACCCCCAACAAGATCGATTGGTAAAGTGGTGGCAACAATGGGCTCAAGGCATAGCAACAATTGTGAGGTTGACCCATTACCGGACACTGTTTCATTCTGTTTGCATAGGGTGGCTATGAGTCATTGTCAACTTGATGGACCCTAACAGCAGCAATAAATCAAGTTTGGAGACTTGGTGTGATGTAGGATAAATACTGGACTGCTAAAGCAAGGTTAGTGGTGTAAACCTATTATCCAATCTTTGAAATCCTATGCAGGGTTGCTATGAGTCAGAAATGACTCTATGACACTTAATAACACTACATCATCAAGTTTTAAAAAGTTGGAAGAAGTCACTGGTACCATGGAACTTCACTCTTGTGGGAGGAAAAGGATAAACAAGGAAACAAATGAGATTTTACCAGCTAGCTACAAGTGCAATGGGAATAACATAAAAGAATAATGATAAAAAGAGTAATAGCAGTGGGCTCAAGGGAAGTTATTCTGAGTTGTGTTTGATTCAAACATTAAGAAGGATCCAGAAGAAGAGCATTCTAGACAAAGGAAGAGCAAATGAAAACTCCCTTAGCATAATTGAGTCAATGTGCTGAGTAGCTTGCCCAAGATTATTCAACTAGGATATAATGGAGGCAAGGTTTGAGCTTAGGTCATCTGTTACCATGACCACTCATCTGTCAGTTTGTCAGATACTGTGGTGGCTTCCATGTAATTGTGATTCTGGAAGCTGTGCTATTCATATTGTAAATACCAACAGTGTCACCTATGGTGGACAAGTTTCTGCTGGTCTTTCAAACTAAAACAGACTAGGAAGAAAGAGATACAGACTACTTCTGAATATTTAAACACTGGAAAGCTTATGAATAGCAGTGGAACACTGTCAGCAACAGATTATTAAATACTGAGATATGATGAAGAGCACCAGAATATTGTCAGCTATAGTGCCTAAAATGAGCCCCTCAGGTTGAAAGGCACTCAAAATATGACTGAGCAAAAGCTGTCTCAAAGTTGAGTTGACTGCCATTACACAAAGTGAATAAAGTAAAGCCTTTGGGACCTTCAGTTGCTGATGGAGCCCAACTCAAAATGAAGAGAAACAGCTGTAAATATCCATAAAAAATCAGAACATTGAAAGTACAAAATATTAACCTTGGAAAATATAAAAATTGAAATTGAA
>NW_006408575.1:14624230-14645987 GCF_000296735.1 Chrysochloris asiatica
ATACTTACTGATGAAAATCAAAGACCACAGCCTTCATTATGGGTTGGACCTTCATGTAAAGAATGCAAAAATCTTCAGCACTGGACCAATAAACAGCATCCATGTAAATGCAGAAAAGATTGAAATTGTCAAAGACTTCACTTTGCTAGGTAGGATTAAACATAAACACTCATGGAAGCAGCAGTGATAAAATCAAACAATGTATTGCATTTGGCAAATCTGTTGTGTAATACTTCTTTAAAGTGTTGAAGAGAAAGATGTCACTTTGAGAACTAAGATGTGTGTGACCCAAGCCATGGCATATTCAATAAAATCATACACTTGTGAAAGTTAGACAGTGGATAAGGAATACTGTAGAAGAATTGATACATTTGTGTTCTAGTACTGGAAGAGAATATTAAAAGTACCATGGATTGCCAAAAGCACAAATCAATCTATGTTGGAAGAAGTATAGCCAGAATGCTCCTTGGAAGCTAGGATTGTCAGACTTTGTCTGTTATACATCAGACATAATTATCATGAGACCTGTCACTGAAGAAGGATATCATGTTTGGTAAAGTGGAGGATAGGATAAAAAGAGGAAGACCCCCAAGATAGATTGACACAGTGGCAGTAGCAATGGGTTCAAACATAGCAACTATTGTGAGTTTGGCTCCAGACCAGTCAGTGTTTCATACTGTTTTGCATAGGGTTGCTATGAGTTAGTACCGATTTGATGGCTCCTAACAACAATCAACAATCTGTTACCAAAGCCTGCTACTCCAAACTATAATTGGTAAAATGATGAAATTGGGAAGTTAAAAATCATACACGTCAGCACTAAAAAAGGTAGAGGGTTTCATGCTGACGTAGAGTCTGGACCTGTAGAATAGGGGAAGAGAATAAAAGCAAAGCCCAGGGAAAAAATGAGACTGGAGAAAGACCTTTAGAGAGTCTAAAACATTGTGGTGAGATATTAGGACTGGTTGCCATCATGGAGTGAGCACACTTGGGGATGTGCGACACCGTAACACCAGCTTTGACAAGACACATAAAAGTCTTGTCTTCATGGAGCTTACAGTTTAGTGAAGAAGGTTGACACTGAGTTGCTGAATAAATACCAGTTTCCATTGAGTTGATTCTGACTCATGGCATCCAACGTGTAACAGAGTACTTCCTTGAGTTTTCAGTGTAGACCTGGGCTCTTTAGAATTTGCAATGGCTAATTTTCTAGAGGTAGGTTTTCAGGCTTTTCTTCCAAACTTCCTGGGGTTGAAATGAAACTGTCAGCCTTTTGGTTTGTAGCTGAAATCTTAAGACAATAGATAATACGTGGTAAAAAGAGTGAAAAGAGTTATAATACAAGGGAACTTAATCTTGTCTGAGAGTAGCAGTGATCAAAAAAGGATTTCCTAAGGAAATGACATTTAAATGTTGAGAATATAGAAAGGAAATGTGAAGGGTGCAAACCAAGGTTCACAAATTAGATGAATTATCCATGGCCTCTACTTTGTTAGTGTCGAAGTCAGGATTGGAACTCAGCTTTCCTGCATTCTCGGTTCATTGCTCTTTCTTTGCACCACAGTAATGGGAACTATCTCTGGTCACATACAAACACACATATCTACACACAGAGATTCTCTAGGGCTGCATTCTTCACTTCCTTCTTTGCTGGTGGAGTGTTTTGTAGAGGAGAAGCTGGGATTGCTAATGCATTCTTGGTGCTTGTGATACTTAGATCACTTTATCAATCACATGTGGCATTTGGTGGCAGCCCTGCCACCTGTCTCTTTCCATCAGTGTCAGAGTATTTCACTGCAGGCCACAGGTGCCAGCTGTCAGCCTGAAATAAACTGGGGTCTGCCCCAGGATAAGTGTGCTTAGGGACTAGCTTCAGATTGAATTTCTCATCTGTCAGCCCCTTCTGAAGTTGGAGCTCAAAAAGAAAAAAAAAAATTAAACAAATTATAAATGAGTAAACAAACATGTGTCTGTTTATGAGGCATTAGGCTGGCTATTACTGAAGCTTCATTAATCACTCTGCTTTTTCATCCCTTGTCTACGTCTCCTCTCTATAGAACTGGGTAGCATGTATGAGCTATTGAAATACAGATGAATGTAATAGGCATTTATTTAACTGGGCCACTTACCAAAGTGCTGATACTATGACAATGCTTTTTCCCATAAGACAGTAGCAATTTCCCACATTAAATGCTTTTACGTCAGTATTTGAGAAGGAAGGACAAGGAAAAAGGGGAGAAAACTGACTTGGTTCTCTATAATGTTGGGCGGAATATTATGTATGTATACTATTACTATTCTTTTTAAGCCTACCAGTATATTTTGAAGCAGACATTGTTATCCCCATTTCATAGGTGATACTACTGTCACATGGAATTTAAGTAATTTGTCTAAGTACTCATCTATTAAATGTCAAACTTGGTGTTAAACATAAAATCTTATATTTTGCTGCTCTTAATCACCATTCTCCAAGGAGCTTTGGTAGCATTGTGGGTTATGAGTTGGACTGCTAACCACAACTTCAACAGTTTTAATCCATCGGAGAATGTTGAGGCTTTCTGCTCCTGTAAAGATTTAGAGCTTTGGAAACCCTATACAGATCACTATGTGTTGGAATGATTCTACAACACATAACCATCACCGTCACCATTCTTCAGTAACCTCCATTAATATCACATAATTTTCCTCAAAGTTATTGACCTTCTGAAGCACCGCTGATAGGCAATCTAAATGGTTAATAAGATTTCACATGTTTTCAAACCAAAGAGAATTGAGAAGCAATTTAAATCTTTATCACAGGTCTTGAAGCATGACAAAGATGAGTTATATAGCATTCTGTGAGGGAGCTCTAGTAGCATAGTGGTTATGAGTTGGGCAGCCAATCTCAAGGTCAGCAGTTGGAAACTACCAGCAGTTCCATGGGTGAAAGATGAGACGTTCTGCTCCCGTAAAGATTTACACCTTCGGAAACCCTATACATAGTCACTATGAGTCAGAACTGACTCCATGATACTTAACAACAACATAGCAATATATCTAAAGGGATTCTTCCTCCAGCCACCTTCTCTGAGTCTACTCATTCTGTGCTTTCTCATTCATTCCTCAAAGCTCTTTCTCCAAAACTTTTTTTACTTTCTGGACTTTTATTTTTCTCTCCTATGTTATTATAGGCACAGGTTTTTCTCCATTAAGTAAAACTTTGACCCTTTTTGTGTAAATCATTTTGACTTTCTTGCTGCTCCAATTCTGAACCTTTATCTTTCAAATTACAGATATTACTTATTGCTGTTGAGAAAGCAGTTACTGGTAACAGATTACCTTGTGTATTAGCAAGCATTCTCTAGAGAAATGGAATTAATGAGCTATGTATCTCTAATTGAGAAGGATTGATTTATTTCAAGGATTTATCTTTTATAATTGTTGTTGTTGTTAGGTGCCATTGAGTTGGTATTGACTCCTATTGACCCTATGCACAACAGAACGAAATACTGCCCAATCCTGGGCCAACCTCACATTGTTGCCACGCTTGAGCCCATTGATGCTGCTACTTTGCCAATCCATCTTGCTGAAGGTATTCCTCTTTTTCTCTGACCCTCCACCTTACCGAACATGATATCCTTCTCCAGCGACTGGACCCTCATGACAATATGTCCGAAGTATGAGAGACGAAGTTTGACCTTCCTGGCCTCTTAGGAACACTCTGGCTGCACTTCTTCCACACAGATCTGTTGGTTCTTGTGGCATCCCACGGCACTTTCAATATTCTCCTCTAAAACCATAATTCAAAAGCATCAATTCTTCTACTGTCTTCCTTATTCACTGTCCAGCTTTCACATGCATATGAGGTTATTGAAAATACCATGGCTTGGGTCAGGCACACCTTAGTCCTCAAGCTAATATCTTTGCTCTTCAACACTTTAAAAAGGTCTTGTGCAGCAGATTTACCTAATGCAGTATGTCATTTCATTTCATTTTTTGACTGCTGCTTCCATGAGTGTTGATAGTTGATCCAAGAAGAATGAAATCCTTGACAGCTTCAATCTTTTCTTTATTGATCACAATGCTGTTTACTTGTTCAGTGGTGAGGATTTTTGTTTTCTTTACATTGAAATGTTATCCATACCATAGGCTCTGCTCTTTGATCTTCATCAGTAAATATTTTAAGTCCTCTTCATTTTCAGCAAGCAAGCTTGTATCATCTGCATATCACAGGTTGTTAATGAGACTGCCTCCAATCCTGGTGCCATATTTTTCTTCAGAAAACCGAGCTTCCTGGATGATTTGCTCAGCATATAGGTTGAATAAGTATGATGAAAGATTACAACCCTGTTGCACACATTTATTAATTTTAAACAATTGTAGTGACTGGCAATTCCAAAATCCATAACCCTGGAATCAGGTTGGTAGACTTCTGCAAGCTGTGTCCTAAGATCTGTAGGCTAGATAATAGAAGGAGTATAGACTGGAGAGAGCAAATTATGCCAAAATATAATTTTAATAGTTTGGCGATAAAACACACACTAAAGAAATTATATTTTCAACTGATTGAGTTATCACATGCCATTAGATAAAATTACATTATACTACCTTATGGAACAGATATTACATTACATTGTATTACTATGTGGAACAGTAACTAGACTAGCGTTTGTCCAAACCACAGGGAACCATGTTGTTGTTGTTGTTGTTGTCAGGTGCCATTGAGTCGGAACCGACTCATAGTGACTCCATGAACAGCAGAACGAAACAATGTCCGATCCTGGGCCAACCTCAATACTGATGCCACACTTGAGTCCATCAATGCTGCCACCTGGCCAATCCATCTTGTTGGGGGTCTTCCTCTTTTTCTCTGACCCTCCATATTACCAAGCATGTTATCCTTCTCCAGTGACTGTTCCCTCCTGACAATATGTCCAAAGCATTAGAGACAAAGTTTAGCCATCTTGGCCTCAAAGGAGCACTCTGGCTGCACTTCTTCCAAAACAGATCTATTGGTTCTTTTGGCAGCCCATGGCACTTTTGGTATTCTCTTCCAACACCATGCCATGGGCTGGGAACCATAGCTTACCCAAATTAACACATAAAATTAATCATCCCACCTGGGCTTCACCTATGACTCTGGCACTTCCTAATTGTATGATCTTGGACAAACCATGTGTCTCAGGTTCCTCTTTTGTAAAGAAGACATACTTTATTCGCAGAACTGGGAGGATGCAAATCTTGAATAAATTAATGCATAGTAAGTACTTGTTGTTGTTAACTGCCATCAAATTGGTCCCAACTCTTAGTGAACCTATATAAAGTAGTACTGTTGGTGGTTGTGTGACATGGAGTTGGTTCCAACTCATAGGGTTCTCATGGAATGGGTGGTGAGTTTGAACTGCTGACCTTGTAGTTTAAATTGACCTTGGGGTCCAGTGCTTTATCCCACAGCACTATGCCAAGACTTTAACATCTGATTTGGTTGTGGTGGTTGTGTGCCATGGAATTGGTTCCAACTCATAGTGACCCTGTTTAGGATTTCCCAGGCTGTAAATCTTTATAGGCGCAGAAAGCCTAATCTTTCTTCCACAGAACAGCTGGTAGTTTCTAGCTGTTGACCTTGAGATTAGCAGCCAGACTCATAACTTCTAAGCTACCAGAACTCCTTCAACATCTGAAATAGCAAGCACTAAAAATTTAACTAATATTATTAAAATGATTAGGACTCCTTATATGACACTTGTAGAATCAACACTAGACTGTGAACTACAAAATCAGCAGTTCAAACCCACCAGTTGCTTCTTGTAAACTGTATACAGGGTCACTGTGAGTCAGAATCAACTCAGTGGCACTTAACACAACAACAGCATTAGTATGATTATTGCTGTTATTATGATACTTTCATTAGAATTCAAGTATAGGAGCTAACCAAGCACATTGTGCTCATAAGGGGTTGTTGTTGTTGTTGTGTGCCACTGAGTTGGTTCTGACTCATAGTGACCCTGTATAGGGTTTCTGAGGAGTAACTGGTGAGTTTAAACCACTGAACTTGCAATTCAAACCGACCTTGATGTCAATGCTTATCCTATGGCACCACACTTAGAAGGTTTACATAGAGAAGGGAAACTATGAATAATTGCATATAAATCTTGGGGGGCATGGGGGCTCTGTTACAGTTATAATTATATTGCCATTAGTAATCAGTTCTAATATTAAATCAACAATCATTATACTTAGATTGGCATTAAGAATTTTTAATAATTAAAAGTCAACATTAGTATGAAAAGACTTCAAAAAGTTTATGGAAAACTTCCCTTATGTTTTAATTCTGTTTTTCCATGAACCGTGAACCTTTGAAAGCCAGTCATATAATACTGATAGATTTACTTATCAATTATGATTTGACATTCCACATTTAATACAATAGTGAAAAATTTATCCTAATGTTCTGAGCTTTAATAATGTACGTTTGGCTGGAGTGGTTTAAATTATGTGTCAGGTTAGCTGGGGCCATGATTCTCAGTGGTCTGTCTGTTGTGTGGCCATCCATCATTTTTACGTAGTGCCAATTTTCATATAACAACCAGGTCTTTGGAAACTATGTCAATAAGTTAAGAGTAGATTAATTTTTCTGAATACTTCTGAATTTAATGTCTCTCACATTACCTATTACTACTAACTTTAGCTTATGTAATCTTTTAAATAAACCATGGACACAGATAATGTATTCTCCCTATTTGACTGAAGGAAAAACTCAGCTTATGAAAGAGGAAGTCACATTGTGTTTATCTTTTTCATGCTAAAACACACTTATGAAATTAACATACATGTATGGGACACTGGGATAAAAGTCACTTGTAACCCACTCTCAGCCCTGGCGTATTGATGTAAGGTAAGCATTTGACTGCAGGGTAGGATTGAATCACAAGACCAATGGTTCAAACTCAACAGCTGCTCCTCAGAAATCCTATATTGGGTCACTATGAGTTGAAACCAACTCCAGGGCATAAACAACACAATAACAAATCAGTATAAAGTTTAGACATCTCAGGACAAAGGGAAAATTAGGAGAAGAACTCAAGTCTGTCTGACCTCAAAGTTCATGTTCTTGATGGAGTAGCTGTTATTGGATTAGCCCTTCCACAGATAACATTATGTGTGCGTTTGTGAGAGAGAGGGAGTGTTTATAAAGACAACAGAGAGTAAAGAAAAACAGAGTTGTCGGAGACTTGATTGACAACTTCGGAAAAGTGATTAGCACTGAGTGATATCCTGTTTTTATGACTTTTTAACCTTTTTTTTAGCTTCTATTTGGACTAAAACCTACATCTTAGAGACACCTGAGGAATCAGAAGGCAAAATTTGGGACTACCAGAGAAATTAGAAAGTGAAGAGAACAAGGTTGATAGGGGAATACTTAAGCAGGTTTGCATTGGCTAAATGAGATAGAGGTAAATAATGATATATACTCAATCCTGGAACAACAGGGCTCTGTAATACAGGGATTGAGGTATGGTCTGAATGAGTAAACGAGAGGAAATAATGTTAAGATGCTTGACTATCTTATGAATATTGGTTTCCCTTGCTTACTATTATAAAATAGACATTGAGTGGTATAGAAAGGAATGTCAGGAAACATGATTACAGAAATCTTGTAAGTCCATCTTTAGTCTCTAACTTATTGAAATACCTAAAAGGGGTTCTATAAATTGCACAGTGAAATACACTTCTTGCAGAGCCCTTGTAGTGTGTGGGCCCCAGGTGGAATCCTGAGTCACATCCAGAACCTTCTGAGGTGGTGCATTCCCATTTTAAAGGAAAATCAGACCAGCCTAGAGCAGCTAGAGTAACAGAAGATACTTCTTGAAAGAAAGACCAGCAGGGAAAATCCAAAACAAAAATGGAAGTGTGATTGGCCACTACACTGACAAGCAAGTTGTTCATTGGGAAACCATCAAGGCAAGCAATCAAATCCCTCAGAACAGAACCCCCTCCAAAACTGAAACTGAAAGGGAACACACAAGCAGGCATGTAAGTTTGCTGGCAACCACGTTGGTCTACTAGTGAGTGGAAGTGGGGAAAAGGCAGTGGTGAAGATATAGGCTAAGTCTGGCGATGTTCTAAAGAACCCGTCGACTTGGAGATGAGAGAGAGAGAAGAGGAAGGCATGGTTGGTCTGAAGTATAGTGAGACTGTGGGACTCCTGAGCTCATGGACAAGGACATAGCTATGAAGAGCTAGAGCTGAGAGTGAAGCGTCCAGCTGATTGATATAAAGTGATGCTGAGATGCACAAAAATGCCCAACCTTGTGGATAGTACCCATCTGACCTAGCTTTGATGGCTTGATGATCACAACTTGACTAAAAGAAGATTTTTAAAAATTTGATAAATGAAACAAGTATAAATTTCTACAATTTGATGAACTTGGCCTATACTTAAGAATATAGTCACTCAAAATACCAACTGAGATGGAAGGAGTCTTCACATCAATGATCAATCCTATCCCCTCTCTATACAGAGTTGATAGGGACTGGTAATTTAGACAGTGGCTACTTAAAATGGGGAGTGTGTGTATAAAGGCATGAAGTGACTGTATTACAAATTTTCAAGAGGGAGGTTAGTTTCAGAGTGTGCAGGGGAAGGTAGAATCCCCACTGAATAGTTTTCCTCTTGTCTAGACAGGTCTGGTGAAAGGAGATGGAGATAAGATTCTTAAGATTCAATAGTGAGTAATTGTTATCATGACTAATTGCATTTTTCGTAACTGTAAAACTAGAAGTTTTGTAACATAAAATGGAGAGTAGTTAATCTTACATTCCAGGAACAGAGGACCATAGGACCATCAATTGAGAAGAGCACAAGCAGAATGTAGGACCCTATTCAGAGAAGCAGCATACCAGAGATGAAGGAAAAGATGATGACATGGAGAGATAGAGCAGCTGAGGACTCTAGACTCATGGAAAGAGAAAGGGTGTGTGCTGGTCGCCAGGATCCTGGTTTTCAGAATGTGCCCTTTAGTTGTTTAAATGATTCCTGAGTGTGTTTGTGTATGTCCCAAAAAACCAAAACAGAGGGAAAACTAACAAATACTGTTGAATCATGGTGCACCGAGGGTATTGTAATCTTTGCAATGAAATGAAATATGATAGGATGAGTGTAAAACCAATGTTCTCCCATGTAAATTATCACTCAATTCATAATAAAAACTTAAAAAAAAAAAAACAAGTGAGAGAAATTCTAGAAAGAGGACCATCGTAGTGGGGGGGGGGGGGCTCTCAATTCTGCATATATACTCTGCCCCAATTGCTTGGCTGACCCCTCAATTATGCAATGCATGGAGATTAAATACATTGAACAGTGATTTCAGCAGATGTCTCTTCTAGCACAGGCAGTAAATATATGAACTTTGAGTTACGACAAATTTTATGCCTAGTAAAACAAACAAAAATAACAATAGCTCTCCAAAGCACCACAATTGAACTGAGAATCACTACTAACTAATGACAGTATTTAGGACACTATCCCAAATTTATAGATACAGATGCATACTAGCAACAGGAAACATGTGAACATACTTAAGGCAGTAACAGAGATGAACTCATGATGATGCACATATTAGGGTTAGCAGTAAAGAATTTTCAAACAAGTATTAGAATACGTATGCAGAGTAAAATATTATGTATTTAGAGCAAAGTCCTTGCCCTTCATCATCATGTCTCCTATCTTTTTCATATTATGGTTTCTAGTTATCATATTTGAAAAGTAGGAGAAAGAGAAATATCTTGCCTAAATGGAAACAGCTATAAACCAGTGGAGGCTGAAGTCCAGGTATTCTTACTCCTTAAGTAGAAATTTCCTTAGCAGTTCAGAGCTCAGGTGATATAGATGGTCTATGTGGGTTTGAATCACAGCTTTAACATTTATATGACCTTGATAGGTTGTTTTAATTATAACTTGGGGGTATCTAAAATTCATTTTCTTTCAATAGTTGCTGTGAGCATTAACCCTGCATAACAAAGATCTTTATACATAGTAAGTACTTGATAAAATTTTATTAGTATTATTACCATCCTTGTTATTGTGACCTTACACATCCCTTTATGGAATTTTGTTTTCTTGGTGTAGATATATCAGGAGTGAAAAAGGGATGGGGGCAGTGATCCTCTGTCAACTGTTACTTTGTGTATTAATTTAACATTTACTAAGCATGATTTTTGTATAAGAAGCTATGCTTGATCTAGCAGAAATATAGCCATTTATATGACATCGTTCTTGACCTCAACAAACTGTAATAACTTATTTTCAGAATGAAATAATTTGCTGAGCAATAGGACCAAAAAACTGCAGAAGTGCATTTTTCCTCCTAATTTCTAATAATTTGATGTAGGTGAGCTGCGTAAGAGTTTAAGGGCATAGAATCCCCTGGATGTCAGTATTGATAAGTAGTCGTTCAGTCCTTATGGGTCTGCTTTCATTTTGGGCTCACCCAAGTCCTGGTGTGGTGCTGTGGGCTAATGCATCAGACTGCAAAGTCATTTAAACTGCAAGGTTGGTGGTTCAAGCTTCCCAGCTGCTCCTCAGAAACCCTATATGGTGTCACTATGGGTCGTAATTGACTTGACGGCACTTAACAACAACAAGAACCCTATTATAAGAAGTTGAAGCAAGTTTATGCAGCTACTCCGCTGACAAATGGGCACATCAACACAATTTTGTTCCCAGTCTCAGCCCTGAAACCTGTTTGCTGAGGTCTGAAATCGATTCACACACTGTTGTAGCCCTCTACATGCAGTCTTGTAAAACTGACTGCTCCAAAGTAGCCCATGGTACTGCTGAAGAGCTCAAAGGTGGAAAAGCACTCTTCCATCACTTTAAGCTGAAATGTATATCCTTGAACTGGCCCATTCAGAGGTCCTCATTCTACCCTGTAGAGGGCAGTCTGCTCCATTCTGTGTAACAACAACCCTGTAAGTATTGGAAGACAGTTATGAAATATGTTTCCTAGGCTGAATGTCTCCATTTCTTCCAGTTACTCATTTCTCAGAGAATCTAGATCCCTTAATAGCCTGATAGCTTTCCTCTAATTGTACACTAGCGCTCCAAGTTGTTTACTTTAATCAAGAAAGCAATATATACTTACTGCAAATGAAAATGAAACCAAATGAACACCCAACCAAATGAAAAGCTATACAGTTTTTTAGGGCATGGAATATAATTGGCCAGTCATGGCTCTAAGACCCATGTATGTCTTACGAGACAGTGACTAGGCATATCTTGAACATTTATTGCTCACCTTTACCTATGTTTTAGTCCTGGTATTGCATTGTAGAGTAAGCATTGGACTACAAGATTGTTGGAACTGCTAGGTTGGACATTCAAGCTCTCTAACTGGTCCTCTAAAACCCTATAAAGCGTTGCTATAAGTCGGAACCAACTCAATAGCACTTAAAAACAAGGGCAATGTACCTATGTTACATTAATACTATGTAACCTGCTATACAGCTGTTTAAAAAAATGTATTATAGACATTGCACTATGTTTCATGATATCAAAAACATTTTTGTTAGTTGGCATTGAGTGGGTACCAATTTATTCCAGTCCCGTGCATAAGAGAACACACTATTGCCGAGTACTGTGCTGTCTTCATAATCATTGGTATGTTTTGAGTCCATTGTTTTGGCTATTAATTGGACTGTTGAGTGTTTTCCTTGGCCCTCTACTTTATCAAACACAATGTCAGTTTCTAGCAATCAGTCCCTTCTGCTGACATAAGGTCTCAGACATTGAAATGGAAGATTCAGATATAGAATTTTCCATAGAATTGACAATTTATTATGTGATCCCTGTCACTAGAGTGTGCAAGAAAGATAGCCAGTGCTACTGAAACAAAGAGGGAGGTCAATAATGGGGTGAGATGAAGTGAATGGGGACAGTTCAGGCAGTCTTGAGAGTCATTGTGGGGAATCTGAGCTCACTCTAAGCACATTTGGGGAGAACTGAAATGCTTAAAGGTAGACACGAATCATACTAAAATCTGTCTTTAAAAAATTATTTTGTCTGCTTCTTGGAGTCACCTGGAGAGACAAGGGTGTGATGAAGTATGGTACAAATGCTATTGATGGAGCATGATGGGGGACAGAGACAATGGAGATGAACTGAGGTACTAGGATTTGAGAGATATGTGAGCTAAAAGAGACAAAGCATTCTTATTGATTGGATAAGAAGAGAAAGTCACAAGTAGTAGGTGCCAAGCATGATTTAGGTCTCTGACTAGTGTGCTGAGTGACCCATAGTGGTATTTACTAGGGCAAAAGCACTGTTCTAGGTAGGAGAAAATCCTCTTTCTTGTTTGTGATTTGTTCATCTCTAGGACATTTGAGTCATAGGCTTTGTACTAGATGCTTTGCACATTTTATTTGCTTTAATTCTTATAATAATTTTGCAAATCAGATGCCATGGTATTTTCAATAACCTCATATACATGTGAAAGCTGGACAGTGAATAAGGAATACTATAGAAGAATTGATGCTTTTGAGTTATAGTGTTGGAGGAGAATATTGAAAGTGCCATGGGCTGCCAAAAGAACCAACAGATCTGTGTTAGAAGAAGTGCAGCCAGAGTGCTCCTTGAAGACCAGGATGGCCAGACTTTGTCTCTCATACTTTGGACATATTGTCAGGAGGGACTAGTTGCTGGAGAAGGATATCATGTTTGGTAAGGTGGAGGGTCAGAGAAAACGAGGAAGATCCCCAGCGAGATGGATTGGCCAAGTGGCAGCATTGATGGGCTCAAGCGTGGCAACAATTGTGAAGTTGGCCTAGGACCGGGCAGTGATAAGTTCTGTTGTGCATAGGATCAGTATGAGTTGGTACTGACTGGATGACACTTAACAATAGACTCATGTTATAGTTGTGGAAATTGCCTAAAGCTAGTAGCCTAAGGCCATACAGCAGGCTTTGATGGAGCCTCAATTAGAAACTAGATATAACTGACTGCAGAGTCCTGGTGTTGCACCCTAGGGTAAGTATTAAGGCAAGGCCAGTGGTTCAAACCTACCAGCTGCTCCTCAGAACCAACTGAAAGGCATTTAACAACAACATACCTGACTTCATGTCTCTGCTGTTGTTGTGACTTGTCTATGAGTTAATTCAGACTCAGAGCAACCCTACAGGATAAATTAGAACTGCCTTATATGATTTTCTGAACTGTAATCTTTACAGATTTCCAGCCAGGTCTTTTCTCCTGAAGAGAAGCTGGTGGGTTTGAATAACTGACAACTTGGTTAGAAACTGAGCTCTAACCCACTGTACCAACAGGGTTCCTTAAGTCTCTGAAACGTATGCTGTGTTCACTACATAGTTACATTGTTGATAAATGGCAAGGCGCTTTTCCTACTGGTACTTTGAATTCTTAAGAAAAATAACATTTTTAAATTTGTTTTAAACACAAATAGGATTGGGTCTTCTTTGATTTCTCCTTCCTTGATATTAATCCAGAGATTGGTATTCCCAGTTCAAAGCAAGTTTTCATGCCAAAATGACATTGTCAAAATAGTTGGAAAGTTATTGTTTATATAACCACAGTAAGATCATCTTTTGAAATTCATTAGCCAATAAACTAGTCATAACATAGCTCCAAATTGGTATGGCTAGCCAAACAACTATATTGTGAAGACAGAAGTGTAGAATCCTCTGGTCTATTGCTCTGGGAAACAGAAGGTTATTGACACAGAGGGTGATGGTGAACTGTAATGATGATGGGTTTTTATGAACGCTCTTAGCGACCCTGGATATTTTAAAGGTGATCCAGCCAATGCCCTTCATTCTAGAGATGGCTGCAAAGAAGATAATTAGAGAAGTAGAACTGTAATAGATCCAGCCAGGAATCTATGTTTCCAGTCCAAAACACTTGCTATTCTATCCGCAACCATATGTGATTGATAGAGAGAAGAAAGATATTTGGGGAGATACATAGGTGGGTTTACATTCTCTCATTAAGAGTCCTGGTGTGGCGCTGCAAGATAATGCACTCTACCGCAATGTCAGTTTGAACCCCTATGTGTCCTCGGAAACTTATTCAGGGTTGTTGTGTCTCTGGTAGCGTAGTGGTTAGGAATCGGGCTGCAAACCTTAAGGTTAGTGGTTCGAAACTACCAGCCGCTCCGCGGGAGAAAGATGAGGCTTTCTACTCCCGTAAAGATTTACACCCTCGGAAATCCTGTACAGGGTCGCTATGGGTCGGAACCGACTCGACGACACTTAACAACAACAACAACAAACAAGGAGCTCTGGTAGCATAGTGCTTACAAATCGGGCTGCTAACCTCAGGGTCGGCAGTTTGAAACTACCAGCTGTTCCACGGGAGAAAGATGAGACTTTCTGCTCCTATAAAGATTTACAGCCTCAGAAACCCTGTGCAGGGTCACTATGAGTCGGAAACAACTCCACGATACTCAACAACAACATTGTGTTGATGCTTTCCTTTCACTTTACTAATTTTTTTCACAAGACTAATTATTTTGGCATTTTTAACCCGATTTAGCGGGTGAAGAAACTGAAGCTCATATTATTGTTGTTATATTGTTGAATCCGTTCTAACTCATAGGGTTTCCAAGGAGCGACTGGTGAATTTAAACTGTTGACCTTGTGGTTCAAATGTACCTTGTGGTCAAGTGCCTTATTCCACAGCACCACACTAAGACGGCTCCTTGTTGTTGTTGTTGTTGTTGAGTGCTGTTGAATCAGTTCTGACTCATGGGTACCCTGTATAGGGTTTCTGAGGAGTTACTAGTGGGTTTGAACTGCCAACCATATGGTTAACAATCCAGGACTTACTCTACAACACTACACCGGGGTCCTACATAATAGCTTTTACTATGCATACATATCTAAATTATGCATGTATTAGTTTTTAAAGTATCTTAGAAATCACATAATTTATGTTAAATTTTAGAAAATATGGAGCTGAAGAATTAGATATTACAGAGGAATCCTTAGTGGCTTTCCTCGAAGTCTTAGAAGTACTGTGATTATTTTTTAAATCTAGATATGGGTACTTAACAACAACATGGGTTAGAATATACACTGCTTTTAGCATCTTGAACAACTTACTTTACTCAGGCTCAATTTCTTCATCTGTAAAATGGTAATTAAAGCATCCATTTCCTAGGAGAAGAAACATCATGAAAAAGTGCTTTTTGAAAATGAATACAATCAAGATACATTAATGAACAAGTGAAGCACAAATGAAGATGAGAAAGAACATGGAGGATCCACATTTGACTGAGCCCACAAACCCTCGACATGCATGTGTTGATGTTGAGCAAAGAGCACTTTTTTTGGATGCTCTGACTCAGTGAGTAGACAACAAAGAAAAACTGGGAGAGAGTGAAAGTTGAGAGCACAGGCATTGGAATCAGGCATCCTTCTAAACTCCATGAGCTTGGGTGACATGTATAATCTACCTACATCTCACTTTTCTCATCTATAAAATTGGGAAAATCGGACCTGCTTCATACGGTGTATTTAAAGATTTCATAGGAAAATATGCTTAAAGACCTTAGTGCAGTGCCTGGCACACAGTAGGTAGATAACATGACATATCACAATAGTTTGAAAGTTGCTGTTTACATAACCACAATGAAATCAGAGGCAGGAGTTAGAAAGAAATACAAGTCTCCTATTGTAGCGTAGTGGTTATGAATCAGGCTGCAAACCACAAGGTCAGCAGTTCGAAACTACTAGCTGCTCCGCGGGAGAAAGATGAGGCTTTCTGCTCCCATAAAGATTTACAGCCTCGGAAACCCTGTACAGGGTCGCTAAGAGTCGGAACCGACTCCACAGCACACAACAACAACAACATTGTATATGTCTATTGTTAGTAGTCTGAATTCAAACCTCATATTTTAAACAGATTTACTCACTCCATGTGTACTGCTTTTTGTTTGTATCATTTAAGAAAAATCAAATTCTAATTAGTTTTCCTGTCATGTGGACTAGTGAAATCAAACCTGCTTGGTACCCTCTTAATCAAAAAGCTATAAGCCTTCTGTAAGTTTCTTCATTAGCTCCCCTGTGATATTTATGAAACCTGGGAATTGCTAAATGATCTTTAATGGGGTTAGGATCTTTAGTGTGTGTTATGGAGAGGGGTGATGGTGTGAGCCAGAAGACCTTAAGAGACCTTAAATGCAGATCTTTACTGAACCATTTTAGTTATCAGTTACCCAGCAGGGTATCTGACAAATACAGTATGAGGTCTTATTCCCATCATCTGTGTGATGGGGTACCATCTGGACTCATAGAAAGAGACATAGTCTGTAAGATTTGGCTGAACTAATTAGTCAATGAATAAATTATCAAGAGCCAACAAATGCATTTCAAACCAGAAGTGACCATGGGTTTTAAAATTTTTAGCAGCTCAGTTGAAACTCTGGGAAGAATTTGTTTCTAAATAAATGAATTACATGGGACTGAGGGCATGTTTTTCCCCCAAAATGGATTTTATTTATTTTGTAAATCCTGTTATACTGAAATGAAACTGAAGTCCTAATAGATATCTGAGCTAAATGGATGGTATACAGTAGGTCAACTTAAATAGATACCCCTTTTCTAAACTGTCCTGCCAACAGATACTGTACAAATGTCCAAAGGACAATTCTGATTGAGTAAACATCCTACTCAGAAAACACTGATGGCTTTCTGTTATCCAGATAATTATGTTCCAACTCTTAGTCTGGTATCATAGGACTTTTATAATCAATCATAAGAAACATGACTAGTCTTTATTGACCCTTACTAATCAGATATTTTGGTAAACATTTTATAATGATTAGATTAATTAATTTTCAAAACAAAATTATAAGTTAGGCAATATAATGATCCCTGTTTTATCTGTGAGGTGATGGAGGTCTAGAGTTGTTGGTTGGTGCAGCCAGTTCTGTATAACTTGTTGTGACTCTATGCATGACAGTGGTCCTTTGCTACATACTTACAGCTGTTTCTTCTCATTTTGAGTCATGCCATTTCAACAGATAAAGATGGTCCCAAAAGCTTTACTGCATCCAAATCATTACCATCAGCTCTATTTGAAGAGGTAGCTCTTTCTGAGTCTATTTTGAGTGAATTCCAACCTGAGGGACTTATCTTCCAGGACTATTTCAATCAGTGTTCCATTGTTATTCATAACATCTTCGCTGGCCAGTTTTTCCGAAATAAGATTTCCAGAATCTTGTTTCTCATCTGTCTTAGTCTGGAAGTTCTGCTGAACCTGTTCACCATAGGTAATGCTGCTTGTATATGAAATACATATGGCATAGTTTCCAACATCACAGCAATACCAACCTACAACTGACAGGTGAGTGGTTTTAGAGACATTATGTACTTCGTATAATGATATTTAGCCATATTTATTTTATTAGAAAAAAATTCCACAAGATGGCAAATTGGGTAGACATGCATTGAAGAGCTCCATCAGCAACAACACAGAATACCTGACCAAGCAGGCTCAGGGGATGGTGTTAGAACTCTGAACCACATATAAAGGAATATTTAGAAGCTTGGAAGGCTTACAGCTAGGGGAATTTGTAGCAGAATCAAGATATCCAGTGCTATCTAATTCAAGACACTCAGAGCTGCCATATTAGTAGAAACCAAGTGGGGAAGTATCAGAACAGCCACAAACACCTGACAGAACTATGGCGATACAGGTATGGACATTCTTTTTATTTTTTTATTTTTGGTATCAATTCATTGCTTTCTCACTGTCTGTACACCTCCATTCTAGTGATTAGAGGGGATGCCTGAGCGAATGGACACCCCACCCTAACCCCTGGAGGATTCTACTATGCATGCACACAGATCTCCTGGAAATTTAAAGTGACAGTTTCCACTTAAACCAAATGGCCACCACTTGTCTGTCTGTTTGTCATACTATGGTGGCTTGTGAGTTGCTGTGATTCTGAAAGCTATGCCACCAGTTCTGAATATTTAGTGGCTGAAAACCTTATGAATAGCAGAGAAACACTGTCAGACATAGTGCCAGGAAATGAGGCCCTCAGGTTGGAAGGCACTCAAAATGCGACTGGGGAAGAGCTGCCTCCTCAAAGTAGAGTTGACTATGATGATGTGAATGGAGTAAAGCCTGTGGGAGAAAAGCCCATGGGACCTTCATTTGCTGATAGGGCACAACTCAAAATGAAGAGAAACAGCTGAAAACATCCATTGAAAATCAGAACATGGAATGCACATTTTATGAATCTGGGAAACTTGTAAGTTGTCAGAAATGAAATGGAATGCATAAACATCAATATCTTAGGCATTAGTGAACTGAAATAGGCTAGTATTGGCCATTTTGAATCTCACAGCCAAATTAATTACTATGCTGGAAATGACAAATTGAAGAAGAATGATGTTGCATTCATTGTCAAAAAGAACATATCCATATCAGTCATGAGGTACAATGCTGTCTATGATAGGATAATATCCATGTGCCTACAGGGAAACCCAGTTAATACCACTATTATTCAAATTTACGTACCAACCATGAAAGCCAGTGAGGATGAAATAGAAGAATTCTAACAACTTATTCAATCTGAAATTGATCAAACATGCAGTCAAGATGTATTGATCATTAATGGTGAATGCAATGCAAAGGTTGGGCGCAAAGAGGAATGATCAATAGTTGGAAAATATGGCCTTGGTGATAGAAATGATGCTGGAGAACGCATGATAGAATTCTGCAAAACCAATGATTTGTTCATTTCAAATATCTTCTTTAGACAGCATAAGAGTCTATACACATGGACATCACCAGATGGAATACATAGAAATCAAATTGGCTACATCTGTGGAAAGAGATGTTAGAAAAGCTCCATATCATCAGTGAAAACAAGGCCAGGAGCAGATTGTGGAACAGACCATCAATTACTCATATGCAGTTTCAAACTGAAGCTGAAGAAAATGAAAACAAGTCCATGAGAGCCAAAATATGACTTTGAAGTTATCCCACCTGAATTTAGAGATCATTTGAAGAACAGATTTGATACATTAAATACTAAAGACTGAAGACCACAAGAGTTGTAGGATGACATCAAGAACATCATACATGAAGAAAGTAAAAAGTCATTGAGAAGACAAGAAAGAAGGAAAAGGTCAAAATGGATGTCAGAAGTGCCACTGAAACTTGCTCTCCAATGTAGAGATGTTAAAGCAAATGGAAGAAATGAGGAGTTATAAGAGCTAAACAGAAAATTTCAAAGATTAGTTCAATAAGATAAAGCCAAATATTACAACAAAATGTGCAAAGATCTGGAATCAGAAAACCATAAAGGAAGAACACACTCAGCATTTCTCAACCTGGGGGAACCGAAGAAACAATTCAAGCCTTAACTTTCATTATTGAAAGATTTTCTGGGCAAATTATTGAATGATGAAGGAAGCATCAAGAAAAGATGGAAGGGGGAACTTCAGGTTTGGGCAACAGTAGTGAAAACCAGGTAGGGAAGTCTCTGTGGTGAAGGGACTGTGAGAGGAAGTGCTCACAGAAAAATTCCAGCACTCTGGATCTACCATAAGGTCCAGGAAGTCAGTTTCCCACACTGGCAAGTGAAAAAATCATGATATTAAGGAAAATACTTCCAGTTAGGAGTCTGGAGATGGCAATCTCTCTGCAGCCACCCTGCCCTGGCAGAGTTCAGAGGGTGGGACTACAGCCAGACTGGCTCAGAAAACTGGCTCCAAAAGCTGTGCAGAGACATTTGCATAAAAAAGAGGCATCTGAGACTCTACACATTTCTCCCTCATTTTCCTGTGGTGCCTTCTTTACTCAGCCCAGGCACCATCATTCTACAGTACAGAGAGAAGGAACTTGGCGGCTACTTATGATCTCAGCCATGGAAACATAGCCCTAAATTTTTCATGTGCAGGACTGTTGGTGGGTGTGCACTTTGGAGTGGGTTCCAACTCCAGGAGACTCTGTGCCTGGTTTCCAAGGCTGTGGGTCTTTGCAGGAATAGAGAGCCTCGCCTTTCTCCCATGGTATAGCTGGTGGTTTTGAGTTGCTGACTTTGTGGTTCACCGCCCCATTCGTGGCCACTGCGCTACCTGAGCTCCCTGCGTAGGACCCTTATAAAGCAATCTGTAAAACCCCAACATAAAAGGACTCAACCATCTCGAGAATTGCGCTGTGCACATGCAGATACCTAACTGACCTTCAGAGACAAAAATAGTAGACAATCTTTCTCCTATTAAGTTCTTAATATCTACCTGCACACCTCTACTGTAGTGACTAGAAAAGGGGTCTAAGTGAAGAGACACCCCCACTATTAGAGGCTTCTACCTTGCACACACACTGCCTGTGTATCTCGGGACAGTCGACCACAGCTTTATTTCTGTTCCAAAGTGGTGATTTTTGTCTCTGCATTTATATTACTTCTGCTTTTGGCCCTTTTGATCACACATCTTTCCTGGAAGTGGAATTTTTTCTCCCTACTTTACCCAAGAAGAGACAGCAATCGTAGCCATATAGCTAAGCTATAAGCATACCGTATAATATTCTACCACTGAGACAAGAGCCAATAACACCTGCTAAGCATTACATGTGAAAAGGGAAGCCTATCTCCTGATCATATTCACCAGGAGACACCCAGTAAGCTTTAACAACAAACATCCACTTAAGCTTTAAAAAAAACCACATTAACTATTGGAAATGGTGAACAAAAAAACAACAAATGATATCAAAATATGTCCAAAACCAGAAGAGAGTAGCGGAGACAAAGGAGCTAGAGACAGACAAAGACTTTTTAGAAGAAGAAGAGCAGATTTTGGATATGCCAGAGAAATAATTCAGAAGAATGACTTGGAAACAAATTCAAATGTTCCAAAAAGGGGTGGAGGAAGTCAGGAAACACTACAAGATCAATCAAATAAGATTAAAACAACATTGGAAACAATTCAAAACTTGCAAAAAGAGGTCCAGATGATTAATAATAAGATATCAGAAATGGACAATACACTGAAAGGGGAAAGGAACAGAATTGGAGAGATGGAAGCCAGAACTAGCGAGCTGGAAGACAAATCTCTCAATACTGCTAAGATAGAAGAGCAAGCAGAAAAAAGGATAAAAATATCTGAAGAGAGTGTAAGATTTATGATCGATAACATGAAGAGGAACAAGTTAAGAATTATGGGCATTCAGGTACAGGAAGAATCAGAGAACTCCATAGAGGAAATAATTGAAGAGCCTCTGGAAGAAAATTTCCCTAACATCTTGAAAGATGAGAAGATAAACATCCAAGAAGCCTAAAGTACCCCAGGAAGGATAGACCCCAAAAGAAAGTCACCAAGACATATAATAATCAATGTCTCCAAAATCAAAGACAAGGAAAGAATGCTAAAAGAGGACAGGGAGAGGAGAAATGGTACTTACAAAGGCAAGCAAATCAGATTAAGCTTTGACTATTCAGAAGAAGCCATGCAGGAAAGAAGGCAATCGGGAGGCATATACAAAGCTCTACAAGAAAAAACTACTACCCAAGAATCATCTATCCAGAAAAATTATCAATCAAATACGATGATGCGATCAACACATTCCACGATAACAGAATCTGAGGGATTTTATTAAAACCAACCCAGCCCTTCAAAACATCGTAAAGGGAGTTTTGAGGATTGAAAACCAAGAAGAGCAGACAACAACCAGAGATTGACAGGTGTGGCAACACCAACTGGAACTCAGTCAACAGATAGCAGAGTCCAGAACAGAATAGTACTACAACAA
>NW_006408575.1:14647162-14649159 GCF_000296735.1 Chrysochloris asiatica
CCATCAGAGAGATGCAAATCAAAATAACAATGAGATATCATCTCACACCAACAATAACAGCAAAAATCAAAAAAGTAGAGGACAACAAATGCTAACGAGGATGCCAAAAGACTGGGACCCTCCTACATTGTTGTTGGGAATACAAATGGCCCAACCACTCTGGAAAGCAGTATGGCACTTCCTCAGAAGGTCAAACATAGAAATACCTTATGATCCAGGAATTCCTCTACTTGGTATTTACCCACAAGAAATATGAGCCATAACATGAGTAGATATATGAACACCAATGTTCATAGCAGCACTGTTTACAATAGCAAAAAGATGGAGACAACCAAAATGCCTATCAATTGAAAAATGGATAAACAAACTGGTACATGCACACAAAGTAATACTATGCTACCTTGAAGAACAACAAGGAAGCTGCAAGCCATCACATAATACGGATGAACCTTGAGGACATTATGCTGAGTGAAATTAGTCACAAAAGGACAAATACTGCATAAGACCATTAATGTAAAAGACTAAGAAAATGAACCCACCCAAAAGGGGGTCTCCCTTGCCTACCATTGTGAAATAGACACTTGGTGTGTGGAGGGAATACCCAGAAACATCACAACAAAAAACATATAAGCCTGTGTTCAGCCTATAACTGACTGGAATACCTTGAGGGGGGCCTGAAAACTGCCCAGACCCAAAATGGGGGGGTGGTGCTATAAAAGCAAGAAGTGACTGGCTTACAAGCTTTCAGGAGGGAGCCTAGTTCCAGATGGGGCAGGGGTAGGTAGAACCTCCAGTGAATGATTTCCAATCTGTTGGGACTGAGCTGGTGAAAGAAATGGGCACAGGACATGAACAATTTGATGAACTTGGAGGCAGTAACTCAAAAGAGGGAAAAAAAATCTTCACAGCAAGGATCATTCCCACCCCCCTCCACACATGGAGAGGACAGGAATGGGCAACTTGAACATTGGCTACCCAGAATGGGGGATTACAGAGGCAAGAAGTGATTGGCTTACAAGTTTTTAAGAGGGAACCTAGATCCAGAGGGCATGGAGCAAGGTAGAATATCTACCGAGTATTATCCAATTTGTCTAGGCGGGCCCAAGGAAAGGAGATGTAGATAGGTCGCTTGCGATATAATAGTGAATAATTGTTATCAGGACTGATTGTAAGGGCTGGAAATGTAAAGGTAGATGGTCTGTGGCAAATGGAGGGGAATGATTAACTTTGTAGTCTAGGAGCAGAGGTCCCTGGGACCATCAAGGGAGAAGAGCAGAGAATGGAACCCTACCCAGAGAAGGCAGAGATGATGACATGGAGAGATGGACCCACTGGGGACTTTGGACCCAGAAAGGGAGAGGGCTGTGTGCCGATGACGGGGGCAAGCTTGCAGGGTATACCTTTTGGATGATGGATGATGCATGGAGGGGATTGTAACCATGGCAAAGAAACGATATACGATGAGATCAATTTGAAGCTAATGTCCTCCCAAGTAAACTATCACATAATTCACAATAAAGCATTAAAAAAAGAAGATGGAAGTAATAAACAGTCACTTTACCAAAAGGAAATGTCTGATATTCAGCTGTTTTAAGAGGTAGCATATGAACAAGAGCCAATGATACTGAAGCAAGAAATCCAAAGTGCATTGAAGGAATTGGCAAGCAACGAGGCACCAAGAATTGATGGAATCAATATTGAAATCTTTCAAGAAAGTGCGGCGGCACAGGAGGCACTCACTCATCTCTGCCAAGAAAGTTGGAAGACATCTATCTGACCGACTTATTGGAAGAGATCCATATGTGTGCCCATTCCAAAGAGAGGTGACCCAATGTAATGCGGAAATCATTGGACAATCTCTTTGATATCCCATGCGAGTAAAGTTTTACTAAACGTAATATAGAAAAGATTACAATCATACATTGACAGAGAACTTCCAGAGGTTCAAGCTGGATTCAGAACACGCCGTGGAACGAGGGATATCATTGCTGATGTCC
>NW_006408575.1:14650233-14657645 GCF_000296735.1 Chrysochloris asiatica
AGGATCAGGCAGTGTTTTGTCTGCTGTGCATAAGGTCACTATGGGTCGGTACTGACTCAATGGCACCGAGCAACAACATTAGAGGAAAGATTTAAGCCTAGAATATTTGTGTTCACTCTATCCCAAGGATCAGCAAATGATGGCCTTAAAAAACAAACTCACTTCCATTCAGTTAATTTCAACTCATTGTAGCCCAGTATAGGGTTTCTTAGATTGTGAATCTTTAAAGCAGCAGAAAGCTCATCTTTCTTCTATAGAGTGACTGGAGGGTCTGAACTACCAACTTTATGGTTAGTTATCCAGGGAGCTAATAATTATTTTTACAGTTGTTATAGTTTTAATGATTCATAATGGAAGTTACATTTTGTAACAGGTGACATTATATGAAAGTCAAATTCTGCTGTCCATAAATGACATTTTCTTGGAATACAGCCACATCATTTGGTTGCCTGCTGTTTATGGCCGCTTTCATTATACTTGTAATAACTGAATAGATAGGCTAGAAGTTGTATGGTCTACAAAGCTGAAAATATTTACTATGTTTTCCATTATCAAAAAGGTTTGCTGCCCCTGATGTGTCTTAACAAGTGCACAATGTTGACTTTCATGAAACATGAATGCCCTCTTAGTCTGAGCTCTCCTTAACGTCTTTCTTTCCTACCATGTTTGCTCATAGAACAAAATTCAATGTCAACTCTACCTGCTGAATGTCACTGTTACTTTCCAGGACCAGATCAAACATTGTTCACTTCAGTTTTGAAAATTTTAGGCAAGCAACAGAAACCCAATACCCATTGGATGTTTAAAAGAGAATCTGATTTAAAAAAAAAAGAGAGAGAGAATCTATTGAATATTGTAAGAAGGTAAGAAACATCCAGGACTTTACTTCCGTCTAACTACAGATTCATTTGATGGCATTGAGTGTGACTGCGGTAGTGAGGTTGGCCCAGGATCGGACATTATTTCGTTCTGCTGTGCATGGGGTCTCTATTAGTCGGTTCCGACTCGATGGCACCTGACAACAACAGATTCATTTAGGGCTAAAACGATGCTATTAGAATGTGTCTTCTACTCTGTGTCCTTTGAATTAATCCAGTTCTCAAATTCCACATACATCACATACTTCCTATTATATGTCTAGTTCTTTTCACCAAACTCCAAGCAATATATCACATAGTCCAGAGTGGATGAGCAAAGATAATCTGTTCCTCCCTTCACAAATAACAACAACCACAAAAATCTCAAACCTTACTATGATTGTACTATTTTATTTTAAGTCAAGCTAATGTCTGTGGTGAAGGAAGGCAGTATACTGCTCAACTTAGAAATGAATTAAACCTATCCCTGAGCCTGTCACTATACTGTGACCAAACAGAATTTCTGGTTGGCTTAAGCCACTCAGGGTTACCCTAAAAGTCAGTGGTTGAGTCAGAGATAATCCAATTACATAGATATGAAATTTGGGATATGATTAGTTTTTAAGAAGGCATCAACAAACATTCACTGTGCCTCCCCTCTGCAAACTCTTCTAGACCTGTCCCACTCCTAAAAAGAAGTAATCTTTCTTTTCTGTCTATCCACATAGCATTTTCCACCTGATGGCATGAATTACAGTGAGATATATATATATACTTTTTCTCAACAACTCCTATCACTTGATCCTCTTCAAATAGCCAGAGTTACTTATAATTATTGATTTCTCTGCTGGAGTCAGGAAATCTCTGACTTACAAATCTTTCTTAAGGAATCCTTATGTGGTTTTAAAAGCATATTGTTTGTTCCTTTTAGGAGGGCAATTATTACATGTGAGCCATCAGACTTCTTTAATATACAGTCTAATTCTCTTCAGTCCCAGTATTTTAAATAAGAAGGAAGGTTGAGGGCAGTGCCTAGGATGGTTAGTATGGGAGGATCAGAGATGAGTAGAAATCTGGAATGTCTTTTTCATATATTGATTCATATTGTAAATAAAGGGTGGCAATTTTCTGTTTTTAACCTGACATATTTAACACCTTCTTGTCTAAATAAGGCACCACAATTTTTTTTTCTCACACAACCATCAACAGGATAATAAATTGTGATATAAAGCAAAGTGTAAATCTATGCAACAATAATAAGGGGCAATCTACCACTGTATGCAGTGATATAGAAATTATTGTTAGCTGTCATCGAGTTGGTCCCTGACTCATGGAAAGCCTATGCACAATGAGCATGGACCATTGTGATACATGATTTTTTTTTTCATTGGCTGATGTTTGGAAATAGAACACCAGGCCTTTTTCATAGTTCATCTTAGTCTAGTAGCTTTACTGAAACCTGTTCAGTATCACAGCAACAGACAAGCCTCCATTGAAAGATGGTGTCTATGCCTGAGGTGAATTGACTGAGAATTGAACCTTTCTCTGCTGAATTGGAAGGGTAGGATCCTACCACTAAACCACCACTGCCCTCAATGAAATGAATAAAGCTCACAAATATAGTACTGGCTAAAGAATGTAGACACAGAAGAATAAATATACTGTATGATCCCATTTACATAAAATGCAACACAGACAAATCTGGTGTTAGAAGTCAGGACTATGACTGTCTTGAAAAAAGATACATTAGGGAAGCTCCTGGTTGCTGGTAGTATGTGTCTCACCTAGTACTGTTAACATAAGTCTGCTCAGGTGAGAATTCTTTGATATGCCTACTTTTTGTATGTGTATTTTAATATTATGTTAAAATTGAAAGAAGAAAAATGTCGGGTATCCTATGTTACAGGTCCTCCTGTGTGTTAATGATCTCTCTCTCAATGAGGTCATGTGTTATTCTGAATCGAAGGCCACATTTGGGGTTAGGTTTTATGTGCCTAGAGTTGCAGGCATATTGACCAAAAAACGGGCATCCTTTCTATGAAAGGAAAAGATTAAAGTCTTTCACTTAAGCCAGCAGACTTAACCTTCAAGAGTGAGCTAACCAACCATGGTTTAAGTTCTGGTGAATCCCTTGGTCAGAAGCTCATATTTGAAGCTTTCATATGTATTCTGGTCAGAAACCTATTAACAGCCTGCCATGTTGACCGTCCTTGAGACTCACAGCCTTACTATGGATGCTGCTGCTGCTGTTGCCGGTGGTTCTTTCTTAAGATGAAAGAATTTATCTGATATCCTGAAGTTAAGCTTTTCTTCTCTTCCATATGGTAAAGAGCAGAGTCATAGCTATTCATTCAATACCACTTTCATCCAATTGGATAAATTTCTTCTAACTTTGGGGTCTGTAGATTCATAAAATTTGTGGTGGAGCTTTTAATCTTTCAAACTGAAAGACAAAAGTATTTGGGGACTCCTTCTGTGAGTTTCCCTGAAACTGCAGAAGATGTCAATTCATATTGCTAAGGTCACTTTCACTCCTTTGTTCTGAATACCATCAATATACATTATACTGCCTTGAAGTGGGTGTTCTCTGTCTCAGAATTTTCTCAGTGTATTTACATTTGCCTATTAATGCTCTATGTTAATTGGCCTTGAGTTGTTCCTGTTCTTTGAACAAGTCAATCCCTCCTAAGTTTTTATCACTTTCTTGGCCACTCTGCAAATATCCTCCATTTGTCAATGTCTTCTTTGGTCTTCCTGGTCCAAGGATGCAGCCTGTTTTAAAATGTGGTTTCAGTGATGCTAAAAACGGATTCAGGGGATGGCTGTATGCTTTCTGGTATTTGATATTTCACTTCTATTTGCATCCTAGTGCTGTAATGAAATAGCATGTAGAGTTCTTATAGGGCTGATAAGCCACTCTCCACCCATAAAGATAGCTCTGTCTGTGCATTACTGCTTTCCAAGAAAATCCTGTCATTATGCAGACTGTTATGCATTTCCTTTCAAACCTAGTCATTTGCATCTTTCGCCTTTGAAAAGGCAAATTTGCTTTGAAAAGTGTAATGAAATGTGCCCAAATGAAAAATGGACCCTGAGGATGACTGATGCCAGCATGGAGCTTTAATTAAATGATTAGATGGCAATTTGATATGACCGGTTTTTGAACTGCATCATGTTGTCATTTAGCTTGGGGAGGGAAAACGCAGCTTGACCTTTTGAAATATTGAAAGATACTATGAACCTTGCTTCCAACCGTCACAGATCTGTGTGTAGAAATGCCTTCTCTAATTCTCTGTTCATTTCTCTCTGAACCCATTCTCCCAGCTCATGATTCCTTGCTCTTCCTGAACAAGTGCTGTCCTTTAATGTTTCTATTTTGCTTGATGTTTTCTTTGTTTCTTCCTATGTTGTTTTAAGGTGACTTCAAGTTGATACTGATTCATAGTGGCCGTATGCACAATGGAATCAAACACTGCTGGTCCTGCATCAATTTCACAGTCATTACCACACTTGAGCCCCTTGCTGCTGCCACTGTGCTAACCTGTCTCATTGTGGATCTTCCTCTTTGTTGCTGACCCTTCATTTTACCAAGCATGATGTCGTTCTCAAGGGACTGATCCCTCTTGATAATATGTCTGAATAGTACATCTAAAGTATGAGAGAAGTCATCTGGCCATCTTGGCTTCTAGTAACATTCTGGCTGTAATTCTTCCAATACAGATTTATTTGTTCTTCTGGCAGTCCAAGATATTTTTATTATTTTCCTCCAACACTATACCTCAATTCTTCTATGGTCTTCCTTATTCATTGTCTAACTTTCACATGCATATGAGGCTATTGAAAATACTATGGCTTGTGAGGCACATCTTAGTCCTCAAACTGAGGACTTTGCTCTTCAACACTTTAAAGAGTTCTTGTGGGGCAAATTTGCCTAAGGCAATACATCATTTGATTCTTGACTGCTGCTTCCATGAGTGTTGATAGTTGATCTAAGCAAAATGAAGTCTTCGACAACTTCAATCTTTTCTTCATTTATCTTGATGTTTATTTATTGATCCAGTTGTAAGAATTGTAATCCACACCAAAGGTCTTTGACCTTCATCACTAAGTATTTTATGTCTTCTTTACTTTCAGCAAACAAGGTTGTACCTTTTGCATATTGCAGGTTGTCCATGCGTCTTCCTCCAATCCTAATGCCATGTTCTTCTTCATATAATTCAGCTTCTCGGAGTGTTTGCTTGACATGCAGATTAAATAAATATGGTGAAAAAATACAACCTTTTCTGATTTTAAAACATTCAGTATTTCCTTGTTCTGTTTGAACAACTGCCTCTTGGTGTATGTATAGGTTGCATGTGATCACCCATTCTTCCCAATGTTATCTATAGCTTGTCATGGACCACACAGTTGAAAACCTTTGCATAGTCAATACAGCACAAGTAAACATCGTTCTGGTATTCTCTGCTTTCAGCCAAGACCCATCTGATGTCAGCAATGATATCCCTAGTTCCATGTTCTTTTCTGAATCTGGCTTGAGTTTCTAATCATTTAATTAAAGTTCCCTGTTCGTATATTGTTGCAGCCATTTTTAAATTATTTTCAACAAATTTTTTCTTCATGTGATATGAATGATATGGTTCAATGATATTTTCATTCCATCCGTATCACCTTACTTTGGAATAAACACAAATATGGATCTCTTCCAATTGGTTAGACAAATTTCGAGGCATACATGAGTGAGTGCCTCCAGTTAGAAATTCCTAATTTTGTTCAACATTGACTCCCTTGTACCTAACATGGGCCTGCAACACAGAAACTGCCTAGATAATGTCAGGTGTGAACTGTGTTTATGGGAATTCAATGAGCTGATTGAGCTGTAATACCTGTTAAGTGTCAAGTATGTACTTAGTAAATGCTTATTTTCTAGAAGTCTGTATTCCTCTTTTCCCTCCACAAACAAGTCATCTTGTGTTTTCCTCAACAAATTCACTTTCTTCTCATCTATCATTCTTAATATTAATTTTGTAGTGTGCATTAAAATATCAAATTTTTCTTAAAGTTTAACGTAACGATTGATTATTTTTGGCTAACATCTGTTGTTGGTGTTATTAAGTGCTGTTGAGTTAGTTCAGACTCATAGCAGCATTGTATAGGTTTTCTGAGGAGCGACTGGTGGGTTTGAACTTCTGACTTTGTGATTAGAAGTCCAGGCTTATTCTATAGTGCCATATCAGGACTGGTAACATCTAGTGGGTACTTAATATGCTTAAGGCTCAGTGCTAAGTAATCCCCATCTATCATCTAATTGATTACCTACCTAGTGCTAGCCTATTGGGACAGGTACTATTAGCATACCTGTATTACAGATAAAAAATAAGGCTCCCACCAGTAGGTTAAGCAAATAGGCCAGTGTCACCAGTTTGCTCAAGCACAGACTTAAAACCATCTGTATGGGTTTGTAAATGGTTGCTATTCTCCATCATACAGAAAAAAGGCTTCTTGTACTGTTTTCCTTTGCAAAAGGAAGAAATCATCACTTCAAAGTATGTTTGAAAATGAATCTCTCTCATTAGTACTTATAAATCAGTTTCTGTGAGCATTTATTGAACTCTAATTCCTCTACTAAAGGTACACTTTTGCATCCCAGGGCTGTAAGTCAGCAATATCAAACTGAACTCATTGCAGAAATATTCACACCTGATCCCCCACTCCACACAGAGCATTGAGTAGCCACATTGATAAGACATGAATCGATCAAAGCAAAAATAAAATAAATTCTGCCAAAGTGCACTATATCTATTCAATGTACCTACATCCATTTTATTCATGACCTGAATCTAGGGTTAAATAAGTCTTAGTGCTTACTTGTATAAAAATCCACTACTGTTGAGTTGATTCTGTCTCATAGCACCCCAAAAGAATGGAGTATAACTGCCTCATTTGGCTTACAAGGCTGTAAATCTTTACAGAAGCAGATTGTCAGAGTGTTCTCCTGAGGAGCCAATGGGTAATTTCCAACCACCAACCTTCCAGATAACAGTCAAGCATTTAACCATTGTGACACCAGGATTCCTTCTCATATGTACAGTGGTGCTGATAGTTATTTGTCATGGGGCAGGTTATGACTCATAATGACCCTGTGTTTTGTTTTGTTTTGTTTTTTTAATTTTTATTGTGAACTAAGTGATAGTCTACATGGGACAACATCAGCTTTACACCATCATTTCATTGCAATGATTACAATCTCCTCTTTGCATTATCATTCAACCGTATTTGCTTGTATTTCCCTCTGTTTGTTTGTTTTTTAGGGAGTTGGGGGATATCTACACAGAACACTTAGGAATATATAATCATTTAAACAACCCAAAGTGCACATTCTACAAACTTGCCCCGTGGCCGCCAGCATTCAGTGCCTCTCTCCATGAGTCTAGAGGCCTCAGCTGCTCCCTCTCCCCATATCCTCATCTCTGCCTCCATCTCTGGTATTGTTGCTTCTCTGGATAGGGTCCCACGCTCCCCGTGTACTCTTCTCCCTTGATAGTACTAGGGTCTTCT
>NW_006408575.1:14659248-14660543 GCF_000296735.1 Chrysochloris asiatica
TCTGCAAGTGTGGGTGTTCTTGTGCATATGCCCTCTCTTCTTATCAGCTGGTTGCTTCACTCTCCACTCTGGTCCTCTGTGGCTATGTCACTGACTCTGGGCCCAAGAGTCCCCAGGTTCTTGTCACACTGCTGGCCAACCAGGTCTCCACCCAAGTTCACAGGGGTCTATTGAACGTTGTAGGGCTTAGCTTGCAGCTTCATTGCTGTTTTTACCTCACTTCCCCTTATTGGTGAGGAACGTGGTCACCATTCAGAGTGTGTATTCCCACTAAGTCTTAGTCTTGGAAGCGGGTTTGCTCTGAGGGGACCCGACCACTTGCCTTGATGTTTCCTGGACAAACAACTTGCTTGTTCTTGTAGTAATCAGTTGGTCTGCCTATATGGTTTTGTATTTTTCCTGTCAGTCTTACTTTCAAGAAGTATCTTTCATTCTTCTAGCTGCTCCAGGCTGGTCTGCTTGTCCTTTCAAGTGGAAATTTCTCACCTCTGAAGATTCTGAATGCTTTTCAGGATTCTACTTATAGTCTTATGTAATGCAGAGGCTCCACAGGAAGCCTCCTTCACTGGGCACATTGTAGCCCCATTTTATGTATTCCAATCACTTATAGGCAGAAGATGGACTTACAAGCCTTCTATGGTGCTATTTCTGGCTATTTCTTTATCTCCCCTTCCAGTCTATTTTATAATGGTATACAATAGAAACCAAGATTCAAAAGACAGCCAAGAATCTTAACATTATTTACCCCTTTTGCGCATTCCAACCATGTCTCTTCCCATCTCTTTTAACCATACCCCTCTAGACAAGATGATAACTATTCAGTGGGGACTCTACTTTTCCCCACATACTATTAAATTGAACTCCCTCTTGAAAACTTGTAAGCCAGTTAATTTGTCTTTATCACCCCCACATTTTAGGTAGCCAATGTCTAAGGAGCTCTGGTAGCGTAGAGGTTACGAATCGGGCTGTTAACCTCAAGGTCAGCAGTTTGAAACTACCAGCCATTCCATGGGAGAAAGATGAGGCTTTCTGCTCCCGTAAAGATTTCCAGCCTTGGAAACCCTGTGCAGAGTCACTATGAGTCAGGACCAACTCCATGGTACTTAACAAAAACAACAATGTCTAAATTGCACATCCCTATCTACCCTGTGTACAGAGGGGATAGGATTGATCCTTGATTTGAAGATGCTTTCCCTCTCAGTTGGTATTTTGACTTACTACATTCATAAATATAGGTCAAGTTCATTAAGTTGTAGCAATTTACACTCATTTCCTTTATTAAAAAAAAAAAAAAA
>NW_006408575.1:14669377-14671159 GCF_000296735.1 Chrysochloris asiatica
CAACATGCTATTTTGCCATCTTCTTTATGTATCAAATTCTCAAACAGATTTCATGTGTCTTAAAGAGTGAGACTAGTGCCTTCTTCTTTTATATTTAAGGGGAAAAGATAATTCACTGTATATAATACAGTGGGGATACATGGGATGGATGTAAACATAGTGAAATAATAACTAAAAAAAAGCTAAAAATATAACTCTTGGAGTTAGAGCACCACTTGAGTACTTGTTGAATGATTTACTAAAAGTGTAGCATACGGCAAGTCCAAGCATTAGTGTCTTTATCTAAGAGGCAAGGTTAATAATAATGCCTACCTCAATGGTTGTTGCAAGGGTTAATTGAACTATTTAAGAATGTATTTAACAATCTTCTGGTATCTCATCACAAAGGTACAATAAATGTGAGCAGTTATTTTGATGAATAAATGCTGTATAGGAAATCGGAGGAGGATTTCTCATCTCAATCCCAGCAAACTCTTCTCATAATTCTCAGCCGAGGACTGTCTCCAAATGGTTGGGATCCCCAGTTCCCAAAGATTTCAGAAATAATTTCCCAAATATCATATCTTTTGTGTCCTTTTCGCCCTCCTATGCCTCATGTTCCATGATAGGATCTCAAAGACCATAACTCAAGGTCAGCCAGAATCCAAGTTTACTATAAACTGTGGCAATCTTATTGTACCATTTAGCTACGGTGAGGTCATTTTTGGGTACCCGGCTCCATTTCTCAGTTTAATGTGACACAGCTTAGCACATTAATCAGCCTCTCATAATCACCTGCAATATTTCTCCCTATTTCTTCATTCATTCATTTATTTCACTGATATTTATGAGCCAGGCCCTATGCCAGGTGTTCTGGGCCAGCAGTGAGCCGTCTCTTTGAAACCCATATTCAGATCTCTTCCCAGTAGTTTCTCTAAATTTTATTTTTGAGTCAGACAGGAGAACATCTCTTAAAAGTGAGTCCTGGTGTGGTGTTGTAGAACTGCTAACCACAAAGTCGGCAATTCTAACCCATCTGCCACTACTTGGAAACCTATACAGGGTGGCTGTGAGTTAGAACCAACTGGAAAGAACTTAACAACAACAACTTGTTACAACTTATAATAGAGGGAAGCTAGGTACTTAGTTCTCTTTGAGTTGTCCTTAGACTAGCCAACTCTATAGCTTTGAAAACCCTATATTTTAGCTAATTATTATTACTTGTTTTTGTTTTGAGAGGCCTTTCTTGCATTTTCTTCAAAGTAACTTTGGGTTGTAGATTTAATTTATACATGTAATAACATTTTTCCCATACAACCATTGTTTCAAGAGACATTTTTTAAATGTTTATTTGAATGCAGTAAAGCTCATGTAACACAAATATTTTAGTAATATGCTTAGCAATCATGCACTTACTATGTAAGAGGCAGAATACTTAGCACAGTGCATAGTAACTTATTTAACTCTAATTATAGCTCCAATCTCAAAACAAAGAGAAGAATGGAAGATGAACATATGAAAGAAAGAGAGGCAGGCAGGAAGGTAACAGGGATATGGAAAGTATTGAATACAAAGAAGAATTTTAATATGGTTTAAGAAGAATCTGGACTTAAGGTGTGATGCTGTAGGATAAGCATTGGACTGCAAAGCACAAGGTATGCAGTTCAAACCCACCAGTTGCTCCTTGGAAACCCTTTACTGGATCACTGTTGTCATGCACTTAGCTCCAATTAAGATGTGTTTATTATCTCATCTTTTTACAATTGTCCATGTGAGGAAAAAAATCTGAAGTTAATGGTCTTT
>NW_006408575.1:14671695-14694464 GCF_000296735.1 Chrysochloris asiatica
TATTTGAAATGCACATATCATTAATTTTGCAGAGTTCTATCATGCATTCTCCAGCATCATTTCTATCACCAAGGCCATATTTTCCAACTACTGATCCTTCCTCTTTGCTTCCAACCTTTGCATTCCACTCACCAGTAATGATCAATACATCTTGATTGTATGTTTGATCAATATCAGATTGAAGAAGCTGATAGAATTCTTTTCTTTCATTCTTACTGGCTTTAGTGGTTAGTGCGTAAATTTGAATAATAGTGGTATTAACTGGGCTTCCCTGTAGGCGCATGGATAGTATCCTATCACAGACAGTGTTGTACTTCATGACTGATCTGGATATGTTCTTTTTAACAATGAATGCAACACCGCTCCTTTTCAGTTTGTCATTCCCAGCATAGTAATTCATTTGGTTGTAAGATTCAAAATGGTCAATGCCAGTCCATTTCAGCTCACTGATGCCTAAGATATTGATGCTTGTATGTTCCATTTCTTTTTTGACAATTTCCAATTTTCCTAGATTCATACTTCATACATTCCATGTTCTGATTATTAATGGATGGTTACAGCTGTGTCTTTTCATTTTGAGTTGTGCCCCATCAGCAAATGAAGGTCCCATGGGCTTTACATCCTTGGGCTTTACTCCATTCATTTCATCATGGTCAACTCTACTTTGAAGAGGTAGCTCTTCCCCAGTCTCATTTTGAGTGCCTTCCTACCTGAGGGCCTCATTTTCTGACACTATATCTGACAGTGCTTCTCTTCTACTCATAAGGTTTTCAGTGACTAAATATTCAGAATTAGTTTGTCACTCTTTCTTCCTAGTCTGTCTTTATCTGGAAGCTTATCTGAAGCCTGTCCACCATGGGTTACCCTTCTGGTATTTAAAATACCCATGGCATATCTTCCAAAATCACGGCAACTCACAAGCCACCACGGTACGACAAACTGACAGATGAGTGCTGGGTCTTCCCTGTAGGTACACTGATATTATCCTATCACAGATAGTGTTGTACCTCATGACAGATCTTCATATGTTCTTTTTGATGATGAAAGCAACATAATTCCTCTTCAATTTGTCATTCCCAGCATAGTAATCCATGTGGTTGTCAGAATCAAAACGGTCAATGCCAGTCCATTTCTGCTCACTAATGCCTTAGATATCTATGTTTATGTGTTCCGTTTCCTTTTTGACAATTTCCAATTTTCCTAGATTCATACTTCATACATTCCATGTTCCGATTATTAATGGAATTTTACAGCTGTTTCTCTTCATTTTGAGTTATGCCCCATCAGAAAATGAAGGCCCGAGGGTTTTACTCCTGTGGAATTTACTCCATTCGCATCATCAGGTCAACTGTACTTTAAGGAGGCAGCCCTCCCCAGTCACATTTGGAGTGCCTTCCAACCTAAGGGTTCATATTCTGGCACTATAGCTGACAGTGTTTCTCTGCTATTCATAAGGTTTTGAGTGACCAAATAGTCTGAAGTAGTTTGTCTCTCCTTCTTCCTAGTCTGTCTTTGTCTGGAAGCTTATCTGAAATCTGTCCAACGTGGGTGATATTTAAAATATCCTTGATATAGCTTCCAGAATCACAGCAACAGTACAACAAACTGACAGATAAATGGTATATTTTTTAACATAGTCAAGTTTAAATTCAAATTTAGGGGCCAAAAAAAAAGGCACCTGAAAGAGAACCTGAAACATCAACCCATTTTACCTAAGCTGAAAACCTCACATCTTAGAAGTACCAACATCTGTGTTTCAGTGATTCTGGATTTCATAATTGCTTATCTAAAGGAGCTCACACAATAGAGCCCTTTAGAACAGTTAGAATCTACCCAAAGACAAGTTCCAAGTTATTTCCCAGAATGCTGAAAGTAATTATAAACTATCTCCCCACACCTCACTATCAATTTTTCCTCCGATGGTGGCTGTGATGCTGGAAGATTAACCCATTGTTGTCAGGTCATTCCGACTCATAGTGTCTCTATAGGACAGAGTAGAACTGCTCCATAGGGTAGAATGTAGGCCAGTAGTATTTCAAATATCAGCACGGTCATCCATAATGAAGAGGTTTCTGCAGAGCTCTCAGACTACAACAGACCAGGAAGAACGGTCTCATAATCAGTGACTGACAATTAATACAAACTGTATGGATCACAACAGATTATTGTCCAATGGGCCCTTGGAGGGGAAGACACTGAAAATACACACAGGACACAACTGGGGACTTAAGCATACTGATAATAGTAAAGATGATGCAGGGTTTGGCAACCTTTGTTGAGATGTATATGGGCTTGCCAAAAATTGGAGCTGACTTGATGGCAGCTACCAATTTTCAACTTTCATCCTAGGTCCAAATCCCCTGTTTTACCTATTACTGCAACCTGATATTCTAAATTTTACTTTCAGGAAACACACATATGATTATATGATGAGGACTAAATGATGATAGGGAATAGGAATGATGTAGAAGGGAAATACAAACTCAATAATTAGAATTTTTAGAAACAATTCATTGTAACTTTTTAATCAATCATTTTCAATAACTGAAAAACATATTTTCTTGCAATGTATCAAGGTTATCAAATGTCACCACAAGTGACCTTTGGCTTGCCTCAACATCCCCTCTATTATACTTCTGTGGTTAAATATTTAATATTTGGACACCCTTTACTGTAAGGACTGAAATAAATTTAATCTTTGTCATTTGTCTTAAAACTAATCTTAGATTTAGATTTTTTTTATATTGTGTATTTTCTTTTTATTTTGTGCAGTTACATCCCAATTAGTCTTTAAAAATAATCTTCCCTGGTTGATGAGTATTTACATTTCAAATTTTAATTCAACTACAACTTTAATTTATATATTTTAGGTGGGAAATCTTTTTAAATGTTTCCCTGAAAACGAAGTGCGAATCATTATAAACATCCAGGTAATTAGTTGCTCTTTTGGTTTTAATTGGCTGGCAATTTAACATTTCAGCCAACAAACAAACATTTTGAGTATTTGTTGCTAGTGGCAAATGAAGATTAAAAATCCAATTAGCCATATTATATGTTGTTCACCAGTGATCATCTGGCAAGGCTTAATTTATATTTGACAGAAATTAAAAACAAAAGTTGTCAGTTACTTCAGAAAGCAGGGAAGTATGGTGTTTATTAATGAACTTTGGCTATTTGGTCTTTATACTTTTTTAATCCTTACTTAAAGCCAAACTATTATCCGTTAATTGAAGTTCTCACCGAAAAGGAGTATTATTACTATTATTATAACAAATTAAAGGACATCTGTTTTTTGTATGGCAGAGGCTTTTATGCATATATATATTTAAATATTACACATTTCTTAGGGAGAAAACCCTGCAGTTGCTTAACCAGTTTGTTGAAAGGGAAAAGACTTATGGTCTGAAAACTTTGTAATTGATAATAGAAACTACAAATATTTGTTCAGTTCTTATTATACTTATTGGATTTAATATTAAATTATATTCATTAATACAATTTAATGAATTAGGACTTATTAAAACTCAACTTGACTCCAGCTTGACAACTTGATTCCAACTCATAGCTACCCCGTGTGTGTTAGTAGAACTATGCTCCATAGAGTTTTCAATGACTGATTTTTCAGAATTAGATTTTCATGCCTTTCTTGTGAGATATGTTTGAATGGATTCAAACCTGTGCCCTTTCAGTTAGCCGCTGAACACATTCATTGTAACACTCAAAGTCTCTATAGGAAAGATTAGAATCCCTATCTTACAGATGAAGAAATAGAGACTTTGAAAGTTTTATTATCTCTGCATGACCACATAGCTAGCATGGGGTAGAGTCACAATCTGAACTCAAATTGATGTGAATAAGAGCTTATTTTCTTGTTCATTACATTTTACTCCATAGAAATCTCTAATGTCTTACTGAGCTTAGGACAGTCATTCTATTGGTTGTTTGTAAAAACCTTTAAAGTATATTTATCTTTGGAACTTGTTCTGAATCATTCAAGAATCATCTTAATTTCCAGTACAAGGTATATTTGGGCTTTGGCATTCATATGGCACTAACTGTCCTCTTCTTGCCCTTCCATTAGGTCTCTGTGAAGCACTTGTTCATGGTGAGGACTCAAACCCTCCTCCGCCAGACATTTTCAGTGGTTCCTTTGTAGCATCTCTTCCTGCTAGGAGCCCTGCAAGCTTTTGTATCCTAGAAAGCATTTGGAGTTAGTGGTGGGAGCAGCAGGAAATACAATTGCAGCAAAAAGCAATTGGTTATGCTTCATTCAAGTGTGGCAAGATTGAAATGAGAAAGGGTCCTGAACCATCCAGGGGAATTATAGGGGCTAAGGAATGGGTCACCACCTGGAGGCATCTTTCACAGTTGGTAGAATAGGTGCTCCATTGAGCTTACTCTGCTATGTACTAATTGGCTCAGGAAGACACAAAGGGAAGAGAAAATCTTGTCTCTGCTGCAGGGCCCTGTTGCAAGAGAGTGGGACTTATATATTGAAATCATAGCTGCCATCTGCAAAGGTTATTAGCGACCTGATGCCCAGAGCATTTATAAAATCTCTTTGAAAATTACTTTCAGAATGACTTTGAGGTACCCAAGAAAATCTGACTTCATTTAGAGCAGAACTCAGTTTTAATATCTGACTTAGTTACCTTCTCCAACTTGGCTGTGAACTAATTTGAAGTGTTTCCAAACAATCAATGGACAAAGATTTTCTGTCACTGTGGGTATTGACAAGAATACCTCACACACTGTCAAGGTAATTCCTCAGCTTGTCTTTGTATCTTGTAGTGTCCAGCTCATCAATAAGTTCATAGAAGTTTAGACTTGAATTCAGAAAGAAGAGAAACAAACAAATATGTTTGAAACATGCACATATCTCTGGAATAAGTAGTGTCTTAGGGTGATTACTTTTGATCAACAAGTTTTTCAAATAGTAAACATAAAATAAATGGTGGTGGTATTTTTAATTTTATGATATAGATTATTTGAGATCTCCGTGAAGCACTTGCCTAGATAGAACTGTGAGATTAAAATGAGTCACAAGAAATTAAAATTGAAAGCAGGAATACAAACACAGATTAATACACCAATTTCATTCTAGAACTGTTAGCAATAGTCAAAAGGTTTAAATAATCTAAAGGTTTATAAAAAGAAGGATAAAAAAATGTGATTATGCATATGAGGGAATAAGAAGAAGAAGTTAAGACTTGACACATGCTATGACATGGATGGCCCCTCAGAAATAAGTCTGTTGCAAAAAGACAGATATGCTATTGTCTACTCTTCCAGTATAGAGAAATCAAGGAGTCTTGGGTGTCAGAAACAATTTAGAAGCTCAGCTACTAAATAAATGTTGGAGGTTCCAGTCCACTCAGGAGCATTTTGGAAGAAAGACCTGTTTGAAAAAAAATAACTATTGAAAGCACAGTTCTGGTCTGAAACAGATGGGTTTCCATGCATCAGAATTAGCTCATTGGCAACTGGTTTTCTAGAGGTCAAGGTTTGTTAGTCATTCTCAGGAGCTGGTAGGTGGGAGAAATGGGCAATCATTGCTTAGGAGACACTGAGCCCCCTGTCATGGTGAAATGAAATCACTTGCAAATGGATAGGGATGATCCTTACAGAGCATGATGACCCTAACTGATGTCATGGCAGTCTACATGTCAAAAATATTGAATTCTCAAATTATATATTGCACAAAGTTTTTACTTCTAATAAATAATTTTTGAAGTTATTAAATCCCCTACACCATGCCTATGCCTGCTTGAGATTCCTCACTCTTCTTGAGAATAGTCCACAGTGGCCTACAACTTGGGGTGGAACAATCACAGAGGTGATAATAATGACATTTCTTGAGCACTTTCTCCATGCTTGGTGGTGTTCATTTATTTCCTTATTTAATCTTAATAACAACCTTATGAGTGTACATTATTTTCATCTCCCAATTGTGGACTTAAAACTAAGACTCAGAGAAGTTTTTACAAAATTCCATGACTAATAAAGATGATCCGTTGCTCAAAGAGACCTTCAGTTATTCGTATTCCCCACTTAGTCATTTCAATAAAGTAGTCAGTAAGTTTGTTATTGTTTATTTTGTTAGGAGCTGTCCACTCATAAAGACCCAATGTTTGAGTCCATTGTTGCCAGGGTATCTATCCATCCCTTTTTTTCTGAACCTCCTGTTTACCAAGCATGATGTTCTTCTCCAGGCACTCATTTAGTAGGTGCTTAGTTGGAAAAAAAAATAGTCACTTGTTTAGTTTCAATTTAACAAATAATTCATCTCCTTTCTATTAAATGAAAAGTTTTGCTGTTGCTATTAAGTGTTGTCAAGTCATTTCCAACTCATAGCTACCCTGTATAGGGCTTCTGAGACTTTAAATCTTCATGGAAGCAGAAAGCCTCATCTTTCTCCCATGGAGCAGCTGGTGGGCTCAAACCATTGACTTTGTGGTTCACAAAGCCAGTGCTTACAGTAAAAATTACCTAAAATTGAAGTAATGCTCAAATCAAAAGCTAATGTTTCTTCAGTGTATGACATTACAGATTGCAGATGTTCAGTTTTTGTTCTTACTTTATACCTCTACAACATTTCATCATACCTGACTCGATTTCCTTAGAAGCTGTTTGTCAAGATGCTTGCAAACAGTGAATAGTTGGTTTTCTTTTGTAACTAAAGTTTAACTTATATATAACTTACTGGAGTCCTGGTGTGGCACTGTGGGTTAATGAGCCAGAGCGCAAAGACCTTTGAACTGCAAGGTTGGTGGTTCAAGCTCACCAGCTGCTCTTTGGAAACCCTATATAGGGGTGCTATGGGTCGGAACCAACTCGACGGCACATAACAGCAACAACATAAATAGAGAAAATTATCTTCTCATATTATAGATTGTTTTGCCTCTCTATGGTCTTATGGGGAACACGGTGACTCTGGAGGACAGCAATTCAGGCCCACCAGCTTCTCTGAAAAAGAAAAAGAAAACCTTGTTAAGGGTTTCTGAGGCTTTCTGCTTCCACAAAGATTACAGCCTCAGAAACCCTTAACAAGGTACTATGAGTTGGAACCAACTCTATAGCACTTAACAACAACATGGTCTCATTGCCTGTGTGATGTTTCCCCTAAAGACAGTTGTTTAGACCAAAAGGAAGTATCCATGATTTATTGCCATCAGGAAAGAAAAGAGACACACTTTATCTAGGTATCTATTATGGGCTTAGAAACCAGAATGGCAAGTCTTCATCTCTCATACTTTGGACATGTTATCAGGATGGACCAATCTCTGGTGAAGGACATTATTCTTGGTAAACTGGAGGGTCAGTGGAAAAGAGGAAGGTCCACAACAAGTTGGAATGGCACAGTGACAGCAGCAATGGGCTCACGTGTAACAGTGATTGTGAGGTTGGCACAGGACCTTGCATTGTTTTGTTCTATTGTACATAGGTCGCTATGATTTGGAACGGACTCAGTGACACCTAACAAATACAACAATGATGGGATGGTTTTTGTGTTCATCAATAAATATAGATTCACTAATTTAACCCAAAACACTCTATTCAGGTCTTTTAGTGTGTAATGGGAGACCTGGTGTAGTACTGTGGGTTAATGTGCTGGACTGCAAAGTTGGTTTCAACTACAAGGTTGGCAGATCAACCTCACCAGTAACCTCAGAAACCCTATACAGGGTTGCTATGGGTAGGAACTGACTTGATGGCACTTAACAACAGCTGTGAAATGAGGATGCTGGACCTCCATGAGGAGAATTTAGAATACAGAACTAGCTAGCACATGACAGTGCTAAGATTGAGTGCCAGGACTTTTATTCCAAAGGCCATGCAGTTCCTTTCAGCATGAGGCTGAAAATTGTGCAGCTAGAGAATTTTCCCATCTCTGCCAAGTAATTACCATTTAATTCCTGCCTGTGGCTCAACTTACCCAAGCTACTTATACAAGTGACTTAGCATTACTCCTAGGTTCCAAAGGACTCAGCCCTGGGACATTTTAACTTGCTTTGGTCAGACAAGTGAGTTCTAGAATTGTTCCTGAAGATATGAATGTTTAAGATGGAACTTTTAGACATTGGGGCCAGGCTCCCATTACTTACCCTCACAACATCAAGACAGTCTGTTTGGTACCCTATGAATCTCTGCCCTATGAATCAGTAAAGATATTGGGGAAGTGATAGTTCTATATATTTGCCCTTATTTCTGCCATCAAGCACACATCAGAAAGCTCCCTCTGATGTATCCCATTCTACAGTCTACTTCTTCAGTATCAGAGACCCTTGATCCATGTCCGTGGTTTCCTCCCAGCAGAGAAGAGAGCTCCCATGTTGCATATTGTTTCTGTTCCTATGTCTATTCCCGTTCAGGTCCTGTCTGTGAGTTCTGCTGCATCTTCAGTCATCAAAGCAACGAAGCTCTTCCTTAGTCCTCACATTAGTTTTCTCTGTTGCTACATCTATCTGTTAGCTAATTTTAATACATAGGGGTAGGAGGTAGGGATGGATCACCCAAACAAGGGAAACACGCACTTACTTGTACTTACCTACTAACCTGTGAGTTTAAATAGTTAAGTACAAGTGTACCCTGCTTATTGGATACTCCATCCTTGTCAAGGACTTTAGATTTGAAAATAGCTTTTGATTCTGCAGGAGGGTTCTGTGGGGTTTACATAGAGAGAGATGGCAGCTATACCTAGAAGAATCTTTGATATGGTAAAATTGTTCACTATAGATTGTTGTTGTGAAGTGCCATCGAGTCGGTTCCAACCCATAGCGACCCTGAATAGGGTTTCCGAGTAGCAGCTGGTGAGCTTGAACTTCCGACCTTGCAGTTTAAATGGCTTATAGATTGTTAAGTAAGCCCAATAAGTCAGTCCTTACCTTGTTTATTGAGTAATTCAGCAATGTTAGAAAGCCTTGAGAAAAAGGACACTTCCCTATCTGGTGCTATTTTTGTGAATGATAGATGCAGTCTTTTGAGTTAAGTCAAATTTCCCAGTGATAAATGTTTGCAGATCTGATAAATCTCTTGAAACAACATGCCCTTACATAAAACACAGACCTTTAAAAATAACTTGAGCCCAAGAGAAGGATCTGAAAGTCCTGCATTCTATATACTTTTATTACATACAAATAGGATGTCCCTTTTAAATAAATATTCACCTAGTCATTATGAGTTCACACCAACTTGATATCAGCATCCTGAATATCAACATGTGCTCCAACCCCGAAGCTACAGAAGAAGTTCATTTTAGCATTAGGTTCAGGTTTCAGGTTTTATGTCCAGAAGGTTGTCATTTCAAACCCACCCAGAGATATCTCTGAAGAAAGACCTGGCTATCTGTTTCTTAAAGATCACAGTTTTAAAAACACTATGGTGTGCAGTGCTGCATACTTGAGGTTGCCATGAGTCCAAATCAGAATATACTCAGATAAACTGGTTTGGTTTTCTTATTTTTTCTTTTGATTTTTGCAGTTGACTGTTTTACAGTCTTTACAATCTTAACTTCTTATAGCTCGGTTTCCCCAATTATATTTTAAGTAGCTCTGGTAGCGTAGTGGTTATGAATTGGGCTGCGAACCGCAAGGTCTGCAGTTCGAAACTACCAGCTGTTCCACGGGAGAAAGATGAGGCTTTCTGCTCCTGTAAAGACCTAAGATAAAGGCAAGTATAGTGGTTGTGGTGGTTGTGTGACTTTGAGTTAGTTCTGACTCATAATGACCCTGTATAGTGTTTCTAAGGCTGTAAATCTTTATGGGTGCAATAAGTCTCGTCTTTCTTCCTTGGAGTGACTAATAGATTCAAACATCTGACCTTGTGGTTAGCAGCTGAGATCCTAATCCACTATGCTACCAAGGAGCTCTAGTAGCATAGTGGTTATGAATTGGGCTGCTAACCTCACAGTCAGCAATTAAAAACTACCAGCTGTTCCACGGGAGAAAGATAAGGCTTTCTGCTCCCGTAAAGATTTACAGCCTTGGAAACCCTGTACAGGGTGGTTATGAGTTGGAACCGACTCCATGGCACATAACAACAACAACAACCATGTTGAGCTGCCTAGGAACATGAAGCTGAGTTACACCTTGCCTGTAATGAGTGTCTCTGTCCATTTAAGGTCCACTTCTAATTCTGAGCTTTCAACTTAGCAAAAGGAGAGTTGTTACACTTGGAAGGAAGTTTCCTATGTCATCACCAGAGGTAGAGGAGCATGTTGTGAAACCAGCTGCCATGAAATTGAATTACAGGTGTCATATTCTTCTAGCCTTAAATTGCTCCATTATACCATGGGCCTTTCTGTTTGTTTGGAACAAATAACTGCAATTTACTAAGACGCTAAGAGATGAGGGTATAAGCAGTCAGAGGTTGTTTAAGGTTTCCGTAATGATGGAAAATTACTCCGATCCATTTCAAATATGGTTTCTTTCCCAAGCTACCACATTTAAATGTGGAGAGAGGAAATGCCTCACTTTTTAATACTTCTCTCTCTCCGCACAAGTCCCTTAAAAAGCACTCCAGGTTTCTTTAATGTTCTTAACCATACACCCGATCGGTTTTATTATCCTCAGGAATACATTCAGTAATGATTTCTGAGGCGGCCAGGAGTGAATGGATCATTTGATTTCACTGCTTCGATCTCCTCAACCCATTTCCTCTTAATTTGGTGGAGATGGTGTGCAGGTTCTGGAAATAGGAGCCACAGAGACGCTTTAAGGAGGAAATTCTCCAAGACACCATTTCTCTTCATCATAATTGAACATTATTAGAAGTGATTTCTATTTCTTGCTTTCTTCCTTTAATATATTTTAGCTTCCTGTGGAGTACTGTTGTTGTTTTTTTGTTGTTGTTTTTTGAGAAGAAATGTATATAATTATACAGGGCTTTTTTGTTTTGGTTTGTTTTTCTTTTTCCTATGAATGTTCACAAACTGATAAATTTCCTCAACATTATGAGACATTTATAGGATGGGGGTGGGAATGAGTTCTATATGAGGTAATAGTCCTTGAAGGATTCATAACATTCTCAGTTGTTGATTGATTGTTGACTGAAATGGGTATTTTTAATAGAGGTTCTATTTTTTTTTTTTTTCAATGAATCATTTCTTCGATTGACAACTGCCTGTCAATCATGCTTGCAACATTATTCATAAAAAAGAAGCAGGGAATTAGTGGCTAATATACTTGATATGTGGATTACGTATGACGGGACTCTGTTCTTGAGGTGTTTATTATTTTTGTCATATTTCTATTATACAAGTACATAAATATTTGTGATGGTTGTAAAGAATTGAGATCTTATTATTCTCAGTAACTTGCTTTTTTATAGCTCTATTTGGTATAGCACTGTAGGATAGGCACTGAACTGCTAACCACGAGGTCCATAGTTCAAAGCGACCAGCTGCTCCTAGGAAATCCTTATACAGGGTCTCTATGAGTCAGAACTGACTTGACGGCACTTGACAACATATAGATCTAGTTCACTCTTTTTAAGGACTAATTATTATTCCATGATATGCGTGTCTCATAATTTATTTAATGTAGCAATGTTTATTAAAAGTACATTATTTTGCTTTTACAAAAACAGTGTTTCTGTGAACATCATCCTATACATCTCTTCATGCATGTGTTTGCTAGGTCTCTAGGGCACACATCTAGTTTTCCTTTTAGCACTACATCAGTGGAAGCTGTTGACTAGTCATTCTCATGAAGGACTGAAAATGGCATCTGTAGACAGTGTTAACTGAAACAAATTTGCAAGAGCGCATAAGTTTTGGCTTATGGGGTTGTACTGGGTTAGGGTATTAAGTTTAAATCAAAACATAACAGTGATTTATAGAGGTTTGTTTGTCTGTAAGATACCCTGTGGAACTGAATATGTGCACTTCAAGATGTGAGACAATTGTGAAAATTGACAAAAGAAAAGAATTTTTGGTAAATCAACTTTTGGGTAATTTCCCATAAAAGTAAAAATGAGTGTGCATACAAGAATGGCCAAGAGATGTTGAGTTTGAGTCATTTCAGCATATGAAGCAGCAGTATTGGGGTTTGATGATAACATGTATGGTGCAGCAGAGTGGTGTTTGCAGTCAGACCAGGCTGTGTTTGAAACCTGATTGTGACACTGTTGCGTTTGTGATCCAAAGTAGCTCATGTGTGTAAGCCTTCAGAAAGCAGGCTTAACCATAACCTACTTCCCAGCATTGTCATAAGGAGCAAATGAGCTGGTGCAAAGAATGTCTAGAACATCAGTTACCACTCAGGGGCTAATCCATATTATATAGGTTAGAAAATATTATGACTATTAACATTAGCCATCACTATTCTTCACTACTGGCCAAGTTAACTTAGTGTTACCATAACCTCCATAAAAGAGGGAGCTGAATTGGATAATCTCAAAGGTTCTTTCCTCTTTTCCATTTTGCCAATTGGTTCTTTGTTTTGAAAAAGAAGAGTTTTGTTTATTGTCTTTATGAGGTTTTTAGTTGAGAGTATACTCACACACATGCAACACAGGCCAGGTTGAGAGTCCCACAGGTCTCCAGGAACAAAGTTTCATCCTCCTCTAAGGAGAGCTCATGCAGTCAAGAGGTAACAGAACCAATTTAGAAAAAGCAACTATGAGATAATACCTTTACCTAGGACACTCTGTGATGCATGAAAGGAACCTTCCTGTTCTACTCTTCTCTTCCAGTCCTCATCCCTTGCACTGGACTGCTAACCACAAGATTGGCAGTCCAGACTGATCAGCTGCCCCCTGGAAAACCTATACTGAGTCACTGACTCGGAACTGACTCAATGACGCTTAACAACAATATACCTGCTGTGAAGTCAGTTCTGACTCGTATCTGAGGCTATAAATCTTTATGGGAGCAGAAAGTCTTTCTCCTATGGAATGGCTGAACTGCTGACCTTGAAGTTTACAGCTCAACACGTAACCCACTATGCTACCTGAGCTCCTACATAGCTTTGTAGGTGTTAGTTGCCATCAATTCGGTACCAACTCATAGCGACCTTATGCACAACGAAAGAAAACACTGCCCCAGTCCTGTGCCAGCCTCACAATTGTTACCATGCTTGAACTGCTTATATTCTTATATATTCTGCTGCTTCAACTCTTATATTCTCTGCCACACTGACCACATCCCTCCTCTGACTGTCAGGCTCCCTCTCTCTCAGTGGGTGTTGCTTGTGCAGTGGTCATCATTCTACCTTGTAACAACAATGGCTATTACCATTTTTAGAACATTTATATGCTAAATGTTTTACATGCATTAACTGATTCATTTGTTAATTAATATGCATTTGTGCATTGACAGTTATATGCTAGACATGACTAAACGCTGGGATTACAGCAAGAAGTACAATACAGTTTCTGGCTTCATGGGTGATTGATTTCAGGGGAGAATACCAGAAAAAATGCAGCTAAATAACTGATATTACATTCTTAATACACATTGGTTTCAAGATAAATATTGTGGATAGAGTGATGGAGAAGGCTGATTATATAGGGTTGTCTGAGGGTTGACATTTGCACAGTGGTGTGAATATAGATGTTACATATGTAAAATCACTGCTGGGTAGACATTACATATCTCCATTTTATAGATTAGAAAAGAGATGAGTAGAAAGAGCTTTCATAATGTGTTATCAACATTTTTTTGTAGCAAGTAACAAAATATCCTGCTAACTGTGACTTAAAGAAGCAGGAGTTTATTTGTCTAACATTACAAGAACTCTGGAAGGAGGCAGTTCCTGTCTGTGGTTAAGCAATTCCATGATCTCCAAATCTGTCTCAGGGTTTCTTCTATTGATCTGGGCACAAGGCTACATTCCAGGCAGGAGGAAGCAGGGAAACATGCCCATTCCATCTGTTTGTTTGTTTTGTTTTTTAAATCAGGGAAGAAAATGGGATCTACAGGTTTCCTCAGTGGTCTTGCTGGGATGATCTCATCTCCCCTCCACCCTAACTTCTAAAAAGACTGAGGAAGTGAATAGTTAGTTGTTTTTCATTGTTTGTTTTTTTCTTTATAATTTCTACAATGGAAGAACGTAAAGGAAAAGATTTAGCAAAGAATGTTGGGTTAATTGAATTCTGTATCCCAGATTACAAGTCTAGTGAGTCAGATTGTTCTGTCTGTAAAGGCCTCCTACCTTATCCTTATGAGATTCAGCTGGGATAGCTACCTTCATAAGGGGCCCACAGGAGGCGACTAATATCAGTGACAGCTCCTGCTAAAATACTAGAGACAATACCACGTAGAAAGTTACAATAAAATAATATCAGCAAAAATAAATGTTGCTGTATGGCTGATATTGGGGAACACGGTGGCTTTGTAGGATAAGCACTGGACTTTGAACCACAAGTCTGGTAGGTTGAGCCCATCTACAGCTACACAGATGAAAGTTAAGGCTTTCTGCTACCACAAAGATTTACAGCCTCAGAAACCCTACACAGGATGACTGTGAGTCAGAACTGACCCCATATCCCTTAACAACAGCATCCTCAGTTTGCAAATTGTTTTGACCTATATTGACTTAGTAACTTTTCACAGCTAAGTGACACATAAGGCAGGAATCATTGTTGCCATTTTAATGATATGTTGTTGTTGTTGTTGTTGTTAAGTGCCATCGAGTCGGGTCCGACCCATAGCGACCCTGTACAGGGTTTCCGAGGGTGTAAATCTTTACGGGAGTAGAAAGCCTGATCTTTCTCCCGCGGAGCAGCTGGTAGTTTCGAACCGCTGACCTTAAGGTTTGCAGCCCGATTCGTAACCACTACGCTACCAGAGCGCCTTTTATATAGGGGGAAAAAATGAAGTGACGTAAAATTTTAGAAGAAAACCTATTCTTTCCCAATAATAATTTCCTTGATTTTATAAAAACAAACTCTGCTAAAGCAGAGTCTTGGTGTGGCATTGTGGGTTAATATGCCAGACTACAAAGCCATTTGAACTGCAAGGTTGGTGGTTCAAGCTCACCAGCAGCTCCTCAGAAACCTTATACAGGGTCGATATAGGTCGGAAACCAACTCGACGACACTTAACAACAACAATGGGATGCTTTGGAATAATGCACTGGACTGCAGAGTTGGTTTGAATTTGCAAGGTCAGTGGTACCAATTCACCAGCAGCTCCTTGGATACTCTATACAGGGTCGCTATGAGTTAGAAGCGACTCAGCTGCACTTAATACCAATACCAACAGTGGTACACTGGACTGTGAACCACAAAGTCGGCAGTTCAAACCCACCAAGTGCACCTCAGAAACCTTGTACAGGGTTGCTTTGAGTCGGAATTGACTCAATGGCACTTAACAACAAGTAGTAGTGTAATATGAGCCAAACTGAAACTGTTCATTGATTCCCACCTCTAAAAGACAATCAACAGTAGATCAATTTGTATTCTTTCAGATATTTTTGAATATATTTGTTACTATTATTCTTTTTATATTATTATCATTTTTAATGTGATGTGATCGTATTTTACTACTTTTACAGCCTAACAATATATTTAGAAAAGTTTTTCACATCATTTTATTTATATCGGTCTAATTATTTTAATAGATGCTTAGCAATTTATTTAAGAACAATCCATCTTCTTTAGATTCTTCCTCTTTTTCTCTGACCCTGTACTTTACCAAAGATGAAATCCTTCTCTTGGGACTGGTACTTCCTGATAACATTCCCAAAGTGTGTGAGATGAATCCCAGTGTCCTCACTTCTAAGGAACATTGTGGCTTCCAAGACAGATTTGTTCATTCTGCTAGCAGTTCTTGCTATGTTTAATATTCTTCACCAACACCATAATTCAAAGGCATCAATTGTTCTTCAGTATTCTTTATTCACAATCCAGCTTTTGCTTGTACATGAGGTGATTGAAAATACCATGGCTTGAATCAGGCGTACTTTAGTTCTCAAAGTGACAACTTTTTAACCTTTTGCAGCTGATTTTCCCAATACAGTATGTTGTTTGATTTCATGACTACTACTTCCATGGGCAAGCAGCTCTGGTAGCGTAGTGGTTACGAATCGAGCTGCTAATCTCATGGTCAGTAGTTCGAAACTACCAGCTGTTCTGTGGGAGAAAGATGAGGCTTTTTGCTCCCGTAAAGATTTACAGCCTTGGAAACCCCATACAGGGTCGCTGTGAGTCGGAACTGACTCCACAACACGTAACAACAGCAACAACAACTTCCATGGGCATTGATTGTGTATCCAAGTGAAATTAAACCCTTAGCAACATTAATACTGTCGGAATTTATCATAATGTTGCTTATTGGCCCAGATATAAAGGCTTATGCTTTCTCTATTTGAGGTGTAATCCATACTGAAGGCTGAAGGCTTTGATCTTCATCATTAAGTGCTTCATGACTCTTCAATTTCAACAAGGCCTCTCTAATATAAAAACTAAATATCTACTTAAATATAAACAAATATATGTTCAAGAATGCTTATTGTGAGATTACATGTTTGAGAAAAAGAGAAAGGTAGTGGATTGACACAATGACACTGTTACAAAGGGCTAAAAAATAGCATTGATTGTATGTGTGGCTTAAGACTGGCAGTGTTTAGTTCTGTTGTACATAGGGAAGCTGTGAGTCAGAATCAACTGGAGGGAACTTAACAACAATAATGACATTGAAAAAAGCACCTAGAAATAGCTTAACTGAATCAGAATGTGGGAGCATCGTGGCTCCACACAATAAGCAAAGGACTGTGAACTACAAGGTCCATGGTTTGAGCCCACCAGCTGCTTCACAGAACACACGTTAGGCTATCTCCTCACTTGAAGATTTAAAGCCTCAGAAACCCTATACAGGGTTGCTATGAGTCAGAACTAATTTGATGGCACTTAAAAACAATCAAAATATAGGCACTTTAAAAATTTTATAGTATTACACAATTTTTCTCCATTAGCAGTGTATAGTTCCCTATACTGTCATTAGCATTGAATATTATATCCTTTTAGTCCTTGATAATCTTAAAGACAAAACAATATGTGTAATTATTTTAATGAGTATTTCTTGGAATAACAGTGAATGTAAAGAATATTTTCAAATAAAATTGTTGGTCAGTATTTCTTTTGTCAGAAGATCATTTGGTGGCACATTCATTAAGCTCTGGACTGCTAGCTGCAAAGTCAGCAGTTTGAACCCAGTAGTGTGGCAGTCTGTAAAGATTATGACCTTAGATACCTCATGTGGCCTTTCTATTGTATCCTATAAGGTCATCAGGGATTTTATTTATTTTGCTAATTATTTATTTATTTAGTAAATTTCCCTGTTGTGGCCTTTGTTCATTTTTCAATTAGGTTCTGTGTGTGTGTCTGATATTTATATATTGTTGATATTACTCATTGTACAGTACATATGTTATCTGTCTTTCCCTTCACTTAGTGCCACTGAGTCAATTCTTATTCATAGTGACCCAGTACAAGAGTTCCAAGCAGTGTCTGGTGGGTTTCAACCATTAACCTTGAGACTACAAGCACAGTGCCACACCAGGTCTCCAACATATGTTGTCTCTCTCTCTCTCTCTCTTTTTTTATATTCACTTTCTCCTTAGTCTTTAAGCTGTTTTGATGTTGTCTTTTGCTATAAACTTTTCAGACTGTTACATACTCAAATCTTTCTATCTTTTTCTGTCTTATTGCAATGCTAAGAAGAGTTCGAAACAGTCTGATTATAAAGTCTTTCAAATTGGAAATGCACTGTAAGTGGAACTTTGACAATATGGGATCTTGTTGGTCTCAAGTAATTATCATTCTGTGACTGATATTTACCCACACCCATTTGCAGTATAGTCCAACCCAGGATTTAATAACCCATAGTATATTTGCACAGACTTTCTCATTTTATAACCATTTAAAATTAGTTCTGAAAGATGAATGACTCATTTTTTAATATAGTTCCTTTGAGTATAGCTCGACCCTAGGACGTTTCAGAGTTTCAGATGGAGAGTCAGTGGCTTAGTCAAAACAGCACAAATGTAATTTTACTTACTCAAAACATTTTCCTTTTTGTCAATTATTTTTTGTTTTTTGGGGTTTTTTTTTTCACTCCAAATGTTGTCTCTAATGAATTAAGTTTTAGGCTCAGTCCAAACTTGTCATTGATGATGGTTTTCTAAATGGAGGAGGTTGAAATAGAAATGATCAGGTGAGTGAGAAAAGAAACACAGAAAAACTTGAGCAAGCCAAAATCTGTATAAGCAGGAAAGTTGCCTGTGAAGAAAACTCAAATATCAGCTTCTAATAGATAGCAATAGAAAAGTAAGACTGTACCTTGTCAAAAGTGGATGACTTGCAGAAAAATAAGGCAGTCCCTTTTAATTTTGCCTCTCACAGGATTAATTGTACCTGTTTTTTTTTGGTTTTTTTTGCCATTCAAATAAATCTGCTTGTCAATATTTAATTAATAATATTAATTAAACTATTAATACTGGGGTATATGGGTAAATATTCCATAAATTGTATTCCATGTGGCATTTATATTCACAGTATATACCAATAAACAATATTCTCATCAACAGAGAAAAGATTGAAGTTGTCAAGGACTTCATTTCTTTCATCAACTATCAACACTCATGGAAGCAGCAGTCAAGAAATCAAACGAGATGTCTATTGCATTAGGCAAATCTACTACACAACAACTTTTTAAAGTGTTGAAGAGCAGTGGTGCTTGAGGACAAAGGTGTGCCTGACCCAAGCCATGGTATTTTCAATAATCTCACATGCATGTGAAAGCTGGACAGTGAATAAGGAAGACCGAGAAGAATTGATGCTTTTGAGTTACGGTGTTGGAGGAGAATATTGAAAGTGCCATGGGCTGCCAAAAGAACAAACAGATCTGTGTTGGAAGTGCAGCCAGAGTGCTCTTTGGAGGCCAGGATGAACAAACTTCATCTCTCATACTTCAGACATATTGTCAGGAGGGGTCAGTTGCTGGAGAAGGATATCATGTTTGGTAGGGTGGAGGGTGAGAGAAAAAGAGGAAGACCCCTAGCAAGATGAATTAGCAAAGTGGCAGCATCATTGGGCTTAAGCGTGGCAACAATTGTGAGGTTGGCCCAGGACCAGACAGTGTTTCATTCTGTTGTACATAGGGTCGCTATGAGTGGGTACTGACTCGATGGCACCTAACAACAAGAACAAACCCTGGTATGACCTAAGAACAATAGATCTTTGCTGTGGAGTCAGATTTGACTCATATCTGAGGCTATAAATCTTTATCTGAACAGAAAATCTTTCTCCTGTGGATTCGCTAGTAGGTTTGAACTGGTGACCTTGCAGTTAGCAGCCCAAATCATAACCCACTATGCTACCAGAGCTCCGACATAGCTTTGTAGTTGTTAGGTACCATCGTTTCAGGACCAACCAATAGCAACCTTATGAACAACAGAAGAAAACACTGCCTCCTGTCCTGCTCCAACCTCATAACCGTTAACATGCTTGAGCCTATTGCTTCTGCCACTGTGTCAATCCATCTCACTGGGGGGTTTTTCTTTCTCTCTGACCCTCCACTTTACCAAGCATGATACCTTTCTCCAAGGACTGGTCCTTCTGACAATATTTCCAAAGCAAGGTTGGTATGAACTGCAAGATTGATTGATGGTTCAAGCTCACCAGCCACTCCTTGGAAAACCCTATACAGGGTCAGTATGAGTTGGAATTGACTCATAGATACTTAACAACAACAACCCAGGTGTGGCACAGCAGGATAAAGCACCAGACTGCAGTGAACCACAAGGTCAGTGGTTCAAGCTCCTAAGTCCCTCCTGAGGCACCCTATACAGGATCGCTGTGAGGCAGAACCAACTCAACAGCACTAAAACAATACCCTTTGATGAAAGGAACCCTGATAGTGTAGTGAGTTAACACAAGGCTACTGACTGCAATGTCAGTATTTCGAATTACCAGTCGATCTGTCGAGAAAGATGAGACTTTCTGCTCCTGCAAAATTTGCAGCCTCGGAAACTCTATACAGGATTGGTATGAGTTGGAACCTACTCAGTGACTGACAAAACATCACCACCACCAGCAGCCTTTGCTAAATCATGTGGATTTTTGAAATTCTACAGGCCTGGTCTTAAATTCTGCCTACTTCAGTCAATAATTTTGTGAGACAAGTTATGTAACTTTTACAGCCTCAGTTTTTAAATCTATAAAATAGGGATAATGTCTACAATTGCCATTAAAAATCACTCATTTTGTCATTTCTGTTGTTCATTTCACTAATGATTGTAAAAAGCCAGGTGATTTGTTGATGTACGTTGTGGCCTCAGGTGCATGTACTGCTTACAAATCATAGCAGATGAAAGTAAGTGAAATAAATAAAAACGGAATAAAACTGCCATTAATTTGGCATTTTATAAGCAGGTTCTCTCTGGCAGTCAATTTGTGCTGTCTGTGAAAGTAGCTCAACTTTTCATTTTTATTTTACTTTTTTACATCTCAATCTTTCGTGACTTAAAACTAATGACATCTGAATATTTCTCAAGCAGTTACTGCATATTTATGAAGGACAGTTAATCTGTGGAAAGGTAAAGAGAGAGAAATCATGAAATTTTAGAGCTAGGAGACTTGCTTTATTATAGCGTAGTACCTTCCAATAGTGTTAGATCACTTCTGATTCATAGCGACCCTGTGCACAACACAATGAAACACTGTCCAGTCCTGCACCAGCCTCACAATCCTTGCTATGCTTGAATCCACTTGTGCTGCCACTTTGCCAATCCATCTTATTGAAGGTCTTCCTCTTTTTCACTGCCTTTCCACTTTACCAAGCATGGTATCCTTCTCCATGGACTGGTTCCGCTTGATAATACGTCCTAAGTGTGACAGATGAAGTCTGGTCATCCTAGCTTCTAAGGAGCATTCTGGCTGTACTTCTTCCAACACAGATTTGTTTTTTCCTTCTGGCAGTCCATGGTACCTTTAGTATTTGCCTCCACCACCGTAACTCAAATGCATCAATTCTATGGTCTTCATCAATCATTGTCCAGAGTTCACATGCATGCATATGTGGTGGTGGTGTTCAGTTGATTCTGACCCATAGAAACCCTGTATAGGGTTTCTAAGGAGCAGCTGGTGAGCTTGAACCACTGACCTTTCAGTTCAAATGACTTTGCAGTCTGATGCATTAGCCCACTGCACCACACCAGGATGCCACACCAGAACTCCACATGCATGTGAGGCTGTTGAAAATTCCAAGGCTTGAGGTAGACACAACTTGGTCCTAAAACTAAAATCTTTGCTGTAGTTGAGGGAATCTGAGATTCGAGCAAGTAATGTTTCTAATATTAGTAATAATAAGAAACAACTACAGAAAAAAAAATTATACATGCACTATGAAAGATCTTAGGTGATTCCATTCTAATTCATATAAAGGTGAAAAATATGAAACCAGATGTCATTCTCTTCCTCATGCTTGTTTCCCCCTGGGTATCCGTGGTCATCTGGGTGTCCAAGGAAGTTTTTTCCTACAGGTTACAATAAATAGGGTATCAAATAAAGTCTGGGGGCACAGATAGGTGCAACTCCCACTTGACATCAACAGTGAGGGCGCAGGATGTTGGCTGTGGGTAGGGCAATTCCCTGTGAATGCAGAGGGTGGATGCAGAAGGTTTCAGGGCAGATGATATACACTGTTAATTTTAACAGACTGGGCTGTAAATAGGAGCTTGCCTGGTTCGCAGGAGTGTGGTTTCCTTGCTGGGAAGCCCCTAGAGGCTGCTTCCTCTCCCCTTTTGGTATGACCCCTTCCAGGTCTAATCCTTCCATCTCAGGTTTCTATGATAGACCTGCCACCTAGCAGCATCCCATCTCTCCTTTTCTTCAAGCCCGGGCCATCTGTTCTATATCAGAGTGGAGAGTTCTTCTGTAACTCAGCACATCCATCCCCAAATCTATGCTTTCTGGCCAGGAGGCCATCCATTCCCTGAGGCTAATAATGAATTCTTCCTTGTTTCTGCATTTCTGCTGTGTCATCCCTTACTGGAAGAAATGATTGCAAATACCTAGGTGTTAAATGACGAGGGGCCAAGAGAAGAGGGAATCCTGAGAACAAAAACATGTGTGCTTGTATTCCAAAAATAGGATGGTGCCCTCGTCTACATCATTGTCTGGAGCAACATTACTATCATTACCACCTGCACCACCACCAGCAACAGCCACAAGTACATTTATACAGGACTTATTGTGAAAGTGCTAGACCAAAAACCAAACCAGTTGACTCCAACTCTTGGAAGCCACAGTGTGTGCCTCTGGCTGGGTTCTAACTGCCAGCCTTTTGGTTAGCAGTTAAGCATTTAATCATTTGTGCCACCCAAGAGCTCCTGTAAAAATGTCATGATAAGTACATGATAACCTTTCATCTCACAACTTCCCTATTGCATTGGTCCTAGTGTTTTATTCGATTTGTGCAAAAACTGAGACTTTTAGGAGTTAAAAAGTATTCCTGACTCCGTGGTTCTCAACTGAAGGCCAGGGGACATTTTTTGGTATCTGGAGGCATTTTAGGTTGTCATGAATATGAATCTGATACCACTTTGCTACCAAGATGCTACCATCTTGGCTGAAAGCAGAGAATATTACAAAGATGTTTACCTCTGCTTTATTGACGACACAAAGGCTGTCGATTGTATGGATCATGACAAGCTATGGACAACATTGCAAAGTATGTGTATTCCAGAACACTTAATTGTGATCATGAGGAATTTGTACCTGGACCAAGAGGCAGTTGTTCGAACAGAACATGGGAACGCTGAATG
>NW_006408575.1:14695394-14711804 GCF_000296735.1 Chrysochloris asiatica
TACTTACTTATTGATGAAGAGCTAAGTATGACTTTTACCTCAATGTACAGAAAACTAAAATCCTCACAACTGGACCAACAAATAACATCATGATAAATAAAGGAAAGACTGAGTTGTCCAAGATTTCAGTTTACTTTGATCCACAATGAATGCTCATGAAAACAATGCTCAGCAGTCAAGAAATCAAATGAAGTATTGCCTTGGTTAAATCAACTGCAAAAAAACAAAAAAAAAAACAACCTTTTTAAATTGTTGAAGAATGAAGATGTCACTTTGAGAATTAACTTGTGCCTAAAACAAACCATGGTATTTACAGTCACCTTATATGCAAGTCCCAACTGAACAGTGAATAAGTAAGACTGATATTGACCTAGAATGTTGAAAATACCATAGACTGCCAAAAGAGCAAACAAATCAGTCTTGGAAGAACTAGAGCCAGATTGCTCCTTAGAAGAGAGTGTGCTGAGACTTTGTTTCATGTACTTTGAAAATATCATCAGGAGAGACTAATTCCTAGACTTTGAAAATATCATCAGGAGAGACTAATTCCTAGAGAAGAACATCCTATATCAAAGCAGTGGGTCAATGAAAAAGAGAAAGCCCCTCAATGAGATGGATTGGCACAGTGGCAACAATGGGCTGCAGCATCACAGTTGTGAGGCTGGTGCAGGACTGGACAGTGTTTGGTTCTGCTGCACAGAGGGTCGCTATGATGGCACCCAACAACAACAACGACAACAAGATCATCCTATAACACACAGAACAGCTTCATGCAGTAAAGAATTACTGCCCAAACAAAAGGGTCAGCAGTGGAGAAGTTGTGAAACCTTGGCATTAAGATGACACATCTGCAAGTTGAAGAGAGTTGTTACATTAGTTAGTGTTGGGTTTTTATCAGACGCTTTTACTATATCCAGAAAATCATGTGTGCTCTCTCATTAATCTGTTTATATTATGAATTCTAGCAATTTTTAAATGTTAAAACCATTCTCTCATTCTTTAAATAAATTCTAATCACAGTATGCTATTTCTGTGAAGCTCCATACAATAAGCACTGGACTGGAACCACAAGAGACACAGTTTGAACCTATCAGCCACTTCAGAGTAGAAAGATCAGGCTTTCTACTCCCACAAAGATTAAAAAAAAATCCTTAGAAATCCTATACAGGGTCAGGGAGCTGACTTCAAGGTACTTAATGACAGCATTATTAAATGTTATTGTAGACATTTATTTAGTAAAAGTAAAAAGGCAAAATGAAACAAAACAGAAAAAACTTTATATATCAGAGATACACAGGGATTCTTGAATAATGGTTACTGCTGGTGTGTGGTTTACGTTAGCTTCACCCACATAAATTTGTTTGGTGTCCTTGGTTCACAAGTTAACTTCTAGTAACTTGAAAATCTCCAGTAAATAGAAGCATGTTTGATGAGGCATCCAGACCACACCTGAACTTTCCGTTGCCACCCCTTCCACAAATGATTCTCCATTTATGTGTGACTGGACAGGAAGAAGAGACAGGTGTTCTGCCACTTGAGACCTAAGTGTGTCTCTTACCTGTGTCAGGGTGCATGGATCAGAGTCACCGAGGACAGAAGGCTCTGGGTTATTATTAGGAGTTTAGGTGTAGAGTAAAAACATTCAGCAAATCAAGCACAGAAAGAATGAAGAGCCAGAGCTCAAGTGGGGGAGACAATATCATTTTTAACTGGTTGGGATGGACACAACTATGAAAAGGACCTTAGACTGTAGAGCTCATTTGCATTTAGTGTTCCAATTGTGATTTCTCATGTCAGAACTATCAGTTCAGTATTTCCTCAATGTTTACTTACATGTTGCTATTGTGGCACTGAAATTTATGTGTTGGACTTCAAAGTCTGTTTGATTGCAAGGTTGCCAGTTCAAGCTCTCCAGCCTCTCCTTGGTAACCCTATATAAGGCCATTCTGAGTTGGAACCTCCTGGACAGCACTTAACAACAACAAAAATGATGCCATGGTGCTGAACAGGTTTCAGTGAAGCTTTTAGACTGAGACAGAGTAGGATGAAAGCCCTGATGATCTGCTTCTGAAAATCAGACAATGAAAATCCTCTGGATCACAATGGTGCAGTCTACAACTGATCACGGAGTGGTGTAAGAACAGGCAGTATTTTATTCCATTGTGCATGGGGTCTCCATGAATCTGGAGAGAACTCAAGGGCAACTAAAAATAACAAAAAAAATACTTGATTGTCCCTGCTGAGATTACAGACTCCTGAGTATCTCTATAAGAATACTTGGATTCAGTAGGTTTGGGCTAGGCACAGAAATATGCATTGTAGTAATAGATAGGGATGGAGAGGTCATGGACCAAAGGCAGAAAAAAGATGGATCAAGAGTTTGAAAATTCCTGGCTTGTTAAGATTTGGGGAACTCAGGCAGTCACAAGTCAATGTGAACATCTTAATGTGAGTGTGAGCGCTGTGCCAATGGATCACATTTAGGCAAGGAGGATTATGGATTGTTATTGCACCAGTGAAACATGTGTATTAATCAATAGTGCCTAGTGGCTTTCACTTGTAACTCACACATGCCAAAGACTTACGCTGATCTTTTTTCCCTTGTCTAGACTCAGCCCTGAGCAGGCATAAATACCAACCCTAGCCTTCCATGCTATCTTGTTGTAAAGTGCCGTTGAGTCAGTTCCTACCCATAGTGACCCTGTATAGGGTTTCCAAAGAGCAGCTGGTGAACTTGAACTGCCAACTTTGCAGTTCAAACGGCTTTGCAGTCTGATGCATTAACCCACAGCGCCACACCAGGACTCCTTCTTAATTAAGCTCTAAAACAATAGAAATGGTTAGGCTTCAGATTTATAAAAACAGACATTTTAGTGTTATTTTTATAATAGTAATCTTTAGGGGCAGAACTATTGTTTCAGAGAGAATGTAGGAGAAGAAAATGTTGGAATTTAAAACAAAAGAATGAAGGTACAAAATGATGGCGCTATAAAATTGCTATTAGAAGGCAGCATATTTATAGCAAGAAAATCACTGTTTAGACCTGGTTTAAAAACTGGCCTCTCAGATGACCAATTAGATCATAAAGCTGGCCTCTTCCTGATTTCATTAGCACAGGGTGTCTCCTTGGGGACTTGTATTTTCTTAGCCATGCAGTGCTTCACAGCTGGGCTGAAAATGCTGCCACATTATTTTTGAAAGCAAGAAAGTTGTGATTCCAGACTCTCCCAGGATTTTAACTCTCTTGCCTGAACAGCCTGACATTACAACAGATGGTCCACATTGGATCGTTTGCGACTACCTTGGATATTAATGACCAAACTCTTTGGAATAACAACTAGTGCATTAGCTTTTGTAGAATGGTGTTTAATGTATATCTATTTGCAGTAATGAATCTTATAACTCTTAGAGCTATAAGTTCCTAAGGGAACATGATCCCTGGCACTCAGTAGTGCTCAGTCAGTGCCTGAGGTGGGAGATGAATTCATTGTGAGAATGCTCACTACTAGTTCCTCCAGGTAACTGACTGACATAGATTAGGATCTCAGGAAGCTAACTCAGGGAAGGCTCTGTATTAGAGAGGGCTTCTGGCATTCAGACCTATGGAAGATAATGGAAAGAAAAAATGGGCATAGGGAGAAGTAGGACTGAGGTGTAGTTTCAATGAAGCCTCTTCTGACCCCACATGGAGCCTCACAACAGAGATCTGAGCCCACAGGGAGCTCTGAAGCTGGGATGGCTCTTTAGAGTTCTCCGGAGTTGATGGAAGCAAATTGGGCTTTACTATCATTGCCTGTACCACTCATCGGATATTAACTAACCCACAGGGCAGTTCTCAGAGATGGCTGACAGCTGAGGGCACTCCTGGCAGCTGAGAAATACATGCCTTCGTTCCTAAAGGGAGTGTGGTTATGGTATTATGACATGAGTTTTGCTTGTACTAGACGATCAGTTAGGACTGGCTCAGATAAGAGTGAATATAACCTTGACAAGTATGGTTATGACATGAAATTTCTAATTTTCACTGGCATTTACTTACAGGTATACCTGACTCTTGCCATTTTCCCTTCACATGCAACCTTGCCTTGACCTAATGCTGAGAGTAGTGTGAGGTTGGCCCAGGATCGGGCAGTGTGTCGTTCTGCTGTGCATTGGGTCGCTATGAGTCGGTATCGACTCAATGGCAACTAACAACAACAACAACAATGCTGAGAGGAAAGTTTATGTGTTCTTGACTTTCATGTATTTACTTGGTCTGGTCACACTGTTCCTGTCCAATCTATTTCTCAGTGCCTGCTGATGCCCATTTCCTGCTCAGGCCATCCTAATCTCCTTACCATCTGCCTGTCTTTCTCTATCTGTCTCTGCATTCTTGACACAAATGTGTCTCTGACTCATTGAGTCCCACCCACCCTCAAGAGCCACCTGAAGACTCTCATCTTCTCACTGCTCTATGTACTTTCTGAAGCCTTTGGGAAATGGTTTTCTGCTACTAGGTTTGATGCTTCATGATACACTTCTTGGCACTATTTATTTTTTTTCACACACATGCAGTCTTTGTTGTTTCTAGTAGATCAAAAACTTTTGAAAGGCAAGGCCAGGTTTGACAATTCTTTTTTGGTATCCTCTTCAGTGCCTAGAACAGCATATAGGTTGTTCTAAACCAAAATTAGCCTGGCTGCAAGAGCAGAAAGAAATGAAGGACTTCTAGACCCTCCCTTCCCATGGAAACTTCTCCTCTCACCATTAATCTGCTGAATGTCTATTTTGCCTTCAAGTTTAAACTTTCATTTCTCTTTCTTTTCTAATCCAAATTATGTATTTTGTCCCAACCTTATTTTCTTTTTCATCCTTAGCACCTTGGGGGTTTTTTGTTTTGTTTTGTTTTTTCCTTCAAAGCACCTATCGTAATTTGTAATTATCTATCTGCTTGTGTGTTTTTCTGCTTGACTTCTGTTTCCCTGCCCATGGCATGAGGGTAAAAGCTTTGTCCGTTTCTCCATGCCAAGCAATGTGTCTGATGCTTATCTCTTCTCCATAAACATTGTCTGAATGATTGCGTGAAAGGAGAGCAGAATACAAATGAAATGGTGGGTGAATAAATCATACACTAGAAAGTTCTCAGTTGCTTGTTTTATAGTATGATTGAGCTTTTTGTGAATTAAGCATACACTCGTTTTGAAGCTGAAAACACATTTTTCTCATTCTAATAGACCTGTCTACACTGTTGGCTAGTTGGGTTTAATATTCAGGGAGACCAAATCTGAACACTGACTGCCACTCCCTGGTCTTCCTCTAGCCATCTCTGACTGACTTCAGGTTACCATTTATTTGTCTCACAGCATGTCTGCTCTGTCATTTTATGTGCAATTAATGCTGTCTGTGATCAGAATTTCTTTGACATCTTTCCCAGCCAGTAAGTAAATTTAGAGACCTAATTACTAGATGCCTGAACTTTGGGCCTCTCTTTGAGGCCTAAGCTATGATACTGCAGATGAATAACTTGGTCTGTGCTGCTTTCTGGGTCTAAGGCTTTGGGAAATTATGATGTCTGTATCTACAAAGTATTTCAAACACCAGCACCTGAGATTGGCCTCTGTCATAGTGGATACGCACCTTTCTGTACTTCCCCCAACCCTGAGTTTTACTCTTCCACTTCTGTTTTGGTCAGACAACCAGTGAAGACAAATAGTTCAGCTAGGAAACCTTCCATAGGCGGGGTTTTACTTCAGGGTCTTCTCCTGTTGTCAAGGGGAGAAAAGTAATGCATTGTTAAACAATTAGTGAGATAGTGCTTGTACTGTAAAAAACATTTTTCCTATCTGCATGTAGTCTTTCAGATTGGCACATGGAATTCTGACATGGGGATCAATAGTACCAATGGTGATAATGGTATTTGCCAGTCATTTCTGTGTTCTGTTCATAGCACCGTGGGTTAGGCATTGGACTGCTAACCTCTAGGTTGGTGGGTCAAACCTACCATCACTCCTACAGGAGAAAGATGAGACTGCCTCCATAAAGATTTCGAGTTTGGGATCCTACATAGGGCTGTTGTGAGTCAGAATTGACTCCGGGGCAGTGGGTTTTTGGAAAGAGGCCCTGTACTAAGCATAACCTTGTATGTTGCCTTTTGTTACTATTCCTGTTTTATAGATGAGAAAACAAAATTTCAGCAGTTCAATAACCTGTCTACTAGCTGGGAAAACTGAAACTCGAGCCTAGGTCTCTCAAACTCCAAAGTTTATACTCTGAACAGTGTGGTACTTTTTCTATGATATGAAACTCCTCAGCTAGAATTCTTAGCCAAGATTAAGGTACCAGAAAGAAATAGAATTTTCTGATAAGCTCTGATAAGCATATAGAAATGATGTTTTAAGAGAATGTAGCATTGCGTTGATTTCAATTTTTGGCAGATTTTTAGGTCAAATGGTGATTGTGTTAGTAATCTTGGGGATTGTGGTTATTGTATTATTCTATTCAGAGGAAGTTTTCATAGAAACCCAGGGCTCAAGGTGTCTCAACTATTCCAACCCCTTGTCCCTCTGCTGATATCCACCTAATCTGTCCTTGACAGGTGACTGCTATTCTCGTTCTAAGTGTATGCCTGGAAGAAAAATCCATAACCTTTTCCACTGACCTGTTCCAGTTCATTTGCCCAGATCATTCACATGATTCCTGTTTGTCTCCAGAAACATTAAGAAATCTCTCCTATATGAGACTTTTGTTAATTATGTAATGTTGTTATATTGTTAAGTGCCTTGGAGTCAGTTCCAATTCGTATCGATGCTGTGTAGGGTTTCTGAAGAGTAGCTGGTGGGTGTGAACCCCCGATCTTTTGGTTAGTAGTTCATTGCTTATCCTACAATGTCACCCCAAGACTCCAATTATATAAAAGATGTAATTATTTACAATTGTAAAACACCTTCCACTTTACAAAATACATCCACATTCTCGGTTTTGATTTGATCCTCTGAATTAAATGAGGCAGGGATTCATCCACTCATTCATCTACTCATTTAGCAAATAGTTGTCTCTTACTTAAATTAAAACATTTTGTAGATGAGCAAACTGGGGTTCAGAAAGAGTAAATCACTTGCTTTATGTCTCTTCATCTTCTAATGCCAAGTTAAGGTTTTGTTTTGTTTTGTTTTTCCAACCCTGTGGGTGACCTGATGTTTGAAAAGTAGTCCCTAGACTTATTTTCCTACACCATGGATTAAAATTAAGAAAGCCTAAAACCCTTAGGCCTTCTTAATTAGGAATCGCCAGCTTTTCATTTAGTATGCATAACTATTTTGACACCACTTTGCATTAACCAAGGAGTCCTGGTGGCACACTTGACTTAATGTTAGGCTACTAACTGATGTGGAGGGGTTGTTGGTGTTGTTATGTGCGGTGGAGTCAGGTGTGACTCATAGCCACCCTGTACAGGGCTTCTGAGGCTGTAAATCTTTACGGAGCAGAAAGCCTCATCTTTCTCCCACAGAACAGCTGATAGTTTCGAACTGCTGACCTTAAGGTTCGCAGCCTGATTCATAACCACTATGCTACCAGAGCTCCGTCATTTCTAAAATATATAGGTGTTGTAGTTTCCTATATATTTTAGAAATGAACCCCTTGTCTGATGTGTCATGGCAAAATATTTTTTCCCATCCTGTGGGTTCCCTTTTTATTCTTCTGGTGAAGTCTTTTGATGCACAGAAGTTTTTAATTTTTAGTATATCCCAATCATTATTTTGTCTTCTTTTGTTTGTGTAGTTTTCAAAATGTTTTGTAGTCTGTGTATTCCCTGAATTAGTGCCTCACATTCGTCCCTATTTTTTCATTGATGGCCTTCATAATTTTGGGATTCACATTTAGGTCTTTAATCCATGCTGACTTGGTTTGTGTATAAGGTGTGAGGTAAAGGTCTTGTTTCAATCTTTTGCATATCGCTTTCCAGTTCTGCCAGCACCATCTGTTGAAGAGACTATCCCCTCCCCATGCGATATATTTAGGTACTTTGTCAAAAATCAGTTGGCTGTATGTAGATGCGTTAATTTCTGGATTCTCGATTCTGTTCCATTGATCAATGTATTGTTCATTGTACGAGTACCAAGCTGTTTTGACCACTGTAGCTGTGTAATAAATTTTGAAGTCGAGGAGTGAGAGGTTTCCAACCTTACTCTTCTTCTTAAGCAGTGCTTTGCTTATCCTTGGTCTCTTTCCTTTCCATATAAAGTTTGTAATTGTTTTTTCTAAATGCATCCTTCTTGACATAGACATTTCATATTGCCATTACTGAAGGCTTAGCCTGTGTTCTCCAGACTTGTGTCAGCTTTCTCTATAGATATTTCCATGGTTATCTGCCTGTTCATGCATTTAACATTTTATTGCGTCAACCAAAATATGGGAGTCCTGGTGTGTTGCTGTAGGCTAAGTACTGGACAGCTAACTGTAAGGTTAGTGGTACAAGCCGACCCACTGCTCCTTCGAAACCCTATGCAGGGTCACTGGGAGTTTGAACTGATTCAACAACACTTAAAAACAACCACAGTGGAGTATGAGACCCATGAGAACAGTGACCTTATCTGTATTTAACATTGTATATCCCAGTATATAAGGAGCTCTGGTAGTGTAGTGGTTACGAATCGGGCTACAAACCTCAAGGTCAGCAGTTTGAAACTACCAGCTGTTCCGTGGGAGAAAGATGAGGCTTTCTGCTTCCGTAAAGATTTACAGCCTCAGAAACTCTATACAGGGTCACTATGAGTCGGAACCAACTCCATGGCACACAACAAAAACAACAACATCCCATCTCAGCAGTACAGACACCTACAAAGTATTGAATGAGTGAATGAATGCTCTCCCTTTGAGCAATCATATTTATTCTCATGACTTTAAGTTCCAAATATATGTTGATATCTTCTAATTGTTTTTCAAATCTCTAGTCTAGATTTACAATCCAAGCAGCAGAATCTTCAATTTAGGATCACACTTATAGTTTATGCAACAGAACCTTCTTTCTACATCTACTTGGTTGTTCTAAAGGCATGCTAAGTTCAATATGCCAAAAACTGAACTCAGAAACTTCTTTTAAACCTGGTTATCTTTCCAAGTGTTCTATATATCGCTAAGTAACAAATCATCTGAAAAGTTAGTGAGTCAACACAATGACAATCATTTTATTATTTCTTGTTTATATTTTTGTGACTCTGGAATTGGGAAGGACTTGGTTGGATGATTCTATCTTAAATCTTTCAATTACTTGCAACCACATGGTTGGACTTAGAACCGGTAAAATAGGCATACCTGGAGACTAGCTGATTTTCTCTCTTTCTTTCATAGTCTCCTGGTGTCTTGGGATTCCACGCCAAGTGGTGTCTTTAGGGAAGTCAACTGGGATTCCATACCAGATGGTGTCTTTAGGGAAGTCCAACTGTTCGCATCGCATCTCAAGTCTTCAGGAGTGAGTTTTTTCAATAAGCATTTTGAAAGTTACATGATTTTTTTTTTTTTTTAACCTAACCTTGAAAATTATATAGCATCACTCTATAAGTCAAAATAGTTCCAAAAACCTATCCAGTCAAAAAAAGGACAGATTTCACCTTTCCATGGAAGGAGTACCAAAATCACTAAGAAAAGTCTATGTGATGAGATTTTATGTGACCATCTTTGAGAAATCAATCTGTCTACTAGGGCTCTTTCTCTCACAACAAAACCAGAAAGATAACCCTGATACTCCCTCTCCCCTATGCCCCATATCCATTTATTATCAAATTCTACAATTTTCTCTCCTAAATCTTTCTCAATTTGCTCACATCCTTGTCCACCTCTCTAAGCTTTCACGGTGACTGCCTTGGGCCACTGTAGCAGTCTGCACTCCTCTATTGTCCTAATCTGTTCTCTGAGCTGTAGCCACAGTAAGCTGTTCCGAATGAAATCCTGATCAGGTTTGTTCCAGCTGAAAATATTTTAAAAGTTTTTTCCTGTTCAAGAAATAAAGACCCAGGCACTTAGAAGGGTTCAAAATGTCCTCACTTTGGTCACTGCCTACCTCTTCAACCTTATTCTACTATCCCAGCATTTCAAGTTCCTAACACTCATTATGAATGTTCCTTCTTGCTTTCAGGGTCTTTGTTGCTTTCTGCCAAAATAATGTGTGCATACTCCTTTGCCTTTTATTTACATAATAGATCTCAGTTCATCAACATTACCCCTCCCCCACAACTTTTGATATAAGCTTTCTTAGCAACAAGTACTTTCCATCCATTCTTGTGATCACACTCTGTTACTACATATGCATTAATGAACTATGGCTTTTAATATTTGTGTCCCTAATTGAACAAAAAGCACTGGAGAAGATGATTGTGTTTGCTCATCACCGTGGGCTTAATTCTACAGACTAGTCCTGTGTACCTGGCCAGAGTCTGCTAAGTACTCACCAAAATGGATATTGAATGGATGCATTAAAACAAGGCTTTATTTTCTTTTCTTTTACTGTGGCAACAAATTACCACAAACCTAAAGACTTAAAACAACATCCACTTATTATCTTACTGTTGACGTGTTTCAGAAACTCAGGCACGTTGTGGTTTATCCAGGTTCTGTGTTTAGGGTCTCCTGATATGGATGTGCAGATGTGGGCAGGCCTGGGCGCTAATCTGGAGACAAATCTTTTTCCAGACTCATTCAGGTTATTGGCAGAATTCATTCCTGTATGGTTGCTGGCCACTATCCAGAGGTTGCTCTTAGCTCTTAGTAGCTACATTCATTTCATGGTCCATAGCCTCAGATTTTCTCAGGCTTTGAAACTCTTTGCCTCTCTGCCTTTATCTCTCTAACTTCCTCATCTTTTATCTTTTGCTGTTAAGTGTTCATGTGTTTACATTGAATTTACCAGTATAATCCAGGATACATTTAAATGTTACAGGATTAGGTTGTGGATGTACTTAATGCCGTTGTTGATAGTTGTCATCACGTTGGTAACTTTTTCCAGTCCCATGGCATCTTTGTGACCATAGGTCATGTTCTAGTCCATTATTGTGACCTCTGTGTATTTTGAGTACTTTCCAACCTATGGGGCCCATCTTCTAGCACTTTTACAGATCATAATTTATTTTTATTTTTATTGACTTATTTTCAAAAGAAGATCTCTAGGCCTTTTTGCTACTCTGTCTTAGCCTGGAAGCTACAATGAAACTGTCCGTTATAGATGCCTGTGCTGGTATTTGAAATACCGATGACATAGCATCCAATACCATAATAACATATAAGCCACTGCAATATGACAAATGGACAGATGGGTGGTGTGGACATAACTGGGGGCCATTATTCTGTCTACCATATAGTCTTTGTTATTGTTGTTAACTGCCATCAATCAGTTCCAACTCACAATGACCCTGTGTAAGGTTTCCAAGGAACAGCTGGTGGGTTTGAACTGGCAATCTTGTGGTTCATAGTCCAGTGCTAATCCTACATTGGCACACTCCAATAGTTCATATACCCTAGTGCCTCTAAATTCGTGTTTGTTTTTTTTTCTTGAAGAAGAGATTTATAGAATGCTATTTGTATGGATTTCCATCCATTTTACTGTAGATACCACAGAATTTGGTAGTTGTGTTCTCTAGAAATGAAGGTAATGAAATTGGGAGGTGCATGGCCTCAAACCATTTAAAATAAGGACACTCTCACTCCATTACTTTTGATTCGTAGCACTGCACATTAACACTGAGCAACAGTGCTGATTGAAGCAGGCTCACAAAATGAACAGAGGAGAGAAGTATGTTTTGTGGCTGACAGCTGCCAGCCTCAATAGACAGCTGTCCCTTTGGAGATGTTCCTCACTTACTAGAAAATCCATATTTTACAGGAAGCTCTCCTCTTGGGTGTTTGCACAAAGCAATATACTTTCTCTAAATGTGAATATTCTAGTTTAGAGCTGCTCAGAATTTTCTCAAAACTGTGGTGACTTTCTTCGTCTGTAGATGCTGTCAACAGTTGACTGTGAAGGCACCTTCAGGGAAGTAACTAGTCCAGAGAAAGAATATAGGCAATTCTCTCATTCATTCCATTTAGTCATTTCATTAATTAATTTTCTGCCTCTTATGGCCAACATCTGAGAACACTCTATGGGCAGTGTGTTGAAGTTAATTTGTCCTTTGATCGTGTAAATGCAGTAAAAAAAAATAAATAAATAAAATAAATCCATTTTCAAACTATAAAATGGATGAAAATTATATGGAAAATACTTGAAGGTTCTTTTGCTCCTGAGCATTTTCATTGCATATTAACATATGTTGTTGTTGTTATGTCATTGGTTCCGACTCATAGTGACCCTGCACAGGGTTTCTGAGGTTGGAAATCTTTACGGGAGCAGAAAGCCTCATCTTTCTCACGCGGAACAGCTGGTAGTTTTGAACTGCTGTCCGTGAGATTAGCAGCCCAATTCCTAACAATTACACTACCAGAGCTCCTTATTAACATATGTTGTTGTTGTTGTTAAGTGCCATCGAGTCGGTTCTGACCCATAGCGACCCTGGATAGGGTTTCTGAGGAGCGGCTGGTGAACTTGAACCGCCAGTCTTGCAGTTAAAATGGCTTTGCGGTCTTGTGCGTTAACCCACAGCACCACACTAAGACTCCTATGTAGGGTCCCATTTTTTATCAAACTTATTTCACTTTTTCCATACCGATAGTCTGTATGACATTTAATGAGCTTGTATGGAGTCTGGGCCCTCGGGATATCCCAGGGAGTAGTGAGTGGGAGTACTGAACAAGTGAAGTTCCGGTTGTGAAATTGTATTGCTGGAGGCCTGTGCAGACCATGGAATTAAACACTACAGTACTGTGCACAGTGCTAGTGCTATGGACACTTACAGAACTAACATACCATTTTGAGTGGCAGGAAGAATGGAAATTGTGAAGAACTTGAAAAACTGGGCCAAACTAATCATAGTTAGTGAGGAAAGTGGGAGCCTCAGGCCACAGAATGCCTTGTTTAGTTTCCATGAAGAAGTAGACAATCACCTTGGGCCTGGGTGCATGCAAATAACTCGGTGTCCTTTCCTTCTAGGACCTCATTCTACAGCTATCTCACCAGGGTCTGCACAATGAGCATTGATGACTTTTGTTGTTATTGTTGTTAAGTGCCAATGAGCAGTGCCATCTCATAATGACCTTAGGCACAACAAAATCAAACACTGGTCAATGCTGTGCCAACCTTACAATCATTGCTATGCTTGAGCCCATTGCTACTGCCACTGTGCCAATCCATCTCATTGGGGGGTCTCCTCTTTTTCACACTTACCCTCCACTTCACCAAGCATGATGTCCTCCTCCAGGGACTGGTCCCTCCAGATAATCTGTCTGAAGTATGACAGGTGAAGTCTGGCCAGCCTGTCTTTTAAGGAACATTCTGGCTGTACTTCTTTCCACATAGATTTGTTTGTTCGTTAATATTCTCCTTCAACACCATACCTGTAATGCCTCAATTCTTCTACAGTCTTCTTTATTCATTGTCAAACTTTCACATGCATAAGATGTAATTGAAAATTCCATGGCTGGGTTCAGCACACCTTAATACTTACTTAAACTGACATCTTTGCTCTTTATCTTTAAAGAAGTCTTGTACAGCAGATTTGCTTAATGCAATATGTAGTTTGATTTCTTGACTGCTGCTTTCATCAGTGTTGATAGTTGATCCTAGCTAAATGAAGTCTTTGACAACTTCTGTCTTTTCTCGATTTATCATGATGTCATTCATTGGTCCAGTAGTGAAGATTTTTGTTTTCTTTATATTCCGGTGTAACCAGTAATGAATGATGTGGTCTTTAATCTTCATTACTAAGTATTTTGAGTCGTCTTTGCATTTTGCAAACAAGGTTGTATCATCTGCATATTATAAATTGTTAATGAGTCTTCCTCCAATCCTGATGCCACGTTCTTCTTCAGATAATCCTCAATCAAGCTTCTCGAATTATTCACTCAGCATACAGATTGGTGCTCCATTCAATATTCCTTTGTTCTGCTGGAAAACTGCCTCTTGGTCAATGTACAGGTTCCTCATGAGCACAGTTAAGTATTTCAGAATACTCATTCTCGGCAGTGTTGTCCATTGCTTGTTATGACCTACACAATTGAAAGACTGAATAGTTCATAAAACACAGGCGAACATCGTTCTAGTATCCTCTGCATTCATCCAAGATCCATCTGACATCAGCAATGATACCCTTGTCCCACATCCTCATGTGTATTGGTTTTGACTCTCTGGCAGTTTCCTGTCATTGTACTGTTGTTGCTGTTTTTAAATTATCTTTTAAATTAGCAAAAATTACTTGCGTACAATATTAATGGTATTGTCTGAAGATTTCTGCATTCCACTGTGTCACCTTTCCTTGGAATAGACACAAATATGGATTCTTTCCTATCACTTGACCAGTTAACTGTCTTCCTAATTTCTTGTGATAGATGAATATGTGCTCCCACTGTTGCCTCAGTTTATTGAACAATTTCAATTTGTATTCCATGTATTCCCACCCAGTGCCTTGTTCTTTGCACCTTGGACCTCTTCCTTCAGAATCATTGGCTCTTGATCATATGCTATTTCTTGATATGGTTGAATACTGACCATTTCTCTTTTGTACAGTGACTCTATATATTCCTTCCATCTTCTTTTGGTGCTTTATGAATCATTTAGTATTTTGCCCTTAGAATGCTTCCATACTGCAAGTCGAGGCTTGAATATTTTCTTCAGTTCCCTCAGCTTTAGAAATTTTGAGCTTGTTCTTCCCTTTTGGTTTCAGAACTCTAGGTCTTTGCACATTTCAATCTAATACTTGACTTTGCCTTCTTGAGCTGCCCTTTGAAATTTTCTGTTCATCTCCTGTATCATTCATTTATTCCAACTGCTTTAGCATCTCTATGCTAGAGAGCAAGTTTCAGAGTCTTTTCTGACATCCATTTTGAATTTTCCTTCTTTCTTGTATTTTTAATGACCTATTGCTTTCTTCCTGTATGATGTTATTGATGTCATTCCACAACCCTTCTGGTCTTCACTCATTAGTGTCTAAGTCATCAAATTAGTTCTTGAGATGATCTCTAAATTCAGATGAGATATGTCCAAGCTCATATTTTGGCTGTCATGGACTTTTAAAAATTTTCTTCAGATTCAACCTGAACTTGCATATGAGCAACTGATGGTCTGTTCCACATCTGCCCCTGGCCTTGTTTTGGCTAATGTAGTCAATTTGATTTTGGTGCATTCCATCTTGTGAGGTCTAAGTGTATAGTCATCTTTTATGTTGTTTAAAAAAGATATTTGCAATGAAGAAAACATTGGTCTTGAAAAAATTATATCATGTGATCTCCAAGGCCTTATTTTTCAATAGCCTTCCTTTTTGTTTCCAAACTTTGTATCCCAATCTCCAGTAATTATCAATCAGTACATCTTGATTGCATGTTTGATTAATTTCAGACTTAGGAAATTTGGTAGCATTCTTCAAGTTTATCATCATTGTCTTTAGTGGTTGGTGTGTTAATTGGGATATCTTCCTTGTAGATATATGGATCTAATTCTATAACAGTTGTTAAGTGCCGTCGAGTCGGTTCCGACCCATAGCGACCCTGTACAGGGTTTCCGAGGGTGTAAATCCTTACGAGAGTAGAAAGCCTCATCTTTCTCCCGCGGAGCGGCTGGTAGTTTCAAACCGCTGACCTTAAGATTCGCAGCCCGATTCGTAACCACTACGCTACCAGAGCTCCTTAATTCTATAACAGACAGCATTGTAATTTAATATAGACCTTAAGTAGTATAATTTTATATCAAAGTCAAAGTAACAACAATATGTTTATTAATTATCATATGCAAAGCAAAAGAAGAAGATATGCTTGACCCAAGCCATGGTATTTTCACTAGCCTCATAGATTTGTGTAAGTTGAATAGTGAATGAGGAAGATCATAGAACAATTTATGCTTTTGAATTATGGTATTGACAAAGAGTATTTAAAGTACCATGGACTTCCAGAAAAACAAATCTATTTTGGAAGAAGTAGAACCAGAATTTCCCGTAAAATCCTCTCCTTCTTTAGACATGTTATCAGGAAGGATGAGTCCCTGAAGAATTGCATCATACTTGGTAAAGTGGTGGGTCACAAAAAAACAACAACAACAAAAAAAAACAACGCAAAGAATTTCAATAAAATGGACACATGGCAGCAATGATGTATTCAAGCATAGCTACAATTTTGAGGATTGTTGAGACCACCAGGTATGTTTTAGTGACTCATTGCCACCTAACAACAACAACAATATATCACATGCAAAACTCCCATAGATCTGGAGATAAGAGAGAGAAGCAGACAGATTGGTTGGTCCGAAGTATGGTGAGACTTGGGAACTCCTGAGCTCATGGACAAGGACATAACCACGGA
>NW_006408575.1:14713084-14713753 GCF_000296735.1 Chrysochloris asiatica
TTTTTTTTTTTTACCTTTTAAGTACTGTAGGTCCCTAAGTCTTATTTTTCTAGCTCTAAAATGTCTCCCTAATATATTCTCCCCCACATGTTCCAGTACCATTGTCCTAGTTTAGTTTCTCATTATCCTTTGGATGTTTTATAGAAATAGCCTCTTAACGGTTCTCATTACTCACAATTTCTACCAACTTTAGCCCACTTCTCTTTGTGGTGTCAATTATCCACCTGAAACATAGGCCTGATTATGTCACTTCCTTGCTTACAGTCCTTCAGAGTTGTCTCCTCGGTAGCAGGCGAATCCCCAGACTCAGTCTGGCATTTATAAGGACCTTCATGATTTGATTTCAGCTTTTCAATTTTATCTCCTGCCACTTCTCACAACCCACACTGGTCTTTTCTTCATCTGCTCTCTTTGCAAAGAAAGCATTTCTCCTTAAATGCTGTCTCCCTCTCTTTCCATTAAGTAAACTCCTATTTAATGTCCATTTCTAACTCATATGTCATTCTTTCTAGGCAGCCTTCTTTCTGTTTTATTTTATTTTTTTAAGTTTTGTGAATTGAGTGATAGTTTATATGGGAGAACATCAGCTTTACATTCATCCTATCATATTTTGTTTCATTGCAATGATTACCATCCCCTCCATTCATCATCATTCAACAGCATTTGCTT
>NW_006408575.1:14714834-14718452 GCF_000296735.1 Chrysochloris asiatica
GAAGTAGCTAAGACATTTTTAATTAATCCTTTGGAGAAAGGCTTAACCTTGCAACCTTTAGTCTTGGCTTTGGGAAAATATCACATTTATCTGTGGATTGTCAAAGGCTCCGTGTATTAATTTAATATATATACCTGAATATTAATATGGAAGCAATTTGCCATTAACTGCCAGTGCCCTCATTTGTTACACTCGTCCCTAGAGGGCCTTGAACCTCTGACTAGTCTTACACGGTCTGCAACATCGTTTCACCAGTCCCGTCTAGACAGGTTGGAAACCACTCAGTAGAGATTCTACCTTTCCCCACACCCTCTGAAACTAAGCTCCCTCTTGAAAACTTGTATGCCAGTCACTTCATGCCTTTGTAGCCCCCCCTCCCCCATTTTGGGTATCCAATGTCAAGTTGCCCATTCCTGGCAACCCTGTATGCAGAGGGAGTGGGAATGATCTTTGATGTAAAGATTTGTTCCCTCTTTTAAATTACTACATCCATAGTATAGGTCAAGTTCATCAAATTGTAGTGAATTATACTTCTTTTACTCTTTGTTCTTCCTCTAGTCGAGTTCTGAACATCTAGCCATTGAAGCTAGGTCAAATGGGAACTATCTGCAAGTATGGACATTCTTGTATACCTCCCCTCACTTCATATCAGCTGGACACTTCATTCTCTGCTCTAGTCCTGTATGACTATCCCTGTTAATGAGCTCAGGAGTCCCCAGGTCTTGCTATAGTTCTGGTAATCCAAGTTGATAGGAGTCTATTGAATGTCATTGGACTTAGCTCACAGCTTCATTGATTTTTTTTTCCATCTACTTCCCCTAATTGGTAGACCAATGTGGTCAACAGCAAGATTATATGTCTGCTTGTGTATTCCCTTTGAGTTTCATTTTTGGAAGGGGGTTTGCCCTAAGGGAACTTGATTGCTTGCTTGCCTTGATGGCTCCCTGGTGAACAACTTGCTTGTTCTTGTATTAGTCAATCAGACTGCTGTTATTGCTTTTGATATTTCCTGATTGTTTCTTTCAAGAAGTATCTTCTGTTCTTCTAGCCATTCCAGGCTGGTCTGCTTGTCTTTTCAAGTGGAAATTTCCGACCTCAGAAGATTCTGGATGGGGATTAGGATGCTACCTAAGGTCTTATGTAATGCAAAGGCTCTGCAGGAAACCTCTTTCATTGGGCAAGTTCTAGCCCCATTTTAGGTATTCTAATCAGTTATGGGCTGAAAACGGGCTTACAAGCTTTCTATAGTGATGTTTATGGCTATCCCTTTCTTTCCCCCTCAAGTGTCTATTTTACAATAGTAGGCAAGGGATACCAAGATTCATAAGACAGCCAAAAATTATTTCCCCTCTTTTAACCATTTAAACCATGCCTAAATCAGTGTATCATAGAGCCCTGTTGTTCCAAGGTTCAGCATATATCAAAATTTACCTCTGTCCCACTTAGTCCATGCAAACCTGCCTAAATGTTCTCCCATCCTAGGTAACCTTCTCTTGTGCACATCTGCCCTTTCCAATTTCTTCCTTATTTCGTATCTATATTTAAATATATATTGTTCCTATTCTGGTACAGAGATAGCAATAATAATGGCAACTTATGTTAATTGACTGCATGTTGGGCTGTGCTGCACACCACACTTGTATTATCTCACTAATTGTCCAATGACTGTATGAGGTAGGTGTTGTTACTCTCATTTTATAGATGAAGAAACAGGCTCAGAAAGAAATGAAGTGACTATCATAAGTTCTACAGCTGGTAAATGGCAGAGTATGAATTCAGACCTGTACATTTATGACTCCAGGGATGGGGTTATTTGATTTCTGTGACCTTCTCCTGTGTATAAAAATGGAACTTTCTGATGTAACCACTGTTTTGTCTATATATAGTTTTGGAACTTTGGTGGACTGAATTATACAATGTCTCTTCTAGCCATATCAGTAACTGCCACCAAACAATGTTTCTGCACTGCTGGGTTTGGATAAGAGAAAGTTGAAGAAGTACTGATAGGATGAGAAAATGCAGATGTGGATGTTAGCAGAGTGAATTGTAATTGTAAAAATGTGAAACTTAAGCATAAGTATAAAATTAAACCATCTCAAAATCAGGTGGATAATCTCACTAACAGAAGTAGAGTATGTTCTTTGAAACCTGAGGTCCCTGAACATTAAACCTAAGGACAGAAAGCTGTTACACATGAGCAGTGGCAGAAAAGCAGCAACAGCAGAATTAAGAACCAGAGTGTGGGACAGACTCATGGACCTTTCAGTCCATGGAGTAAGTAAAATTAAGCGACTTATAGCAGGAAGCTTACTTGTAGAGTGGGGTGCCTGCAGGCACTGAAGTGAAGGAGCTAGGTTTGCTGGCCTACAGAGCTATATTTGAGTGCCTTCAGGCTAATATTATGGTGGAGTAGTGTGTCCTGTGGGTATTTATCAGCAACTGACTAGAACTATGCCCTAAGCATTTTCTGATCCTGTGTTGTAACCTGTTAACTTCCATAATAAACCCCATAATGAGAAATGTGGTGTCTGAGTCCTGTGTGGCCATTGCAAAGAATTACTGAATCCAAATGAAGAATAACGTGCGCTATGGGAAGAATGGATAATACCATATTTTTTACAAGGATCTTCGTTTCCTCATTGTCCTAACACTGTCTGATGCATCATAAAAAATACTTAAAGAATATATACATTATGAATCAGGGACTGTGACAGGTCCTTGAGGAAAAGAATTCCCTTGTAAAAATATGGGACTATCCTTTCCATCCACCACTCATCTGTCACTTTGTCTTATTGTGGGGGATTGCATGTTGCTGTGATTCTGGAAGCTGTGCCATGGGTATTTTAAATACTAGCAGGGTCACCCATAGTGGAAAGGTTTCAGCTGAGCTTCCAGATGAAGACAGACAATGAAGAAGAGGAGACAGTTTACTTCTGAATATTTAGTCGCTAAAAACCTTAATAATAGCAGTGGAAAACTGTCAGCACGAGAATGTTGAATATTAACACACAAGAATATTGTCAGATATAATTCTGGAAGATGAGGTACACAGCAAGTAGAAAGGCATTCAAAATGTGACTGGGGAAGAGCAGCTTCCTCAAAGTAGAGTTGTCCTTGATGACTCAAAAGGAGTAAAGACTTTGTGATCTTTTCTGGTGGGGCACAACTTAAAATGAAGGGGAAAAACTGTAAACATCCATTAATAATCAGAACATAGAATATACCAAGTATGAATCTAGGAAATTTTTAAATTGTCAAAAATGAAATGGAACACACAACATTGATATCCAAGGTATTAACAGAAATGGAATTGGTATTTTGTATCAGCAATCAAATGGTTTACTATGCCAGGAATGACAGATTTAAGAGGAATGGCATCACATGCATCATCAAAAAGAGCATATCAAGATCAGTCATGAAGTACAGCACTGTCAGTGATAGGATAATATATATATATATGCCTACAAGGAAGAACAATTAATACCATTATTATTCAAGTTTGTGCCCTAACAACAATTCTTCAATTTCAGAGATGATGAAATTGAAGAACTATACCAACTTCTTCAGTCTGAAATTGGTCAAACATGCAATCAAGATGTATTGATCACTACTGGTGAT
>NW_006408575.1:14719002-14724102 GCF_000296735.1 Chrysochloris asiatica
AACAGAAAATTTCAAAGTTCAGCTCCAGAAGACAAAGTCAAATATTATAATGATATGTGCAAAGTCCTGGAATTAGAAAACCAAAAGGGATGAATGTGCTTAGCATTTCTGAAGCTGAGGTAACTGAAGAAGAAATTCAAGCCTAGACTTATGGCAATGAAGAATTCTATAGGCAAATTATTAAATGATGCAGAAAACATCAAAAGAAGATGGAAGGATATGCAGAGTCACTGTATCAAAAAGAAATAAATGTTCAGTGTTCAACCATTTCAAAAGGTTGCATATGATCAAGATCCCGTGATGGTGAAGAAAGAAGTCCAAGGTAAATTGAAGTCATTGGCAAGGAACAAGTCACTGGGGACAGCTGAAATACAAATTGAAATATTTTAACAAACTGATGCAGCACTGGAGGCACTCACTCATCTATGCCAAGAAATTTAGAAGACAACTACCTGGCCAACTGACTGGAAGAGATCTGTATTTGTGCCCATTCCAAAGAGAGGTGACCCAACAGAATGCTGAAAACATTGGACAATATTGTTGATATCCCAAGCGAGTAATGTTTTAGTGATGATAATGTAAAAAAATAAAAAAAAATAAAAAAAATGGCTACAACCATATGTTGACAGAAAACTTCCAGTAATTTAATCCAAATTCAGAAGAAAATGTGGAACGAGGGGTATCATTGCTAACGTCAGATGGATCTTGACTGAAAGCAAACAGTACCAGAAAGATGTTTACCTGTATTTTATTGATTATGCAAAGGCTTTTTGACTGTGTGGATCATGACAAGCTATGGACAACATTGTAAGTATGAGTATTCCAGAACACTTAATTGTGATCATGAGGATCCTGTACATACACCAAGGGGCAGCTGTTCAAACAGAATAAGGGAACACTACATAATTTAGAATTAGGGAAGGTGTACACCTTGGTTGTATTCTTCCACCATACTTATTCAACCTGTATGCTGAGCAAATGATCCAAGGAACTGGGTTATATGAAGAAAAACGTGGCATCAAGATGGAGGAAGACTCATTAATAATCAGCAATAAGCAGATGATACAACTTTACTTGCTGAAAGTGAAAAGGACTTAAAATACTTACTGATGAAAATCAAAGATCACAGCTATTGTATAAATTGCATCTCATTGTAAAGAAAACAAAAATCCTGACCACTGGACCAGTAAACATCATCCTTATAGATGGAGAAACAATTGGTATTGCCATAGATGTAATTTTGCTCGGAACAGCCATCAACACTTATGGAAGCAACAGTCAAGAAATCACACAAGATATTGCATTAGGCAATTCTGCTGCACAAAACCTCTTCAACGCGTTCAAGAACAACGGTGTCAGATTTAGGACTAACATGTGCGTGACCCAATCCATGGAATTTTCAATAACCTCATATGCATGTGAAAGTTGGACTGTATAAGAATTGATGCATTTGAGTTTTGGTGTTGGAGAGAGTATTGAAAGTACCATGGACTGCCAAAAAACCAAAGAGATCTGTGTTAGAGGAAGTACAGCCACAGTTCTCCTTGGAAGCAAGGGTGGCTAGACTTCATCTTTCATACTTTGGACATAATATCAGAAGGGACCAGTCCCTGGTGAAGGATAACATGGTTGGCAAAGTGAAGGGTTGGAAAAAAAGAGGAAGTCCACCAACCACACATGGATTGGCCCATTGGCAGCTGCAAAAGGGCTCAGGCTTAGCAATGATTTCTGAGGTTGATCCAGCACCAGGCAGGATTTCATTCTGTTTTGCATGAGGTCACTGTGAGTCAATGAGGACTCAATAGCATCTAACAACTAACAACATTCTTTTCATATAGATATATTGAGTCCTGGTGTGATACTATAAGATAAGCACTGGACTGTTAACCTCAATGTGGGCAGTTGAAACCCACCAACTGTTTCTTGGAAACCATATACAGTTTAGCTATGAGTCGGAACCTACTCAAAGGTACTTAGTAATGGTTCTGACTTATAGCAACCTTATATAGGGATTCCAAGGCTTTTAAATCTTTGTAGGAGGAGAAAGGCTCATGTTTCTAAGAGCAGCTGGTAGGCTTGAAGAATGAATGAACAGAAAGCTGTCAGATAGCTGGGTTGAATTCCGATTATATTTTTATTACAATGACATGTCATTATTAGTTTGACTTTTTTTTTTAATATTGCTAGGCATTTATCCAGGAAACAAAAATAGGAAGGTGTGGTTACAGATATGAATTAGATATGTATTGCTGTGTTTTCTGTCTGTACCAGGCAGAAATGGCTGCAGGTAACAACCTAAACAAAGATGTCTGGAGGTGGTTATGACTGTCATTGATTCAGAATCATCATCCAAATCTCTTTGATTTTTCTCTGTGTGGCTTGACTCATGTTCACAGAATGATTGCTGTAACTCCAGCAATCATTACTGTAACTCCAATAACCTTTACTTTGAAAGTATGAAAAAGCAATAAGTGGCTTTATTAGGAAAAACATGTTTTCCAAGAGCCTTCAATATATCTTCTCCTCTACATATGGGCAAGTTGTTGTTGTTGTTGTTAAGTGCCGTCGAGTCGGTTCCGACCCATAGCAACCCTGTACAGGGTTTCCGAGGGTGTAGCAAGTCCCAAAATCATTCTGACTTTCAGGTAGAACTTGGAAGCCCATCTCTGACCTCATTCTATGCACCTTGGATTTACCTTAAATAAGAGCATGTTTTGTAAACAAAGAACAGGGAAGCTAAGTAATAGGTAACTAACATTGATATATGCAGCATGCGTGCTATTTTTAATTGGTCAAACTGACTATATGCTTCAGTCATCACTATGACCTTACAAATTTCCCATGGTCCAACAAGAAAGACAGATGTTCAAAATTCTAAAAGATGGCATGGTACTTTGAAGATTTACTTAAGGGTGTCTGTGTGGGGTTGGAGGGTGGTGGTGGGGTGTTTAAGTGTTAATCATTATCCAGGCTAAAATAACTCCCATTTCCTCTAATAAACAAATGGAAATAATAATGATATTCTTACAAAATTAATGTGAGGATTACATGAAATGATGCACATATGCCATGAACACAAAACATTCAGTAAATAACTGTTGCTATTATTGTAATTATGATAGTATTTGAAGAGCACTTGTTTCTCTACAACTGACATTGGAAGTTTAAAAATGGAGGATGAGACCAGTGGATCTATCTCCTCTAACGTGTTGTTAAAGATAGAAAATATTGAATATTGAACTATTAACTATCTGCCAAGATGCTCCTTTACTTTCTTTCTTGGACTTTTGAACTTTTTGTCAATTTGTTGATTCATTTATCCTAAGCAATAAATTCTGTGAATTTGTAACATGGGCTGTTGTTGTGTGCAGTCAACTCAATTTTGACACATTTGGTCTTCTAGGGCAGAGTAGAAATGCCACAAAGGGTTTCCCATGCTGAATCCTTGTGGGAGCAGGTCACCAGTTCTTTTCTCTTGTGAGTGGCTTCTAGGTTATTAGCCATATGTTTAATAATTATGCCACGAGATAACTTGTAGCATGGGCGAAGCCCAGTAGTTATTTGATTCAAAGATTGACACATTTCTTTTTCCGTAAAGAGTTCAATAGTAAATACTTTAGGTTTTTTAAACTGCATAATTTATATTGCAACTGTTTAAGTCTGTTGTCATAGTGCCAAAGCTGTCACTGAAAATACATATATGGATGTTCATGGTAGTGTCCTCATAAAACTTTACAAATGGACATTGAAATTTGTATGTGGTATTATTCTCACTTTAGCAGTTTTTCTTATTCTTAAAGATTTTCTAACCATTTAAAAATATGCAAACTGTTATTAACTCTCAGGTCTACAAAAACTAAGTGACAGGCTTAATTTGTCCCATGAATGATAGTTTGCCTACCTAAGTTATTGTCATTCTTTCTTTCACTCTAGGTTAACCTTTCCATTTGCCCCTCACTCCTAGAATCTGTTTCCCTAATCACACACTTTGAATTTAAAAATTGCCAAGTGGAATTTTAAAATGCAAATTACTAATTCTTATTATTAAGATAAAAGTACAGAATTTAAGGGCAAAGAAATCTCTCATCCTGTAAATACATATAATATGGCTTTTTAAAAGAAGATAATTCAATAAAATTAGAATGCTCTTATTTTATGGGTAAGAATGACATAATGTCATACCTTCAACAGATGGTGAGCAAGTTTCATCTGGTAAGCCATCCTTGTGTGCCTCCCTCATCACTATTGGTCATTAGACTGGGTATATATGACACAAGGCTGAGTTGATTTTGCAACATGAAAAGCAGTGGTCTGTCTTGTAGAATTCCACCAGGAATAAATAAATGCCAGACTGATAGCTAGAGAATAAAAATGAGACCACATTTGTTTCTTTCTTTTGTTCAATTTCTTCAGTCTTCCAAACCAATTACTCAGGCCCCACACCACTTCTGGACAGCAGCCTTGAAGTCTTGAAATTCATTATGTTAGGTTGAAAATGAGAGACAACAGCTGTCAGAGCCAGCATTTGATGCCTTTGACTTGTTTCCATGTAGTGAAAAAAGCATGCTTGCTATCTATACAATTGAGAGGATTTTCTATGTTTTAGACTAAGGGTTATGAGCAGCCCTGAGATACTGCTGCTCTTCCCTATGTTGTTTAGTAGAAAGACATGCCTGTTAGTTGCTTTTTTCCCTGTAGATACAGCAGCCTGTTTAATATCAAAAGCGTACAAAAACAAAGCAACCATAGAATTTCTGGATATAATGTAAAGGTTTGAAAAATAGCAGTGCTTTTTATGAAGATATGTCATCTTTGCTCTTTTTCCCTGTCTTTATTCTATATGGAAAGCATAGGGGTAATCTTCTATGATAGTAAGAGACAGATTGCAATTTCCATCTGAGTCAAATATGAACATAATTCTTAACCTTATGATGAATGCATTACCTGCAATGCCCTTTCTGTTGATTGATTGATATATGATCCTGTATGGATCATAACAAATTATGAATAACGTAGTGAAGAGTAGAAATTCCCAAACATTTCCTTGTGCTTATTCGGAACCTGAACATAGTCATTTGAATAGAACAAGGTTTAAAATCA
>NW_006408575.1:14724747-14731144 GCF_000296735.1 Chrysochloris asiatica
CTCCACATCATCAGCCAAAACAAGGCCGGGGACAGACTGTGGAACAGACCATCAATTGCTCATATACAAATTCTGGCTGAAGCTGAAGAAAATTAAAGCCAGCCCCTGAGAGCCAAAATATGACCTTGACTATATCACACCTGAATTTAGAGATCATCTGAAGAACAGATTTGATGCATGAGGCCAAATCTAAAGGCCAAAGACCAGACGAGCTGGGAAATGACATCAAAAACAACATACAGGAAGTAAGCAAAAGGGAAGGAAGGAAGGGAGGGAGGAAGGAAAGAAGGAAGGAAGACAAAAATGGGTGTCAGAAGAGAGTCGGAAACTTGCTTTCTGGTGTAGAGATGCTAAAGCAAATTGAAGAAGTAAGTAGATAAAAGAGCTGAACAGAACATTTCAAAGGTCAGCTCAAGAAACAAAGTCAACTATAACAAAATATGCAAAGACCTGAATTTGCAAAACCAAAAGTGAAGAACAAGCTCATCATTTCTCAAGCTGGGGGAATGAAGAAAAAAATCAAGCCTTGACTTGCGATATTGAAGGATTATCTGGCTAAATTCTTGAATAAGCAGAAAGCATCAAAAGAAGATAGAAGGAATACACAGAGTCACTGTACCAAAAGTTGATAGTTGATGTTCAACTATTTCAAGAGATAGCATATGATCAAGGGCCAATGATCCTGAAGGAAGAAATCCAATGTGCATTGAAAACATTGACAAAGCAAAAGGCACCAGGAATAGATGGAATACAAATTGAAATCTTTCAAGAAAGTGAGGTGGCACTGGAGGCACTCACTCATCTATGCCAAGAATTTTGGAAGACAACTACCTTGCCAACTGATTGGAAGAGATCCGTATTTATGCCCATTCCAAAGAGAGGTAACCCAAAAGAATGCGAAATCATTGTAGAATATCATTGGTATCCCATGAGAGTAAAGTTTTACTAATGGTAATACAGAAACAGCCACAGCCATATGTTGACAGAGAACTTCCAGAGGTTTAAGCCAGATTTGGAAAAGGACGTGGAATGAGAAATATTATTGCTCATGTCATATGGATCTTGGTTGAAAGCAGACAGTATAAAAAAAATGTTTACCCATGCTTTATAGACTACACAAAGACTTTTGATTATGTGGATCATGATACACTCTGGACAACATTGTGAAGTATAAGTATTCCAGAACATTTAGTTGTGCTCATGAGGAACCTGTACATAGACCAAGAGGTAGTTGTTTGAACAGAACAAGGGAACACTGAATGGTTTAAAATTAGGAAAGGTATGTGGCAGGATTCTATTTCACCATACTTATTCAACCTGTATACTGAGCAAATAATCCAAGAAACTGGGTTATGTGAAGAAAAACATGGGATCAGGATTGTAATATGCAGATGATAACAATTTGCTGAAAGTTAAGAGGCCTTAAAATACTGATGAAAATCCAAGACTACAGCTTTCAGTATGGATTGCATTTCAATATAATAAAAACAAAAATCCTCACCACTGGACCAATAAACAGCATTCTTAATAATGGAGGAAAAACTGGTGGTGTCAAAGACTTCGCTTTGCTTGGATCAACCATCAACAGTCAAGAAATCAAACAATGTATTATAGTAGGCAAATCTGCTGCACAAGATCTTTTTAAAAGTGTTAAAGAGCAAAGATTTCAGTTTGAGGACTAAGGTGTGTCTGGCCCAAGCCATGGTATTTTCAATAACTTCACATGCATATGAAAATTGGACACTGAATAAGGAAGACCATAGAAGAATTGATGGATTTGAGCTATGGTGTTGGAAGAGAACATTAAAAGTATCATACTGCCAAAACAACAAATAGATCTGTGTTGGAAGATGTATAGCCACAGTGCTCCTTGGAAATCAGGATGACCGGACTTCATCTTTCCTACTTTGGACATGTTGTTCACTAGAGAAAGATATCATGTTTGGTAAGGTAGAGGGTCAGAAAAGAAGAGGAAGACCCCCAGCGAGATGGATTGGCACAGAGGCAGCATCAATGAACTCAAACATAGCAATAATAGTGAGGTTGGCCCAGGACTGAGCAGTGTTTTGTTCTGCTGTGCATAGGGTCACCATGAGTTGGTACAGGCTTGATGGCACCAAATAACAACAGCAACTGCATTGGAGGTCCCTGGTGTGTCACTTTAGAATAAGCACTGGCCTGTTAATCACAAGATTGACAGTTCAAACTCATCACCCACTCTCTGCAATCCTATACATGGTCAATGTGAGTTGAAATTGAGTCAACGACTGTCAACAACAACAACATTGCATTGGACAAGTCTGCTCCAAAAGACCTTTTTAAAGTGTTTGAAAACAAAAATATCATCCTGAGGACTAAGGTGTACCTGACCAAGCTATTTCAGTTATTTCATAGGCATTTAAAAGCTGAAGAATGTTAAGAAAGACTGAAGAGGAAATTATGTCATTTAATTATGGTGTTGGTGAAGAACATTGAAGATACTATGGATGGCCAGAAGAACCAACACATCTGTGTTGAAAAAAGTACAGCTAGATTATTGCTTAAATGTGAGGATCATGAGTCTTTGTCTCACATACTTAGGGCATGTCATCCAGAGTGACCATTCCATGTAGAAGGACATCATGTTTGCTAAAATACTGGGTCAATTATGAAGAAAAAGACCATCAAAAGGATGCAAAAATACACTCAACTATAAGAATGATTGTGATGATGGCAATATTTCATTCTCATACACATTGGGACCTTTTTAGTTGGAATTGACTCTGCAACACCTAACAACAGCAACCCTTTGTAGGTATGTTTAATTTTTAAAATGTCCTATGCTCTTAGTCCCAACACTTTTCTTAATTTCTATTTTCTGTATTATAAAAGACTTGATCTTTTCAATAGCTGTTAAAATTACAGCAAGCACTTCATGCATTATATAGTTGAATACTTGCAGAAACCCTTTGTGAATGTTGCTAGTTGCCATCAGATTGATTCTAATTCATAGTGACCTTATGTATAATTGAAAAACGTATTGCTTAATACTGTGTCCTATTCATGATTATTGGAATGTTTGAGTCCACTCTTATACCTATTGTATAAGCCCTGTTATGGAGGGTTGTCCTCATTTTCTGTGACCCTCTGTTTGATCAAATATGATACCATCTTCTATCAGATGTTCTTTACTGAAGATGTTTCCATAAGCAAGATGAAGCACTTTGTGATAGGTGCTATTATTATTATTATCATTTTGAGATGGGAAACAGAGCAATGGCAGTGAGTAATTGCTGAAATAAATGGGTTTCAACCTTAGATTTAGGGGCCATCTTCTTTGCTCTTAACCACTACCTTGCCAGATCTGCTATGCATTTTTTCAAAGTCAGCAGTTCTTAAGCTTGAGCATACATCATAAGGGTCACTTTGAGAGTTTGTAAAACCCATCTCCAGGTTTGTGATAGAGTAGTTCTGGGGAGGGACCCAAGAATCTACATTATTCTCATATTTCCAGATACCGATGATGGTTCCATACTTTCAGAACCACTGCTCTAAGTCATCTCTCAAGTCAGTGACATTGTCCGCTCTGTCTAATTGCTTAGTAGCTGTGTAAATGCATTGAAATAGAAAAGACTAAAGGAGCTCTGGTAGTGTAGTGGTTACGAATCGGGCTGCGAACTTTAAGGTCAGTGGTTCGAAACTACCAGCCGCTCCACGGGAGAAAGATGAGGCTTTCTACTCCCGTAAAGATTTACATCCTTGGAAACCCTGTACAGGGTCGCTATGGGTCGGAACCGACTCGATGGCACTTAACAACAACAACAACCTAAATGTAAAGCACTATACTTATTAGATCAGTATTAGAGTCCTGGTGTGGCGCTGTGGGTTAATTTGCCAGACTACAAAGCCATTTGAACTGCAAGGTCGGCAGTTCAAGTTCACCGCTACTCCTCAGAAACCCTATACAGGGTCGCTAGGGGTGGGAATCAACTTGATGACATTTAACAACATCCTCAGAGCCAAGCAAGTGCCATGTGATGAGTATAGAAAAGGATAAGCATACACCAAGGATAAATGATATGCTGCTTTGAAGGTTTCATTTAAAGATGTTGAGAAGGAGCTCAGGTAGTGCAGTGGTTACGAATCGGGCTGTGAGCCACAAGGTCAGCAGTTCGAAACTACCAGCTGTTCCGTGGAAGAAAGATGAGGCTTTCTGCTCCCCTAAAGATTTACAGCCTCGGAAACCCTGTACAGGGTCACTGTGAGTCGGAACCGACTCCACGGCAAACAACAACAACATAGTTTCTTAGAGTTTGCTCATGCTTTGGGAGCAAAGGACATCTTTTCTGTAATGGGCAGGTTAATCTCTTAAGTACCACACTGTTTTTCTTAGCCCTATATTGAGCGGCATGGCACTGAGTGTGAATTTAGGCTCAAAGTGCTCACAGAAAATGGAGTACCCAGCCTGCAGTGAGGGTCTGACAAAGGAGATTCTGTTTCACAGGTGTCACCCTAAGCTCAGGAAGAAGTAGGAAATGTGATCAAGATACTTTTTAAAAGATTACATGGTAAGCTAGAGGGAAAAGAGAACAGTGCTTATGAAGAAATCTTTGAGTAATGACTTTGTTTTGCAGGTGATGCTCATTGTGTGATGATACGCATTTTTTTCGAGTTCTCTGTTCATTTGTAACTATCATCTGCCTTCCTTCAGAAACATTCTTTTTTTTCTATATCCAGTTATGTTGTTGTTGTTGTTATTATGTGCTGTGGAGTCAGTTCTGACTCATAGTGACCCTGCACAGGGTTTCCAAGGCTGTCAATCTTTACGGGAGCAGTTATAGAATGCCAAAAATACATGAGATGTTAAAAGAGATGATTATATGCTTCATTACTATTCTTTGTCTCTCTGCGTGCATGGACAATATTAACAGTTTCAGCCAAGACAAGCAAATATTTTGACTTTTGACACTGGATAGTTCTTTTTTTTTTTTTTTTAATCCATGATTTCTTATTATCTTCAAGAAAATATTCAAACCACTGAGCTAGGTGCACCAAAATTTATTGAGTCAAAAACAGTACCAGAACCCCATATACAGATGTATTAGAGTCTTTTCTTGCTATTGAATATCTTAGAGAGTTTGAGGTCACTAATAGAGAACTGTGCAGCCAGAGTGCTCCTTAGAGGCCAAGATGGCCAGACTTTGTCTCGCATAATTTGGACATATTGTCAGGAGGGACCAGTCGCTGGAGAAGGATATCATGTTTGGTAAGGTGGAGGGTCAGAGAAAAAGAGGAAGACCCCCAATGAAATGGATTGGCCAAGTGGCAGCATCGATGGACTCAAGCGTGGCAACAATAGTGAGGTTGGCTCAGGATCGGGCAGTGCTTCGTTCTGCTGTGCATGAGGTCGCTATGAGTCGGCACCTAACAACAACAAGAATAACAGAAATAGAGAACTGTAAGAAGTGCTCCCAGGAAGCTATGATTTGAACTGGGTCTTGTAAAAGAAATGAAAGTTGATCTGACACATGAATGGTTTGTGGCGTTTATTATGTATCCACTCAACAGATGTTTAAAGAGCATCTAAAAGGATACTGGAGTCCTGGTATGACACTGTAGGATAAACACTGGAGAGCAAGGTCAATTTGAGCTTCAGAGTTGGCGGTTCAAATCTGCCAGCTGTTTCTTGGAAACCCTATACAGGATCACTATGAGTCAGAAGTAACTTCATAGCACTTAAAAACAACAACAAATAGGATTCTAGGTGCTGTTTTATGATCCTGCATGAATAGAGAGTAAGCTGTGGAATCTGCAATTTTGGAATTTAAAGTTTGTTGGCAGAAACAGACATAAAGAAAGATCCCACTGTGTTGGTTATCGTGACTGAAGGTGGGTGAAGGTGAAGTGTAGGACCATATGACAGCATGGAGCACTGAGAGAATGAGATCATCTTTGGCTCTCTTCACACTGAGAAAAGGCTGTGTTCAAGCTGAAACTGAAAAGGAGGAGAAACTGTTGACTGAATCATGGCTGAGGGAAGAGGTTCTAGGATGTGCCAAGTTTGAGTGCATATAAAAAAGTTAAGGCTTCAAAGGAATTTAACAGAAAATCTATAGTCTTAGTTTCTTATGGAGTCCTGGTATGGTGTTGCAGGATAATGTACTGGATCACAAGGTCAGAGGTTCAAACTCATCAGCCACTCCACCGAAACCCTACTGTTGTTGTTGTTAGGTGCCATTGAATCGGTACTGACTCATAGCAACCGTATGCACAACAGAACGAAACACTGCCTGGTCCTGGGCCAACCTCACTATTGTTGCCACATTTGAGCCCAATGATGCTGCCACTTTGCCAATCCATCTTGCTGGGGGTCTTCCTCTTTTTCTCTGACCCTCCACCATACCAAACATGATATCCT
>NW_006408575.1:14731434-14736956 GCF_000296735.1 Chrysochloris asiatica
CTTGACTGCTGCTTCCATGAGTGTTGATAGTTGATCCAAGAAGAATGAAGTCCTTGACAACTTCAATCTTTTCTCCATTGATAAGAATGTTGTTAATTGGTCCAGTGGTGAGGATTTTTGACCCTATAGGGTCACTGAATTGGAACCGATTCGATGGCACTTAACCACCACAACAATCTTAGTTTCTTAGTACTATTTTAACATTAATACTGTAAGTGGTTGGATATAATGAACATAAATTTATTTTCTAACAGTTGAGAAGGTGAGAAGTCTGAATTCAGAGTCCCAGTTCTAGGGGAAGTCTGTCTATGATAAGCCTGGGAAGAAATCCTTGTTTCTGCTTCTCTAGCATTGGCATTTCTAGACTCTTGGACAATTTCTATATCTGTCTAGACTTTATTAAAATTCATAAATGATGAGGTTTAGGACTCTACACTAATATGATCTCATCAACATAGCAGGTGGTAGTGGTGTGCTATGGAGTAGGTTCCAACTCATAGCATCCCTACATAGAGTTTCTGAGGCTGTAAATCTTTACGGGAGTAGAAAGCCTCATCTTTCTCCCTCAGAGCATCTGGTGGTTTCGAACTGCTAACCTTAAGGTTAGCAGCCTGACTCATAACCACTATGCTACCAGAAAACCCAGTTTCCAAAGGAGATTGCACTCACAGATATACAGTTAGAATTCCAATGCATATTTGGGGGAACACAATTCAATCCATAACTACTATCCTGAAAGAGCAGAAAGTAAGAAAGATCTGCAGCTGAAAGGTTGATAGGGACAAATCAGGCATCAGGGTCTAATAAAACAAGGTAAGAATTATAGGGAGAATAGATGTGGGTCTGGAAGAATCAAGGAATTTCTAAGTATGAATCCAGAAAATTCTGATTTTTAATATAGATTTTTATCTTATTTTTGCTATTGTTGTTGTTGTTAGGTGCCGTGCCATTGAGTCGGTACAGACTCATAGCTACCTTATTCACAGCAAAATGAGACACTGCCCGTTCCTGGGCCCACCTCACTACTGTTGCCATGCTTTTAGCTGGTATTTTTATTGTTGTTATTTTGGCTTCCTGTTGATATTGAGGGCAATAATTTTGGAAGTTTCAGTTTGTATCATCTATACTAAGGAGATCAATATTTTGCATCAGTCCTTTTCTGGAATATGCCAATAATCAACAAGGGTTTGAGAACGGGTAACCCACAGAATCTAAATCTTTATGAAACATAGCAAAATCTAAGTTCAAGTTTGTGAATGAACAAATTGGTGGGTTTCTTTTGTGTGGAATAGGCCATAGTATATATTCTGGGAAAAATCATTTATATTGACTGAAATAAATACGTCACAGTGCTTTGTACCTTACAAAAAAAAAAAAAAAAAAATATATTGACTGAAATAAATACGTCACAGTGCTTTGTACCTTACAAAAAATAAAAATAAAAAAATAGTAGCCGTCAAGTTGCTTCTGATTCCTGGTGACCCCATGTCTGTCAAGTAGAGCTGTGTTCCATAGGTTTTTGAATGCTTGATTTTTCAGATACAGTTCATCAGGGATCTCTTCCAGGTCTCCTTGAAGTGTACTTTAACTGTCAACCTTTCTGTTATGTGGTAAGAGTGTTAACTATAACCATTTGCAGCACCCAGGGATTCATTAGTCCACCAGACTAGTGTTGTTAACTGCCATTGAGTGGGTTCTGACACCTAGTAACCCTGTGTGGTGTTTCCAGGGAGCAGTTGGTGGGTTTCAACTGCTAACCTTGTGGTTTGCAACCCAGTGCTGATACTACAGCACCATACCAAGAATCTGCTTCAACCAGAATTGGCAAAAAATAGTATTTTTTTCTAGTGAATATGTTAAATATGAATGAAAGCTTGAGAATACAAAGTCAAATATTATAACTAAATGTGCAATGACTAGGATTTATAAACCAAAAGGGAAGAACATGCTCAGTATTTCCAAAGTGGAGAGACTGAAGAAAAAATTCAAGCCTTGACTTATAATATTGAAGGATTCTATGGGCAAAATGTTGAATGATGCAGAAAGCATGAAACAATGATTGAAGGAATATACAGAATCACTGTGCCAAAAAGAAATTGCCCATGCCAACCATTTCAAGAGGTAGCATATGATCAAGAGCCAATGATCTTGAAGGGAAAAAATTCAAGGTTCATTGAAGGCATTAGCAAAGAACAAGACACCGGAATTGAAGGAATACAAATTGAAATCTTTCAACAACCTGATGCAGCACTGGAGGCACTCATTCACCTATACCAAGAAATTTAGAAGACAACTCCCTGGCCAACCAGGAAGAGACCCATATTTGTACCCATTCCAAATAGAGGTGACCCAACAGAATGCAGAAATCATCAGATAATAGGATTAATATCACTAAAATTGCATACAAATAAAATTTTGCTAAACATAATACAAAAATGGCTGCAACTATACATTGACAGAGAACTTTCAGAGGTTCAAGCCGGATTCAGAAGAGGACATGGAATAATGGATATCATTGCTGATGTAAGATGGATCTTGGCTGAAAGCAGACAATACCAGAAAGATCTTACCTGTGCTTTATTAACTATGTAAAGGCTTTTGATTGTGTGGATCATGACAAGCTGTAGACAACATTGTAGAGAATGAGTGTTCTGGAACAGTTAATTGTGTTCATAAGTGAACACCAAACTATTTAAAAATAATTAAGGTGTGCACAAGGATTGTATTCTTTTACCATACTTACTCAGTTTATATGCTGAGTAAATAATACGAAAAGCTCAAGTACATAAAGAAATATGTCGCATTATGATACAACCTTGCTTGCTGAAAGTGATGTGCACTTAAAGTACTTACTGATGAGCATCAAAGACTACAGCCTATGGTATGGGATGCACCCCAATGTAAAGAAAACAAAAATCCTTACTAATGGATAATAAAGAATATCCATATATATGGAGAAAAGATTAAAGTTGTCAAGAACTTCATTTTGCTGGATCAACTATTTAGCATTCATGGAAGCAGTGGTCAAGAAATCAATAACGTACTGCAAATCTGGTACACAAGACCTCTCTCTTTAAAGTATTGAAGAGCAAAGATGTCAGTTTTAAAAGGAAGATGTGCCTAACCCAAGCCATGATATTTTCAGTAACCTTGTGTGCATGTAAAAGTTGGACAGTGAATAAGAAGACCATAGAAGAATTAATGCTTTTGAGTTACGATTTTGAAGGAGGATATTAAAAGTTCCATGGACTTCCAAATGAACAAACCAATCTTTGTTGGAACAAGTACAACCGGAATGCTCCTTAGAAGCCAGCATGGTGAGATTTCATCTCTCATAGTTAGTATGTATTATCAGGAGGTACTCGTCTCCTAAGAAGCATATCATGTTTAGTAAAGTGAAGGGTCAGAGAAAAAGAGGAAGATCCCCAATAAGATGGACTAGCACAGTGGCAACAACAATGGAGTAAATACAGCAACAATTGTGAAGTTGCACAGAACCAGGCAGTGTTTCATTTTGTTGTGAAGAGGGTTACTATGAGTTGGTGCTGACTCAATGATACTTAACAAGAGAAACAAGAAACATAAAAACTTTAAAATCTTCTATGACACATATCTTTTTTATCTGAACCTGAAATTACTTACATAATTCCATGACCAAAAATATTAGGTTAAACATAAGCTAGCATGTTACTGAAGTAAAATAAAAGTTGCACATTATTATGTATTTGTTATGACTTCTTGCTGGAGTCTTGATAACCTATAACTATTGTTTATTGAATGTAAAGTTCACATAAATAATTTCTTCCTATCTTTAATACTATTTTCCCAAAAGGCAATTTTTACGACAAACTCTCAGAGGCAAAGTTCACAATAAAGGCTAATAAGAATTCACTTTTGTCCCAAATGTGTTCTTTGCCTTGTCTTAATTTCTACATATATATTGTTGTTGTTGTTAAGTGCCATCAAGTCAATTCTGACCCATAGAGACCCTGTATAGGGTTTTCAAGGAGCAGCTGGTAAGCTTGAACCCCTGACCTTACTGTTCAAACAAATTTGCAGACTGACACATTAGCCTACTGCACCACACCAGGTTTTCCTATATATTAGCATGGGGATTATTATGTAACGGTCACACCCACATTGTGTTTGAATTTGCAAAGCTCTCGGATTCAGTTGTCAAATAGCATATGCCTCTGAATTTTAATCTCCGTACTCTTTGGGAAAATTACATCATATTTTTCTCTTCTGGATTTGGTGCTATTTTTCAGTGAAGGCAAGATTTTTGACATATTGGAAAGCAAACAAAGGCATATAGAAATTATTGTTTTAGTTGTCATTGAGTTGTTAATGACTCATAGTGACATTTATGCACAGCTGAATGAAACAACGCCCTATGCTGGGCCAACCTCACTATCATTACCACGCTTGACCCCATTGATGCTGCCACTTTGCCAATCCATCTCGTTGGGGGTCTTCCTCTTTTTCTCTGACCCTCCATCCTACCAAACATGATATCCTTCTCCAGTGACTGGTCCCTCCTGAAAATATGAGTGAAGTATGAGAGACAAAGTTTGGCCATCTTGGCCTCCCGGGAGCACTCTGGCTGCACTTCTTCCAACACAGAGCTGTTGGTTCTTTTGGCAGCTCATGGCACTTTCAATATTCTCCTCCAACACCATAACTCAAAAGCATCAATCCTTCTACAGTCTTCCTTATTCACTATCCAGCTTTCACATGCATATGAGGTTATTGAAAATACATGGCTTGGGTCAGGCGCACCTTAGTCTTCAAGCTGACATCTTTGCTCCTCAACATGTTTAAATGGTTTTATGCAGCAGATTTGCCTAATGCAATGTGTCATTTGCTTTCTTGTCTGCTGCTTCATGAGTGTTGATAGTTGATCCAAGAAGAATGACAACTTCAGCCTTTTCTCCATTGATAAGAATGTTGTTTATTGGTCCAATGATAAGGATTTTTGTTTGCTTTAGATTGAGATGCAATCCATACCAAAGGCTGTGCTCTTTGATTTTCATCAGTAAATATTTTAAGTCTTCTTCACTTTCAGCAAACAAGGTTGCATCATCTGCATATCACAGGTTGCTAATGAGACTTCCTCCAATCTTGATGCCACATTTTTCTTCATATAAGCCAGATTCTCAGATTATTTGCTCAGCATACAGGTTGAATAAGTATGGTGAAGGAATACAACCGTGTCACACACCTTTATTAATTTTTAACCATTCAGTGTTCCCATGTTCTGTTCGTACAATTGTTTCTTGGTCCACGTACAGATTACTCATGAGTCCAATTAAGTATTCTGGAATACACATACTTCGCAATGTTGTCCATAGTCTGCCATGATAGACACAATCAAAAGCCTTTGCATAGTCAATAAAGCACAGGTAAACATCTTTCCAAGGTGCATTGAAGAAATTGGCAAAGAACAAGGCACCAGGAATTGATGGAATAAAAATTGAAATCTTTCAAGAAAGTGAGGTGGCACAGGAGGCACTCACTCATCT
>NW_006408575.1:14738465-14763883 GCF_000296735.1 Chrysochloris asiatica
GGTATTTTAAATACCAGCAGGGTCACCCATGGTGGACAGGTTTCAGATGAGCTTCCAGACAAAGACAGACTAGGAAGAAGGAGTGACTAACAACTTCTGAATATTCAGTCACTGAAAACCTTACGAACAGCAGAGAATCAATGTCAGATATAGTGCCAGAAAATGAGCCCCTCAGGTTGGAAGGCACGTAAAATGCGACTGGGAAAGAGCTGCCTCCTCAAAGTAGAGTTGACCATGATGATGCGAATGGAGTAAAGCCTGTGGGAGTAAAGCCCTTGGTACCTTCTGATGGGGCACAACTCAGAATGAAGAGAAGCAGCTGTAAACAACCATTAATAATCCAGCCATATAAAAATAGGTTTCTTAAACACTTGAGTCCTCTCTTCTTACTATTCTTTGTTAACTTTGGCAAGCTTATCATTCTGGTATGGTGCAAAGTTATACAAATGACAGCAGTTTTATGCTTTCTGCAGAAGAAGGTCAGGATATGAGTTTTTCACTAGGGCTGCCTCAGGTGATACAGATTTAGCAACTGCAGTTTGTCTCTTTTCTTGTTAATATGGAAACATTTCATGGTAACATTGAAAAATTAGCATCAGTAATCTGTGAGCAGCCTAACTGCAGGCAGAGGGAAACATAACCTAAACACATTTCATATCATTCACGAGCATGGGTTTGTGAAAATGTAACAGTCAAGAAAAAATAGAATAATCAAGAAATTCCTCTTCCACAAGATAAAATGAACTGGAGCCGATCAAGATAATTATTACTGAAGCCAAAAGCTTTGTATTGGTTATCCATGATGCATAACAAACTACTTCAAACTTAGAGTTTTGTTGATCAGGAATTCAGATAATATGTTGTTGTTGTTAGATGCCATCGAGTCAGTACCATCTCATAGCGACCCTATGCACAATAGAACAAAACACTGCCCAGTCCTGGGCTAACCTCACAATTGTTGCCATGCTTGAGCCCATTGATGCTGCCACTTTGCCAATCCACCTCACTGGGGATCTTCCTCTATTTCTCTTACCCTCCACCTTACCAAAGATGATATATCCCTCTCTACTGACAATATGTTCAAAGTATGAGAGATGAAGTCTGGCCATCCTGACCTCCAAGGAACACAATGGCTATACTTCTTCCAAAACAGATCTCTGCTGGTTCTTTTGGCAGCCCATGGTACTTTTGGTATTTTCCTCCAACACCATAATGAAAATGCATCAATTCTTTTATGATCTTCCATATTAACTGTACAACTTTCTCATGTATATGAGGTTATTGAAAACACCATGGCTTGGGTTAAGCGTACATTAGTCCTCAAGCTGACATCTTTGCTCTTCAACACTTTAAAAAGTCTTGTGCTGCAGATTTGCCTAATGCAATACTTCATTTGATTCTTAGTTGTTGCTATGAGTGTTGATGGTTGATCCAAGAAAAATGAAGTCTTTGACAACTTCAATCTTTTCTCCATTGATAAGAATGTTGTTTATTGGTCAAGTGGTGAGGATCTGTGCTTTCTTTACATTGAAATGCAATCCATACCAAAGGATGTGCTTTTTGATCTTCATCAGTAAATATTTTAAGTCTTCTTCACTTTCAGCAAGCACGGTTATATCATCTGCATATCGCAGGTTGTCAATGAGTCTTCCTCCATTCCTGATGTCACATTTTCATCATATAAGCCAGTTTCTCAGATTATTTACTCAGCATACAGGTTGAATAAGTATGGTGAAAGAATACAACCCTTCACACACCTTTCCTAATTTTAAACTATTCAGTGTTCCCATGTTCTCTTCAAACAACTGCCTCATGGTCTATGTACAGCTTCCTCATGAGCACAATTAAGTGTTCTGAAATACTCATACTTCACAATGTTGTCCATAGCTTGTCATGATCCACATAACCAAAGACCTTTGTGTAGTTAGTAAATCACAGGTAAACATCTTTCTGGTATTCTCTGATTTCAGCCAAGATCCATCTGACATCAGTATGGTATTCCTTGTTGCACATCCTTTTTTGAATCCAGCTTGAACCTCTGGAAGTTTTCTGTAAATGTATACTTGCAGCCATTTCTGTATTTACCTTTAGTAGAACTTTACTCACATGGGTTGTTAAAGATATTATCCGATGGTTTCCTCATTCTGTTGGGTCACCTCTCTTTGGAATGGCCCCAAATATGGATCTCTTCCAATCAGTTGGCCAGAGAGTAGTCTTCCACATTGTTTGGCATAGATGAGTGAGAGCCTTCAGTGCTGCTTCACTTTGTTGGAAGATTTCAATTTTTTTTTCATCAATTCCTGGTGTCTTATTCTTTGCCAGTTCCTTCAGTGTATCTTGGAATTCTTCCTTCAGTTTCATTGGCTCTTGATCATATGCTACCTCTTGAAATGGTTGAACTTGACCGTTTCATTTTGGTACAGTGACTCTGTGTATTCCTTCCATCTACGTTTCATGCTTTCTGCATCATTTAATACTTTCCCCAGAGAATCAATAATGAAAGTCAAGGCTTGAATATTTTCTTTAGTCCCTCAGCTTGAGAAATGCTGACCGTGTTCTCCCCTTTTAGTTTTCTAACTTGAGATCTTTGCACATTTCATTGTAATATTATTAGTATTGATTTTTGTCTACAATGTCTCACATCTTATTTGTGATGGTTGGAAATCTGTATTTAATTTGATGGTTGTTCTTTTTATTGTGAAGTGCTGTAGAGTCAGTTCTGATTCATAGTGACATTGTATAGGGTTTCCAAGGAAACTTTAAGTTGAACCGCTGACCTTATGGTTCAAAGCAACTTTGTAGTTCAGCGCATTAACCCATATAGCCACACTGGGATTCCTATTTGACGGTAATGGTTATATATCCACTTATATGTCTATTGGTTGCTGTTGGCCATAAGAAAGAATATGTCACTCATGAACCTACTTTGTCAGCTGAGCTTTCTCACAGCATGGGGACTAGGACACAAGAGAGATCCTCAGAGAGATAAGTGGAAATACATGGCATTTTTATAATGTAGTAATGTAAGTAAGTCACCTAGCTTTATTTTTGTCATACTCTATTGATTAAAACAGATATATATAAAGGTCTAAATTCAATAAGTGTGGCCAAAGACTTTACCACCAGAAGGAAAAAGTGTCAAGAAGAGTGTGTAGCAACTATATTTGGGAAATAAAATCAGTTTTTAATGTTTTCATCCCATTTGTCTCTCCTGAGGGGTCATGGAGACCATCGTAAAGGAAACAAAACAGAACAGACACAATACACCTAAGTCATTTTGTTTAAGAACTCAGAAGTCTATAAAGACTTGGGTTTAAATTTGGCTATTCCGGCTGTGTGATACTAAGGTAACTCATTAACCTTCCGGAGTCCTAGTTTCATCACCTGGAAAATAAACTATCTCATTAGGATATTAAGATAAATAAATGAGATCTCACATTTAAAGAATTTAACATAACTCTTGTTGTTGTTAAGTGCCATCGAGTCGGTTCCGACCCATAGCGACCCTGTACAGGGTTTCCGAGGGTGTAAATCCTTACGGGAGTAGAAAGCCTCATCTTTCTCCCGCGGAGCGGCTGGTAGTTTCGAACTGCTGACCTTAAGGTTCGCAGCCCGATTCGTAACCACTACGCTACCAGAGCTCCATATTTAGCAAGTGCAAATATATACTATTAATATTTCGTTGGTCAGGTTATGCCTGTATTTATCTCTTCTAGGAATTGAACTTTGAAACACAATTAAACCTCATTCTTGCGGGATACAGTACTGGACCACAAGGTCTGTTTGAACCATAAGGTCAGTCATTCAAACTTAACCAGGCACTCATTGTAAACTCTATACAAAATCAATATGAGTCAGAACCAACTTGAAGACACTTAAAAACGTAACTTACTACTGATGGCAGGAAACAAAGTCGTGTTTCATGGGAACACAACAAGTTATAGATTTTCTTAAGTGAAAGTAATTCTGACTAGAAAAAGGTTTGGTCACAGTTCTTGAACAGAAGCAAATTACTCAATAAGCAAGGTGATCCTGGGCTTACTTGTGCTTATTTACTAATCTGTAGTGAGCAATTTCACAAGGGATTCACCCCAGATTAGTAAGCAGAGGTAAGTCCATGGTTATTTTGTTTATTGGGTACTCTGTCCCTGTCATCGAGGCTGCGATTCTGTAGGAAGGTGCTGTGGGATGGGGAGAGGCAGATGCCAGTTATACCTAGGAACAGAATCTTTGTTGTGGTGCAAAGATGTGAAATTATTCACTACCAATTAGTAAGCAGACGTAAGACTATGTTTACCTTGCTTACTGGGTGCTCTGTACTGGTCCGACCCAAGCCAAACCCACTGTCTAATTGATACTGTCATAGCCAATCCTATAGGACAGAGAAGAACTGCCCTATACAATTGCCAAGGCTATCAACCTTTATAGAAGCAGACTCATCTTTCTTCCTCAGAGCTGCTGGTGGCTTTGATCCACCAGCCTTTTGGTTAGTAGCTCAATGTTCAACCCACTGTGCCATCAAGAAACTATAAATTGGAAAAGAGGCTTGGATTCTGTATGAAGAGACCGATGCCAGATGTAGAATCTTTAAAGTGGTGAAATAAAATTAGAATTCTTTGTTACAGATTAGTAGGTAAGCACAAGTACACCTGTGTTCACCTTGCTTATTGGGTCATCAAACACTGCTTGTAATGGTGTTCTGATCTTAGTATTCACCAGTTTTTGTTCTCAGAATGGCAATAACCTGGTTTTCCTTATCTGTTAGTTTCAATCTATAATTGCTTCTCTGTTCTTCCTATCCTCAAATGAACTGTGACTAAGAAAACAATTTGCAAGCCATTCTACAATTGTGTTACAATTATGCTAATATAGGCTATTAAGGGATTCTTGCTACAGCAGGGTTAACCAAGTTGAAGCAATGTAGTTGAGACCTAATAACTCAGATTGACATTGACTTTATGCCAGGAGTTGGCCTGGTTACTTGATAGTTTGAACTTGAATCCTCATAATATAATATCCCTGTAGGGACAACCCCTATCCACAGCCAACTTTTAGATGGGAGATCTGAGGTTTAAAGATATTCTGTAACATATTAACACTTGGGGGATATAGCACATATTTGAACTTAATCTCTGACCCTAAAGCCCAACCTTTATTCTCTGACCTGCCCTCTGGACCAGAAAAGGCACGATGGCCTCAGGCCTTGGTTGCAATTCTTAGACATGGATGCATTGTCAGAAGTGGGCTCTCTTGATGTCCCTGACAACACTCAAAAAAATAATAATTCCTCCATAAAGGAAAATCTTGAGATTACACCACCTGGTGCTTTCTTAATTTGCTCTATTTTTGTAACAGCTAATGGGAATGGTTCAAGACCAGGAAGCATTTCATTCTATTGTGTATGGAACACTGTGACTCAATGGCAGCTAAGAACAACAGTAAGACATGATCTGTTCTTTGGAATCAGCAATGATGAAAGAGGTTCCAAATGAATCAAAAGTCAGTAGCGTGTCTCTCTTCTGTATGTGTTTGTGCAATTGGTTGGAGATTTTAGTTTTATTTACTGGGAATTTGAAAATCAAAGGCTACCAAATGGGAAATGTCATTGTGCTATATAATTATTTCTCAGTGTTGTGTTTCTGTATTTTTAATAATAAGTGAAGTGCTACTATCTATGATTTTAGACATAATTAAAATTTGTTTCTCACAATTTGTCTTTCATTTCGAGAAATCAGTGGTGTGAAGGTAGTTCTGCTAGATGTAATAGTAATTATTGATGTTGAGTGCTATCTATGTGCTAGGTACTATGATGAGCACCTTGCATGTAGTAACAAATTCTCACAACAGTCCAAGACGGTGAATATTATTTTTACTCCCATTTCGTAAATGAGAAAGCTGAAGTTCACACAGTTAATAAGGAATGAAACCCGGAGTCACCGTTCTTTTCTGCTGTGCTATGCTGACTCTCACTGTAGTGAAAGACCAAAGTTATTGATCCGTCAAATCCTTGAGCATTAGCTGTATTCTGTATCTGAATGCTAAACTTGGGACACTTGCATAAATGACATCCAGTAACCCTCAGATGTTTATCATAAGTCTATTTGATGACAGGAGTTAAAATAATAAACCTGGAAGTGAGTTGTTTTTGTTTTTTTATCATGTTCAGTGTGGACCATATTTGGACAAAAACAACAGATATGGAAACATATGGGAATTTGTTCCTGTCTTCACTTAAAATAAGCTATTGGTTCTTGCCTGAGAAGTTACTCTTCTTGGCCCTCAGATAACTGTCTACATTGAACATTACTAGAGCTTAACTTCAACATTCCTTGACTGCTGCTTTCATAAGTGTTGCTGGTTGATCAAGCAAAATGAAGTCTTTGAAAACTTCAATCTTTTCTCCATTTATCTTGATATTATTTATTAGTCCAGCTATGAGGATTTTTGTTTTCTTTACACTGAAGTACAACCCATAGCAAAGATGTCAGTTTGAGGACTAAGGTGCACCTGGTATTTTCAATAGCCGCATATGCATGTGAAAGTTGGACAATGAATAAGAAAGACAATGAAATAATTATTGCATTTGAGGACAATATTTAAAGTGCCATGGACTGCCAGTAGAACAAATTTGTTAGAGGAAGTACAGTCAGAATGCACCTTAGAATCCAGGGTGGCCAGACTTTATCTCTCATACTTTGGAGATACTATCAGAAGGGACTAGTGAGCTCTGGTAGCATAGTGGTTACAAATCGGGCTGCGAGCCGCAAGGTCAGCAGTTCGAAACTACCAGCCGTCCCGCGGGAGAAAGATGAGGCTTTCTACTCCCATAAAGATTTACACCTTCAGAAACCCTGTACAGGGTCGCTATGGGTCGGAACCGACTTGATGGCACTTCACAACAACAACAACACCAGAAGGGACCAGTCCCTGGAGAAGGATATCATGCTTGGTGAAGTGCAGGCTTGGTAAAGTGGCACAGTGGCAGCAGCAATGACCTCAGTGTTAACAATGATTGTGAGGTTGGTGCAGGACAGGGCAGTGTTGCGTTCTGTTGTCCATAAGATCACCAGGAATCTGTACCAACTCAATGGCACCGAACAACAAATTTTCAACCTACAAATTCAGTGTTCCAAAAGAGCTAAATCATTTGAACTTGAGAAGACTTTTTTTTCCATATGGGAAATATTATAATTGGAAATTAGGACCATTAAAGATGCATTAAGGAGCTCTGGTAGCGTAGTGGTTACGAATCGGGCTGCGAACCTCAAGGTCAGCAGTTCGAAACTATCAGCCGCTCCGCGGGAGAAAGATGAGGCTTTCTGCTCCCGTAAAGATTTACAGCCTCGGAAACCCTGTACAGGGTCGCTATGGGTCGGAACCGACTCGACGACACTTAACAACAACAACCACAAAGATGCATTTATCTCCCCCAGTGGCGTCTGGAGACACAAAGGAGAAATGCTTTGGAAAATGACCGACTTGTTGAGTCTTTCAAGTTCTGTTTCAGAGACCCCTTTTGTAGGTCATTCATTACACAGCATTTTACATTGAATTTGTATTTTTCCACTGCCCACTTACAGTTTGGATCATTTTAAACTGTAAACTGTTAGAATATGAGATTTGGAAGGAAACTTAAAAGCATTGTGTGTGCATGAGTTAGGGGCTGCCTCCAGGTAGGACTAGACTACTTTGTTACAATGACAGTCATTGCCTCAGGCATGGGGGATGCTGGATGCCTTTGATAAATATAAAGATCTGTGTAGAATAATAATTTTACAGAGTTATTGCAGTTTAACAAAGTAATCAGAATTCATAACAATGTTTTACTCTACTTTAAAAATAATAGGAATTGGTGAAATGGGGAATTGTAAAGTCAGCAAATCAGTTATGTAATCTAGTATAGCAAATCAGGCAATGTTACCTACACTTCGGATTAAAAAATACTTTTAAAAAATCTTTATTTTTAAGTAAGGAAATGGTTTAGGAAAAGGCAGTTTTTTAGTTCAATCTAAAATCTATTTAAATTTCCTTGTGGGTGTTTCCTGAGAAAATTGCTGACTAGTGTAATCCCTCTGCTTGCTGAGTATTTCTACTGGCTTATATTGTATTCAGAAAAATGTGAAGAATTTTCATGGATGCCATTGCCATAAAATGTGATCCACTTATATTTTTATCTGTTGGGGACACATCTTCAGTGGTGTAAGTTTGCTTGTCAACCTCAAATTGCAGGGCTGGTAGTTTGGATAACTGTGCCTCAGAGAGTTTCATGCAAAAAAATACCTGTGCTGTACAAACCAGTGTATATAAAATGTTTTTCTACCCTAGAAGGCTTGTTAAGTCCTGGATCTTTGCAGAAAGCTTAGTAGAAGCACCTGCTCCCACTGTTAAAATTTACCTGTTAGGACCCCATAAAGACAGGGCTATAAAATGGACTGAGTGCAGATATTCTTTGATAGTTTTTCTTTAATGATCTAATTTGAAGTACATCTCTGTGCATTGAGTGTGTCTTATTTCGCAGCTGTGGGTTAACAGTTCTCAAAGTGTTCATTGGCTCCCAAAGCCAAACCCATTGCCATCAGGTTGACTGTGATTTACGGCTGCCCTCTAAGGACTGAGAAGAACTGCTTCATAGCATTTTCCAAACGGAATTCTTACAGAAGCAGACTGCCATGTCTTTTACCTGCAAAGCAGGTTTTTACCACTGACCTTTCTGTTGGCACTCAAGTGTTTTAACTGCTGTGCAACCTGGGCTCCTTTTAGGCTCCAGGGAAGGTCAAAAACATTCTAAAAATAAGAATGTGATGTCTCTGCCTTAGGGTGCCTTACCTGCAACCCCTTCCTAACCACCTGCCCAGTTGCTCAGAATAAACAAAAGACCTCAATCTTCAGTTATAAAAAGGGAAATCTTATAGTCTTTTGGGCTCTGTCTGCCAGTAGTTAGGGCCCTGCCCATTTTGTCCCCTGGGATTTCAGTAACTATAAAAGAGTAGCATTCTGATAAACAGCTACATATGACAGGCAAGATAAACAACTGCACCTTTATCAAATCCTGTGGAAATCATATATTCATGTGCTTGTCTCCCCAGTTAAACAGTAAATAGCTGAAGGATGGATCTGATGTCCTATCCATCTTCATGTGCCCTGCTCAACACATGGCAGGGATCAATAAATGTTTGGTAAGGTGGATTTAATATAATTTGGAAAATTTGATTCTTTGAAACTGGCTCATTCAATCTTTTGCTTTTCTGTCATTAGTCAACCAATGTTTGTCCAGAATCTATTATATGTCGGGCTCTTTGCTAAGCACTAAAGGTATAGTGGTATTGAGCTGTAGGATAAGCACTGGACTTCTGACTACGAGGTCAGCAGTTCAAACCCACCAGCTTCTCCTCAGAAACCCTATACAGGGAGATATGAGTCAGAACCGACTCGATGACATTTAACAACAAACATAAAAGAGATAATGCTAAGACAGGCACGATCCCGGGACCAGTAATAGCCTTCCAGGTCTTTTCAGATAAAAGGAATTCCTCATTATAACTTAACTTCAAATTCTTAGCAACACAAGTGTTTTTGCTCTCCCTTAGAAACACATTAGTAGAAGCAGAATGCAGACATGTTTCCATTCCCTCGAGATGCTTTTCCAGAAAGACAAGTGGCAGAATGGCCAGCCGCTTCATAAAATGAGATCAAATAAAATGGCAGAACAAGCAAACAGCAGAATGCCCACTGACTTCTCATACCCTGTAGCCAAACTCATCCTTAATATTTGTGATATTAAGGCAAGAGTACATACTGCTTAAATGAAGACTTAAGAATTTTAAACCAAGAGAACAAACTTCTAATTCATGTAGTTTCTTTTCTTTTTTTCTTACCTTGAAAAATATGGTTTCAAAACAACTCAAAGGCCTAAGTGTAAACTGAGAATTATTTTTGCCATGAAGCTGTGGGCGTAAACACCAATCTGCATGTTGCTGCAGCCTTAGGCCACAGGCTATACCCTTTCTAGTTCCAAGACAATTAGATCCCAAACTGTGAGGGACTTTGTGTGCCATGTGTGGGCACTGCAGTCAACATTTCTTGTCTCTTTGCCATTCAGTGATCTTTTAGGCCTAGGGGTGCACACAGATTGCGTGGTCCACCCTTGAGGAGGTGGCCCAGCACAGTCTCCTGGAACAGGTTTGAGAGTATTTGGACGGCCTACTCATACTTAGAGCAGAGGCCGGCTGTGTCTGGGCTCCATTCCCTTGGCCCTGGACAAAGGGTGTGGCCATCAAAGGACCAGAGTTGATGATCTCTGAAGCACAAAGTCCCACTTTTCCAATTCTAAAGGAGCTGTTGCTTGTCATAGTCATTTTCATATAAAAATTTAACAGAAAACACATTTTCTCAAACTGATTCATATATGAAGCCTTAACATATGAACCAAGGAACCCTGGTGGTATTGTTGGCCAAGCACCAGGTTGTTAACCACAAGTTTGGCAGTTCAAATCCATCCAAGGCTTCCAAGAAGCCAGATGAAGCTTAGGTCCTTTAAAGAATTACAGCCTCAGAAATCCTATATAGGGTCACTTTGAGGTCATTAAATAGGAAGTGATTCAGTGCTTATAGGTTTGGGTTTGGTTTAAATAGAAAACAAACAAAAGAATGATATTCATTGATGTGGGAACAGGAATCACAATGTGCCTCAATTGGACTCTCTCCTGGTCCACATTCTACCTTTTCTTTCCCCAATTTCCACCTCCTCCACCACACTGCATTAAATGCCAGATGAACCTTGAGGAACTCTAGGATTCTGAGTTTGGACTACATCAACTTAACCAATGGTTCTAGAACTTCTGTGGGCCATTAAAATCTCCTGGTGGGCTTGTATGGAGATGGAGACAATTTGTATTTCTAAGAAGTTCCCAGGTGATGTGCATGCTGCTGGTCTAGAAACCATACTTTAAGAACCACTGTATTAGACTGTGTGAGAGGGTGATGTCTGAGAATCCAAACAGCACTAATTCTCCTGTAAAGTCACTCTCTTTCTCTCTTTTTTTTACTGCACAAACTAATTTTATACAAGAAAAATATGTGTTAGAGTTATATCCTTTCATCATACTAATTCAATCTGTATGCTGAGAAAATAATCTGAGAAGCTGGTCCATATGAAAAATAACACACATCAGGGCTGAAGAAGACTCATAACTTGTGACATGCAGATGACACAACTCTACTTGCTGAAAATAAAAAGCACTTGTTGATGACAATAGGAGACTACAGCCTTCAATATAAAATTTGTCTCAACACAAAGAAAATAAAAATCTTCACAATTGTACCAATAAGTAAAATCATGATAAAAGGAGCAAAGATTAAAATTGTCAAGGATCTCATTCTACTCTGACCTACAATCAGCATTAATGGAAATTGTTGATTTTGTTAGGTGTTACTGCATTGGTTCTGACTTATAGCTACCCTGTATAAGGTTTCTGAGGAGCAGCTGCTGGGTTTGAACTGCTGACCCTGTGGGCCGCAGTCCAGTGCTGATCCTACAGCACCACACGAAAGAGCAGTCAAGATATCAAGGAACCTGTTGAATTAGGCAAATCTGCTACAAAAGACTTCTTCAATATGTTAAAAATCAAAACTATCGCTTTAAAAACTAAAGGATATTTCACCCAAACCAAGGTCTTTTCAAACACTCCATATGCATGTGATAGGTGGCCACTGAATAAGGAAGACCAGAGAAGAATTGATGCATTTTAAGTAGGTTACTGGTGAAGAATATTGAATAGACAATGAATTGCCAGTAGAATGAAATCTGTCTTGGAAGCAGTATATCCAAAAAGTATATCCAAATGACAAGGCAAGACTTTGTCTCACATACTTTGGGTATATCATCAAAAGGGACCAGCCCCTGAAGAAGGCCATCATACTTGGTAAAGCAAAGAGTCAGCAAGAGAAAGGAATGCCCACAATGAGATGGAGTCCTATAGTGACTGCAGCAGTGGGCTCAAACATATCAGTAATGGTGAGGAAGACACAGGACCAGAGAGTGTTTCATTCAGTTGTATTTGGCTCACTATGATTTGGCACACAACAACAGCAACAACTTGTCCCAGTTGAACACAAGGAAGAACTAACTTTCTAAGAAGCTTCTATGAATAGCAAATTTAGTTAGTCAGTTAGTTCAAACTCAGTCTTCTAAGAGTTTTGTCTTTTAAAACTACCTGAGAAATATACCACAAATATATCAAAATTCATCAGATAATATTCCTTCTTTTTCTCTTTTTTAAAATTGTGGTAAATAAAGTACATATATAATAAAATATTTTACATTTCAGCAGTCTTCACTTGTGCAGGTCTGTGGTAGTAATCATGTTCGTCATCTTATTGAATCTGTTCCTCAATTCTGTCTTCACCCCTTATGAGAGACAGTCAGTGCCCCCTCCCCATGATCTTGTTTCTGGATGGCAGTGATGAGTATGGAGAGCTGATATGCAAATGGTCATGTGTGGTAGTTGAGGAAGGTACTGCATTCTGCTATATCCTGCATTTAGATGGAAACAGATGTTTAAATTATTTTGTAAGACTTTTTTTTTTTTAAAAAGTATTCAAAACAAGATAACTAATGGAATGGAAAGGTTTTTTATCACTTCTTTTAGAGTAAAAAAATAGTGCTTAATTTGTTTTATGGGGAACTGGCTGAATTTCAAAATCTTGTCAATGCTTCATTACAATTTTATTTTTAGCTAAAAGAAGTGTTTTATATTCCATTGATTCATTGGAAAATGATATCATCATATTTTACTCTCATATTGTTGAGAACAACTTTGGGTCTGAATAACATATCTTTGCCTCACATTCTCAATTTTGATCTGTTAATGTTTCCCATTTGAATAATATTCTTGTTAATTAACAATCCATTTTCCAAATACTTATGTTCTATAAGAGGTATTACTGAACATCTAATTTTCTTGAGCTGACTATTATTTTCCCATTAGGTAAATACACTATTTTGACCAGCAATTACACTTTTAAGTGAAATATAGTAAGATGAAGAATAGGTGATTATGAGTAAAGAAATCACAGAGAAGTTCCTGATTAATATGAATTAAAAACAAACTCATAAATAAATAAATACAGTGTTCCAGGACTCAGGCAGAGTTCTCACTCCCCCCCTCTAGGATGACCTCAAAGGGTCACTGAAGACAAACAGGCTGACAAGAGAGTACAGCCTCAAAATCCATTGCCATTAAGTTGCTTCTTACTCATTTGTTATTGTTAAGTGCTGTTAAGTCAGTTCTGATTATAGCGACCCTGTATAGAGTTTCCAAAGAGCAGCTGGAGTATTTGAACCACCAACCTTGATTCATGTTGTTGTTGTTGGGTGCCATCGAGTTGGTACTGACTCATAGCGACCCTATGCACAACAGATTGAAACACTGCCCTGTCCTGGGCCAACCTCACAATTGTTGCCACGCTTGAGCCCATTGATGCTGCCATTAGAACTGCCTCATAGGGTTTCCAAGGTTGTAAGTCTTTACAGACGTAGAGTGCCGTGTGTTTCTCCAATGGAGCTGCTGTTCTAATGGTACACTGGTTAAACAAACCACTGTACCATTAGAACACTCCCCAAAATATGTACTCTGAGGAATACCAAGTCAGGCCAGAAGATGTGATTATTTTACCCAAAATCAAAAGGTACATAGGTAGGTCCACCTGTTTCCATTGAGCAGACAGTGTTTTAGAAGTTGCATTTCAAGGATAAACTATTCTCAGAGCATACTCCTTCAACTGCCCCACTGAAAAGAGGATGCCTCTCTATTCATGCACTACTCACATCTCCCTCAGCTTAAGCACTACCCACCTGGCGTCTGTCTCCCTGAAATACTGCAATTTTCCTCTTTCCAAGCAAAGTCGTTTGAATTGCAAAGTTGGTGGTTCAAGCTCACCAGCTGCTCCTTGGTAACCCTATACAGGGTCGCTATGGGTCAGAATCGACTCAACGGCACTTAACAACAACAACAACCTATGGTGTGGCTGCTGGATTCATAATGTTAGAGTACATTAGAATCACTAAGAATATTATTTCATAAAGCAGATTTCTGGAATCTATACCCAGATTCTAGAATCAGTAGGTCTGCCGTGGGGTACATTTTCAGTAACCCCCTTGGTTGATTTTATTGTAGGAGATTTGGTGGGGTATTTTATGTGTGGGGTGATCAGCCTTAGGAAAATGGTCTTTGATCATTCAGTGAGGGGGAAAAGCAAGAATTCTAGAGATTCATTCCCCATACTCCCCCAAAAGGAACACTTTAGTTCCATATTTGATACAAACATTTAAGCACCTAACTACTAATCAAAAAGGAGCCCTAGTAAGTAGTATAGTGGGTTATGAGCTAGGCTGCTAAACGCAAGGTCAGGATTTCAAATCTACCAGCCACTCTGAACAAGAAAGTTGAGGCTTTCTGCTCCTGTTAAGATTTACAGCCTTGGAAACGATATATAGGGTTGCTATGAGTCAGTACCCACTTGAGGACACACTATCATCACCACTAACTAAAAGGCTGGTAGTTTGAATCCATCCAGAAGTGACTTGAAGATAAACCTGGCAATTTGCGTCTGAAAGGGCACAGCCTTAAAACCACTGTGGAATGGTTCTACTCTGCACATGTGTTCTTCATGAGTCAGAATAAATTAGAAGGCAGTGGGCTTTATTATGATTTTATTAATCTGTTTATTTAACTTATATCACCTCTTGCTAAAAATTATTTCGATTTCACATAGAATCAATGCTAAAATCTTTGTCATGACAGAGGAAGCTCTACAGTAGAGTCTATACAAAAATGCACTCCTCATGAGACGATGCCATCCATTGAGAATCACTTATGCAACTCTCTGTTCAGACTTTCCCAGTTGCCTCCATCCAGTTTGTCCTATATTGTATTGTTGTTAGGTACCATCGAGTTGGTTCCAACTTAGCAACCCTGTGTACAACAGAACAAAACAACAACCAGTCTTGTGCCATCATCACAATTGTTGTTACCTTTGAACATATTGCTGCTGATACTGCAGCAATCCATCTAGTTGGGGGTCTTCCTCTGTTTCACTGACCCTCTCCTTTCCAGTATCCCTGGTGTGGCACTGTAGGATAAGCACTGGACTGCAGTGTCTGTTTGAACCACAAGGTCAGTAGTTCAAACTCACCAGTTGCTCCTTGCAAACGCTACAAATGGTTGCTGAGTCAGAACAGACTCAATAGCATTAAACAACAAAAACAACCACTTTACCAAGCATGATGTCCTCTCTAGGTATGGTTGCTCCTGATAATATGTCAAAAGTATGATAAATGAAGTCTTGCCATCCTGACTTCTAAAGAGCATTCTGGCTGTACTTCTTCGAACACATATATTTTTGCTCTTCGACAATCCATGGTACTTTTAATATTCTTTTCAAACATCATAATTAAAATGCCTCAATTCTTCTACAGTCTTCCTTGTTCATTGTCCAACTTTCACATGCATATGAGGGATTGAAAATAACATTTCTTCTGTCAGGTGCACTTTAGTCTTCAAACTGACATCTTTAGTCTTGACAACTTTACCGTATTTCTTTCCATAAGATTTACCTAATGCGATATGTCATTTGACTTCTTGACTGTTGTTTCCATGAGTGTTGATTGTTGATCCAAGCAAAATGAAGTCTTTGAAACCTTTTCTTCCTATATAATGATGTTATTTATTGGGACAGTTGTGAGGAACTTAGTTTTCTTTGTATTGAGGTACAACCCATACTGAAGACTGTGATCTTTGACCGTCATTCATAAGTACTGTGCTTTCAGGAAGCCAGGTTGTATCATCTTCTTCCATTCCTGGTGCCATGTTCTCCTTCATATAATCCACCTTCTCAGATTATTTGATCAGCATACAGATTGAGTAAGTATGGTGAAAAGATACAACTTTTTCACTTACTTTTCCTGATTTTAAACTATTCAGTATCTCCTTGTTCTGCTCTTGTGTACAGGTTCTTCATGAACACAATTAAATGTTCAGGAATACCCATTCTTCAAAATCCATAGTATGTCATGGCCCACACAGTTGAAGGTCTTTGTATCATCAATAAAGCACAAGTAAATATCTTTCTGATATTCTCTGATTGTAGTCACGATCTATCTGACGTCAGCAGTGATATTTCTAGTTCCATGTCCTCTTCTGAATCTGGCTTGGATCAATTTCTCTGTTGATGTACTCTTGCAGCCATTTAAAAATTATCTTCTGAAAAGTTTTAATTGCATGTGATATTAATAATATTGTTAGATGATTTCCACATTCCGTTGGGTCACCTCTCTTTGGAATGGGCACAAATATGCATTTCTTCCAATCAGTTGGCCAGGTAGCTGTCTTCCAAAGTTCTTGGCATAGATAAGTGAGCCCTTTCAGTGCTGTATCAGTTTGTTGAAATATTTCAGTTTGTTTTATGTCAGTTCCTAGAGCTTTGTTTTTCACCAATGCCTTCAGTACCTTTGATTCTTTATCATATGATACCTTTTGAAATGATTTGAACATCAACCATTTCTTTTTTCGTATGTTAAATAAGTGTATGATTTTCATCTTCTTTTGATGCTTTCTGCATCCTTCTTTACTTTGCCCACAAAGTCCTTCAGTATTGCAAGTTGAGGCTTGACTTTTTTTCTTCAGTTTTTTCAGCTTGAGAAATGCAGCATATGTTCTTTCCTTTTGGTTTTATAAATCCAGGTCTTTGCACATTTTATTATAATACTTAACTATCTTCTGAAGGTGCTCTGGTAGCGTAGTGGTTATGAATCAAGCTGCAAACCACAAAGTCAGCAGTTCGAAACTACCAGCTGTTCTGCAGGAAAAAGATGAGGCTTTCTGCTGCCATAAAGATTTACAGCCTCAGAAACCCTGTCCAGGGCCACTATGAGTCGGAACTTACTCCACGGCACTTAACAACAACTATCTTCTGAACTGCCCTTGGAATTTTCTGTTTGGCTCTTTTACCTCCTCATTTCTTCTATTCGTTTTAACTTCTTTATACTCAAGAACAAGTTTTAGCGACTCTTCTGACAGCCATTTGGTCTCTTATTTGTTTCTTGTCTTTTAATGACCTTATGCTTTATTCCTGTATAATGATCTTGATGTCATCCCACAACTCTTCTGATCTTCAATCATTCGTGTCGAATGCATCAAACCTGTTCTTGAGATGGTCTCAATATTCAAGTGAAATATATTCAAGGTCATAATTTGACTCCCATGAACTTGTTTTCTTTCTGCTTCAATCTGAACTTGCATATGAAAATTGATGGTCTCAGCCCATGGCCTCATTTTGGCTGCTAATATTGAGCTTTAACACTGTCTCTTTCCATATATGCATTCAATCTGATTTCTTTGTATTCCACTTGGTGTAAAGTCTATTGTATAGCTGCCTTTGTTGCTTAAAAATATTTGCAATGAAGAAGACTTTGGTCTTGCAAAATTCTATCATGTGCTTTCCAACATCATTTCACCAAGATTATATTTTCCAGCCACTGATCCTTCCTCTTGTTTTTCCAACCTTCATATTCCAACCACCAGTAATTATCAATGCATCTTGATTGCATGTTTGATTAATTTCAGACTGAAGAAGTTGGTAGAATTCTTTAGTTTCATCATCTCTGACTTTAGTAGTTGGTGCATAAATTTGAGTAATAGTAATATTAACTGGTCTTCCTCATAAGCATGTGGATATTATTCTATTACAGACAACATTATACTTCAAGATACATCTTGTAATTTTCTTTTTGATGATGAATGCAATACCATTCCTCTTGAAATTGACATTCCTGAAATAGTAAATTATATGATTGTGTGATTAAAAATGGGTGATACCAGCTCATTTCAGTTCACTATTGCTTAGGATATCAATCTTTATGTCTTTCATGTTATTTTTGACAATTTACAATTTTCCTAGATTCGTTTTTTGTACATTTCATATTTCTGATTATTAATGGATGCTTGAAGCTGTTTCTCCTCATTTTGAGTTGTCCCCATCAGCAAATTAAGGTCCCAAAAGCTTGGCTCTGTTCAGGTCATTATGGTCAACTATTCTTTGAGGAGGCAGATCTTCTCCAGTCATATTTTGAGTGCCTAGCATATGTTGAGGGGCTCATCTTCTGGCACTATACATGACTGTTTCCTGCTATTTATAAGTTTTCAGTGGTTAAAATTCAGAAGTAGTCCTTCTCTCTTTCTTCCTTTTTATTGTTGTTAAGTATTGTCAAGTCTTTTCCGACTCATAACAACCCTGTATAAGATTTCTAAGGAACACTTAGAAATTTTCTTACCATAATAAGTTACCATAACTACAACTTATGCATTTAAATACACCGTTAATTGTTTATTTGTTACCTTTCCCACTAAACTCTAAGCTCTATTAGGAATTTCTTTTCTATTGTTTCATCTCTGTTCTCAGTAGCCAGCAACATGACTGGCAAAGGTATAAGCTAGATCAATATTTGTTGAATGAATGAGGGAAGGGGTATATGTTGAAACATTCTGAGAGTATGAGCAAGGGCTTTAGAGTTCATCACATTGTTTACAAGAGGATATGGTTCCCACTCCACCCCTACTTTGAAAGGTCATCAGTTCTAATATTGTTCATTTTCAAATTCCTTTTTCCTTCTCCTCTGCATTGTTTGATCTGGACTAAGGTTGACTAAGGGTTTTATGAGAAGTTAACAAGTGAAAAAACGAACTATAAGTAGCCTCCTCCAGTGTTTGATACATCTGGGCAGAGTGCCAAGATTTTTGACAAGATAAATGGGTTAATGATTTCCACCAATCCTTATTTCAAGTCGGGGGGATTGATATAGAGGTGATCAAAGCAACTTTTGAACTGAAATCAATACTATTTAATATCTAAATTTCAATTTGAACTGTGACTAAGGATAAGCTAGTGGATTTTTGTTAGTGGTAGAATTATTTTTTAAAAGTAATGATCCTTTGGGGCCCCCATAGATTTTCCAATTACTGTTAAAAGGCGGCAGGGAAACTCCTGCTGTGGATGACCACACAAGTTCTTGCCTTAATTTGCATATTAAAGATGTTTTGATATTTTTCAAGTGGAAGATCAAAGTGTTAGGGCTCCATTAGTCAGTATATTAGGGACAAAGATTAAAGCATAGATTTTGTTTTAATTTGAAAGCAAGTGGCCTTATCTTATATGTTATGTTATTAGGGTCTTACTGAAGTTCATTCAGATTTTCCTTGCCTATATAGATTAAGAAAGAAGAAATTTAACTCTCTTGATAAAGTGTCTTCACAGGATAAATGGAAAGCATCTTAATTAGTTATGCAGTCCTTATTCTAGGTTAAGAAGCTATTTGATATTTATAGCTTAGAGGCAAAGCATATTTAAAATTTGTACAAATATGTGCAGTTCTCAAGTATAATATTTGTGTTTTGAGGAGTAGCTATTACTCAAAGTGTATTCAACCTCTGGAACTTTCTTTAGCATTGCTATTACATTCTTTAGCACTGTTACTATTCTGGAGTCCTGGTGTAGCATTGTGGGTTAATGCACTGGACAGCAAGGTAGGTTTGAACAGCAAGGTTCGTGGTTCAAACTCACCAGTGCATCACGGAAACCCTATACAGAGTCACTATGAGTCAGAACTGACTCGACGGCACCTAACACAACACCACAGCTATTACTGCTACTGCTTCTTCTCCTGCTATTAATGATCATGACAGTGATGATCCATCTCATTTACTGAACAACAGCAAAGCTCCTTGTACTATATGAAGCACTTTTCCTATATTATCTCATCATATAATCAGAACTAGTGAGACACAACAATAGATCAACACTTAGAAGGACATCATAACTTGCCCAAAATCATTCATCTACTTAGGGGTGGATCCTCAATTCAAATTTGATCAGTTTCACTTTACAGGTCTGTTTATTTCAACTCTTTCTTCACAGGCATTGTTCTTGAGTATTGTTTAGTGAATATTTGACTCATAGTAACCCCATGCAACAAAGTAGGGCTGACCCATGGATTTTCTAGGCTGTAATTGTTATGAGAGCAAATTGCCAGGTTTTTGTCCCATGGAGCCACTGAGTGGCTTGTAACTACTGACCTTTCAGATAGATAGCAGACAAGCTCTTAACCCTTGCACCACCAGGGTGCCTTTATTTCTCACATAGGAAAGAGAAAGAACAACAGTTAGATAAATATAAATGTGATTAGTGATCTCCTTTCATGCTTTTTTCTGTCATGCTATATTTTTAATGGATTAATTTAAAACCATTGTTAAAATGGACACATGCTCTACAAGCTGGGTGAATGGTCTACTCTCTTAAATTAATATATAAATTTTACAGTAGTCAATTGAATTTATCCCTGCTCCCCAAATTGTAGACTCCTGGTATGGCGCTATAGGATCAGCACTGGACTGCAAACCACAAGGTCAGCAGTTAATACCCACTTTGAAAACCCTATACAGGGTTGTTATGAGTCAGAACTGACTCATTGGCATTTAACAACAACAACCCCAAATTGTGCACACCCCTGCCTCTGGTGCTATGAGAACATGAAGCTAGGGAGGCAAATGTAGCACTAAATAATTCTACCACTAAATAAAAGACTTTTATGAAACTTCAGGTTAATATGCTGGACTGCAAGGTCGGTGGTTCAAGCTCACCAGCTGCTCCTGAGAAACTCTATACAGGGTCGCTATGAGTTGGAACTGACTCCACAACATTTAACAATGAAGTCCTGATGTGGTGCTGTAAGACAAACACTCAATGATAAGGTCAATTTGAAATGCAAGGTTGGCAGTTCAAACTCACCAGCCACTTTTCGGAAGCCCTCTACAGAGTCACTATGAGTTGGAACCGTGCTTAACAACAACAGTGCTAAACAACAACAAGGAAAGACTTCTGGAAACTCCTGGTTTTTCCCATGACAAGGGGAAGAACAGGTAGGTTAGTGAGCACTCCATCCCGCACAGGCACTAGCTGGCAGCAGCATGAAGCAGCCACACAGATTAGGCTAGGTTGGAGAATGGAATCACTTTGGACGTAAAACTTCAAAGACTTCAAGATAAATCTGCAAAATAGGGAATTCAGGGTGGATAATGGGAAATTGACTCTAGAGTTATGTTTCAGGAAGCAACTGACACTAACTGAAATTATCTGAAACACTGAGAAGGATCCTGATATTCTCTTGGCATTGGTTTTGTTCAGCCACTTCCCCCTTCATCTGTCTCCTAATGGGCTTCTGATTGATCTTGCTTTCCAGCTTGCATTAGGAGAGTTTTAGCCAAGTCTGTATTTCACTGAGTTATTCTAACAAAATTAAGAAAGATCTCAAGGAAGGAAATCAAATCACACTACAATGAAAATAAGGTGTAGCTTTCAAGAACAGTCCTCTATATTTTTACCCTTTAAATATATATCTCCTTATGAGGGGTTGTTTTAAATCTATGGGAAATCTTTGCAGCCTGCTCAGCCTCTTGGGCTCACGGTGCCTATTAGCTGCATAAATTAGATTGCAGCTTTTGCGAATTTTGAGGGAATGCTTAGTAATACGAAAACATATCAGTACTTAAGACTATGATTCTGTTGTAAGATGGGCTTGAGTTTGAATTATATTTACGATTGGTAAGTTACAGACTCTCTCATCCCTACATTTTCCTTGTCTGTAAAGCTGTGATAAAAATGATATCTACTTCAAAATGTCTGTTGTGAAAATCAAACATGAGAATACGAATTTCTCTCTTAGCATAATTGTTAGCACAGAACATGCATTTGATCAGTGTTAATTAATGACTATCAATTTTATTATCATTATGTTGTTGGTGTTGAGAGGATGAGTGATCCCCTTGTCCACATGTAAGACTCACATTCATTCAGGAATTGCTAATATCACCCCACCCCATTTTCTGAAGAAGGCATTGATAACATTAATATGCATTATAGCATTTTCCATCTTGGTACTGGTTTTGAATTCAGAACCAAACTGTGACAAATTTCTTAATTATTATTATATTTTTTCTATTTGAGGTCTGAACTCTTCCTTTTATTCACTGACTTGTTCAAGCAGGTTGGATAACTATTGTAGTTTCCCAAACACTTGTAAGTTTGCTACAAATGAGTTGTCTGGTGGATTTACACCTGTTTTCCTCCTAGGAAATGAAACTGCACCATTTTATAGAGCTCCACACGTAGCTAATCACTCACCATAGCTGAGAGGCAGAAAAATTTGGTTATGTTCACTCAACACTAGAAAGGAGAAATTGTTCTCTAACTAACTTATACCACCCCAAGATAAAATATTTCCAGATTTTCATTCTTAAACATGTACTGCATTGTGTGTGTGTGTGTGTGTGTGTGTGTGTGTGTGTGTGTAGGGGAGTGAGGGGAAGGGGATACTAATGAATTCTAGTACAATTTCAAGCATCCCTGGGGTGCAATGATAAAAACACAGGCTACTAAACAGAAGGTCCTTTGTTTGAAACCACCAGTGACTCCTAGGGAGAAAAACCTTGTCAATCTGCTCCAGTAAACATTACAGAAATCCTATGGGATAGTTTTACTCTGACATGGAGCTGCTATGAGTCTGAATTGACTTGAGGGCACACAAAACCAACAGTTTATTTTAAGCTTTAAAATGTGAATTTAGTATATTTTGGTATTAACTAATGCTGTCCCAGCTGAGAGGGTCTCAAACTTGTGCAGTCCAACCATGACAAATACATGTGTGAGGGGAGTTCTGACTCAATCTTTCTCCAGAAATCCTGGACCCCATCCCTTTTCTCATGAATTTTTGGTTGTCCAGGGAGAACCCAAAATATTCTTTGTTGTCCCTTATTCCTAGTTTTACTGGTTTGTGTCATTTGCTGGTTCTACTCAAATTTTATTTTTCTCAAAGCTGAGTATTTGGCATGCTGGTCCAATTTCAAGAATCTATTGAAATAGTTTCAAACTAATTCATAAGTGGCTTCTATTCTAAGTGCCTCCTTCAAGTATCCCTTCTTCAGTTATGTCTGTGTCCAAGGTGCCACTGAATTTCTACTTGATCTTTCAACTAAAGAGTGAACCCTTAGAAAACAGGAGACATGCAGAACCCTCTCCTTTTCTGTAGCACCAGTACCCATTGTGATGGTTGGGAGCCGTTGCCATACCAGGTGGCATGTATTTTGAATATATCCTCATCTGAGAAGCTGGGTTATATGAAGAAAAACATGGCATCAGGATTGGAGGAAGACTCATTAACAACCTGCGATACACAGATGATACAACCTTGCTTGCTGAAAGTGAAGAGGACTTAAAACATTTACTGATGAAGATCAAAGAACACAGCCTTCAGTATGGATTACATCTCAATGTAAAGAAAACAAAAATCCTCACCACTGGACCAATAAACAACATTCTTAACAACGGAGAAAAGATTGAAGTTGTCAAGGACTTCATTCTTCTTGGATCAACTATCAACACTCATGGAAGCAGCAGTCAAGAAATCAGACGACATATTGCATTAAGCAAATCTTCTGCACAAGACCTTTTTAAAGCATTGAAGAGCAACGATGTCAGTTTGAAGACAAGCCATGTTATTTTCAGTAACCTCATATGCATGTGAAAGCTGGACAGTGAATAAGGAAGACCGTAGAAAAATCGATGCTTTTACGTTATGGTGTTGGAGGACAATATTGAAAGTGCCATGGGCTGCCAAAAGAACCAACAGATCTGTGTTAGAAGAAGTGTCACCAGAGTGCTCCTTGGAGGCCAGGATGGCCAAACTTTGTCTCTCATACTTTGGACATATTGTCAGGAGGGACCAGTCACTGGAGAAGGATATCATGTTTGGTAAGGTGGAGGGTCAGAGAAAAAGAGGAAGACCCCCCAATGAGATGGATTGGCAAAGTAGCAGCATCAATGGGCTAAAGGATGGCAATGATAATGAGGTTAGCCCAGGATTGGTCAGTGTTTCATTCTGCTGTGCATAAGGTCACTATGAGTTGATACCAACTCGATGGCATCTAACAACAACATTCTTTCTTACTGGCCAGTTACAATATGAGTCCAGAAAAAGACATTAAATTGGCAAGCTGACATCAGAGGCACCTCCTACCACTGAGAAAGAAGGGTGAGGGGTAGAGTACATCCTTTGCACCTGGGACCACTGCACTGTGAATCTTCAAGATCCAGAAGAAAATTAATACCAAGATGCATATAGATCTCCAAGGAATATTGATCCTACAAATGCTGAAAGGAGACAAGGACTTCTTCCAATTTGACTAAGAGAGAAAGCCTTCCCCTAGAACCAGCACTCTGAATATGGACTTCTAGCCTCCTAAAGTGTAAGAAAAAAAATTTCTGTTTGCTAAAGCCAAATAAACATACCATGAGTCCAGATATTTAGCAAGGTAAGATCTCCATCTCCTTAGTAAATTTAAGATTCAAATCCTACTGGGAGGTGAGGGGAAATATTACCTTTCATCTTTGTAGTGCATCAAAAAAGAAAAGCTTTCATATTAAAATGATCTGAACTTCCAAATTCTGTCACACTATGTTGTTATTTATTTCCCTGGTGAAATGAGCTGCATCTCCCTAAGCCTTACGTCTAGTTGAATAATGGAGCAGAATTTTAAAAGAGCTGTCTGTATCAAAATGGGAGGAGCTAGCTGGTTATCAGGACTGGGGATAGAATAGGAACCTCAGGGTGGTGAATAGGATGAAAAACTTCATCTTCATACTGTCAAAAAATAGGTGGGATTAGTAAGCCTACAAACTCCAAATCAATATGTGGCAGGCATTGAGTGAGGAGGCTATGAATAATTTTATCCAAGCTGTGGAATTAAAACAAAGGCACAGGGGTGGACCACAGTCAGGGAAGCCAGTCTTTTTCATATCTTACTGGAGCATTATTTAACTGGCCATCCATGGGTTCTTTAATTATCTCTAATAGAATGAGGGATTGACACAATGGCTATGACATGGAGTCAAACATAGGAATGTTTGTGAGGATGGCGCAGGACTGGACGATATTTTGTTTTGTTATAGATAGGTTTGATATGAGTTGTAACCAACTCTGGTACCTAGCAACAACAACAACAACAACAAAATGGTAATATGATTCTGTTTGACACCATTCACTTTGATTAAAGGCTTAGGCTTTATGAAGTTACATATTAACTTATGGATACTTATCCAGAATAATATTACAACAAAATGTGCAAAGATCTGGAATCAGAAAACCAAAAAGGAAGAACACGCTCACCATTTCTCAAACTGGGGGAACTCAAGAAAAATTTCAAGCCTCAACTTCCATTATTGAAGGATTCTCTAGGCAAATTATTCAATTATGCAATAAGTATCAAGAGAAGATAGAAGGAATACACAGAGTCACTATACAAAAGGAAATGGTT